>NW_028136364.1:600000-1026704 GCF_964662115.1 Mustela nivalis
TCTCTCCTCAGAGGCCTGTTTTCCAATACCAGCATATGGGGGATTCCAGAGATACCAATCAGAACAAATCTTGTCTTCACATGGGAAACTTATCCTTTGGAGCTCTGTAAAAGCCTCCAGTTAGGAGAAACCTTCAGGTAGCCGGAGCAACCGTCCTATTCCAAGGTCTCCATGGACACATACCCACATTATGACCATTCGGCAGGAGAGTACATTTCAACTCAGCCCCGTCGATTACTCCCCCAGAGGCAGAATATCAAACCTGCCTTGTCGCTAGGAGACAACTGGAATGCAAAGCAGACTCTCTAGGCATCCATCCTTGGAATCCTGCTCTGGCGCCGTTCCATATGGGATGTCCTGGCGCCTTCCAACAGGTCTTGACTGTCCCATAGAAGGAATCCTTGCAGATTGGAGCATCTCACAACTCCTATCGTGGGAAAACCTACATGGCCTCATGAGATGCTCCCCTTTATAAAGGGGCCATCATGGACAGAAACTCCAACCTGAGCAAACTTCTGATGCATTGCTTTGGTTTCTAGGTATCTCTCCTCAGAGGCCTGGTTTCCAATATCAGAATATGGGGGTTTCCTAAGGAAACAATCAGAACAGATCTCATCTCCACATGGGAAACTTGCTCTTTGGAGCTGTGTCAATACCTCAGGTTAGGAGGATCCTTCAGGGCGCTGGCACCATGGCCCAATCCCAAGGTCTCCAAGGACACAAACTTACATTATGATCCATTCTCAAGAGAGTCCATTTCAAATCAGCCCCCTCGGCTGCTCACCCAGAGCCAGCAGATCAAACCTTCCTTGGCACTAGGAGACAGTTAGAATGGGAGGCGGGCTTCCCAGGCATCCATCCTTAGAACCCTGCTCTGGAGAACTTCTTTATGGGACGTCTTGAATCCAACCAACCTGTCTTGACTGTCTCGCAGAATGAATCCTTGTGGTTTGAATCATCACACAATAACACTGTGAGAAAACCTCCATTTCCTCATGATGCCCCACACCTTCATAAATGGGACATCACGGACAGAAACTCAATCCTAAGCCAAAGTCTGATCCTCGCCCTAAATTCAGAAGCATGAGATCTCGATTCAGCACTTGAGAGTGTGCCTGCTGGGCCCTCGCCCTGAAACCTAAGCCTAACATGTGTTCTCAGACTTCCGTCCTCAGAATCCTGGCCACACCCTTACAGTTTGGAAATTCTGGAGACACAATGCAGCACTCTGCCTGCCCTCCAGAAGAAAAATGTTGCCCTATAGGGCTAACCAGAAACGCCAAATGAGTAACAACCTGCATGCCACTCGACCATACCCCAATTATACAGTCTAGCCTGTGCACTAAAGCCCTGTCTGACACAGCCTGAGGGCAGACCTCCAGTCCAACACCCAGACAGTTGGCCGTACACTGAGCATATCAAACCCACAATGGCTTTAGGCCATCATCTCTACCCAACCTCAATTTTCACCTTCAGAACCTAAACCTTATCTCCACTCACTGCTCAGGAGTGAACGGGATGCAAGAATCAGAACTTCTCCTTCGCCTTGGCAAGAAACCTAGTGGTTGGCATGTTGTCCAATGTTCATTGTAGGAGAAAGCAGCATGGACTATGAGGCCCCACCTATCCCAGAGGGCCACAATGTGCACAAACACACATTGTGACCCTCAGCGTGAGCCCTATCCTCATGTAAAGCCTCTTAGTGACTGGAACAACAGCCCACATATGGGGCTTGCCAAGCCCCTAGTCCCCAATCTCAACCAGAGTTCGAGATGTCTAGTCACCCCTACTCAGGGCTCTACTCGGGTATCCCTCTTTGGTGGGACACCTGAGGTAAAAAAAAAAAAAATACAGAAAGGACTCTTCGCATTCAAAGCATGATCCCAACTAATTGGGATCAGGCCAAATCACCAGAGAAAGAATTGTCCATGGCCCCTGAGGACACCCCGACATTCCACGGCCACCATTGACACAAAATCCAGAGACAAAAGCCTGAGCAAGCGCCACATACTCGCCCTTTGTTCATAGCCCGGAAAATTCTCACGGTCTGTAGATCGAGCCTTCATACATACATCCCCAAACCTAAGCTGAGTTTGTGTTTTCAGACTTCTGTCCCCACAGTCCTGGCCCACACAAAATCCAAGCTGGGGCCCCTGGAGCCACACCTCAGGACTGTGGCTTCCCTCTCCAGGGGAATTCTGCCATTTCCATTGGCCACAACCCTATAGATTAGGAGAATCCTCCAAACTCCCCCAGGCCATCTGAATTGTGTTGGCTGCCCAGGACAAACAGGGATGATCTTTCACAAGTTAGTAAACCAACTCCACTCAGACCCAGAGACAGATATCCACATCGAATAAATTGAACTGGAAGGGCACTTAGGCCCTAATCAGATCCATTGCTTTTGATTCCAGTCATCTCTCCTCAGAGGCCTGGTTTCCAATACCAGCATATGGGAGATTCCTTAGGCACTCATCAAAACAATTCTCTTCTCTACATAGGAAACATACTCTTTAGAGCTCCATCAAAACCTCCGGTTATGAACATCCCTCAAGGCCCCGGATCAAGCACCCCATTCCAAGGTCTACATGGACACAAATTCACATTATGACCAATCCTCAACTCACCCATTTCAACACACCCGCCTCGGTTGCTCCCCTATTTCCAGCAGATCGAACTTGCCTTGGCTCTATGAGACACCTGGAATGGGAGGCAGGCTGCCCAGGCATCCATCCTTAGAACCCTGCTCTGGATAACTTCCTTATGGGATGTCCTGGAGCCATCCAACAGGTCTCGACTGTCCCACAGAAGAAATCATTGTGGTTTGGAGCATCTCACAATTCCATCGTCGGAAAACCTCCATGTCCTCGTGACACCCTCCCCTTCATTAAGGGGCCGTCATGGACAGAAATTCCGACCTAAGAAAACGTCTGATCCTAGCTCTGTCTTCAGGTATACGGGATCTCGAATCATCTCTGCAGAGGGTGCCTGCCGTCCCCTCACCCCGAAATCTAAGTCTGGCTTGTGTTCTCAGAATTTTTTCCTCACACTCCTGGCCCACAAGCCTTCCAGTTTGGGAATGCTGGAACCACTATGTGGCACTGTGTCTTCCCTCCAGAAGAAAAACGTTGCCCTCTGGGGCTACCCAGTAACCACAAATGAGTACCATCCTGCACGAAACTCGACTGCACCCCAATGATACAGTCTGGCCTGGGCACTTATTCCCTGTCTGCCACAGCCTGAGCCTGCACCTCCCAACCCACACTCAACAGCTGGCCGAACACTGAGCACATCAGCCACACCATGGCCTTAGGGCTTCATCTCTTCCCAACCTCAGTTTTCAGGCTTCAGAACCTAGACCTTAAATCCAATCACAGTCCAGGAGTGAAAGTGTTGCAGAAATTAGAACTCCATCTTCCCCATGGCCAGAAAACTTGTGGTTCCCATACTGTGCAACATTCAGTGTAGGAGGCACCAGCATTGTACTTTAGGCCACGCCCTGACTTGAGGGGATCCTTGGGCACAAAACCACATTGTGAAACTCAGTGTGAGACCTATCCTCAAGGAAGGCCTTTCAGTGTCTGGACCAAGAGCCCACATATGGGGCTTGCCATGTTCTTAGGTCCCAATGTTAACCAGAGGTCTGGTTGTCCACTTGCCCCCACCCACGACTCTGCTCTGGAATCCCTCTTTTGGTGGTCCAACTGAGGTAAAAAAAAAAAAAAAAAAAACAAAAAAAAACAAAAAAAAAAGTAAACAAAAAAAACAGAAAGGCCTCCTCCCTTCCCACAGAATGACCCCAAACTTTTAGGATCGGGTCAAATCCCCAGAAAGGGAGCCTCATCGATGGCCCATGAGGACACCCCGACATTCCATGGCAATCGGTGACACATTTCCAGAAAAAAAAAAAAAAGCATGAACAAGCACCTCACATTCGCCCTTTGTTCATATCCCGAAGAGGTCTCCTCACGGTCTATAGATCGGGCCGGCCATACCTACATCCCCCAACCTAAGTGGAGTTTGTGTTTTCAGACTTTTGTCCAAATAGCCCTGGACCACACACGCTCCACACTTGGGTCCCTGGAGCCACACCTCAGGACTGTGCTTCCCTTTCAAGGGAATTCTTCCCATTCCATTGGCCACAACCTTGCAAATGAGGAAAAACCTCCAAAGTCACCGAGGCCATCCCAATAGTGTAGGCCGCCCAGGACAAACAGGGGTGATCTCAAACCAGCTAAGCAACTACCTCCACTCAGACAACAGATGTCCCAAGAGAAGAATATTGAACCGGACAGGCCCCTAGGCCCTAATCAGATCCATTGCTTTGGTTTCCAGGCATCTGTCCTCAGAGGCCTCGTTTCCAATACCAGCATATGGTGGTTTCCTGAGGCACCAATAAGAACAAATCTCGTCTCCCCATGGAAAACTTGCTCATTGGAGCTTTGTCATAACCTCTGGTTAGGAGAATCCTTCAGGGCCCTGGTGCCACTGCCCCATACCAAGGTCTCCATGGACTCAAACCAACATTAAGACCATCCTCAAGAAAGTCCATTTCAACTCAGTCCCCTCTGTTGCTACCCCAAGCCAGCAGATCAAACGTTTCTTGTTGCTAGGAGACAATTGGAATGTGAGGCTGGCTGCCCAGGCATCCATACTTAGAACCCTGTTCTGGAAAAATACCTTATAAGACGTCCTGGAGCCATCCAACAAATCTTAATTGTCCCACAGAAGGAATCCTTGCCGTTTGGAGCATCTCACAACTCCAATAGTGGGAAAACCCCCATCGCCTCATAATGCCTCCCCTTCCTGAAGGGGCCAACATGGACAGAAACTCAAACCTGAGCCAATGTCTGAACCTCGACCTGACTTCAGACGCATGAGATCTCAATTCAGCTCTGCAGAGTGTGCCTGCCATATCCTTGCCCCGAAACCTAAGCCTAGCTTGTGTTCTCAGACTTCCGTCCTCACTCTCTTGGCCCACAAGCCCTCCAGTTTGGTAATTCCGAAGCCACAATGCAGCACTCTGCCTGCCCTCCAGAAGAAAATCTTTGCCCTATGCTGCTAATAAGAAACCCCAAATGATTTTCTAATGCATGCCACTCGATTGTAAAGCAATTATACAGCCCACCCTGTATACTAATGCCCTGTCTGGCACAGCCTGAGACAAGACATCCCAAACGACACCCAGACAGCTGGCCCCAACCTGGACAATAGGACCCGCTATGGCTGTAGGTCGTCATCTCTTCCCAACCTCGGTTTTCAGGCTTCAGAACCTAGACCTTATCTCCAATCACTGCCCAGGGGTGAACGTGATGCAGAAATTAGAATTCCTCCTTCCCCATGGCCAAAAACCTTGTGGTTGGCATGTTGTCCAACGTTCAATGTGGGAAAACCTGCATTGTCCGAAAGGCCACGCCAGTGCTTGAGGGCCGCCTAGGGCACAGACATGCATTGTGACCTGCAGCGTGAGTCCCGTATTAAAGTAACGCCTCTCAGTGGCTGAACCAAGATCCTGCATATGGGGCTTGTCATATCCATAGGCCCCCAGGCTTAACCAGAGGGCGAGTATTCCAGTTGTCAGTACCCACTGCTATGCTCTAGAATCCCTCTACTGGGGGGACACATGAAGCAGAAAACAGGACACTTCCCTTCCCACAGAATGACCCCAAACTCTTGGGGGCTGGACATACTACCAGAGAGGGAGACTTCTACGACCCATGAGGCAACTCCTACATTAAACGGCCATTGTGGACAAAACATCCAGAGACAAAAGCCTGAGCGACTGCCTCCCTCTCACCCTTCTTTCATATCCAGAGGAGCTCCCCTCCTGGACTGTAGATCAGGCCTGCCGTAACCTCGGCCCCAAACCTGAGCTGAGTTAGGGTTTTTGGATGTCTGTCTGCAGAGCCATGGCCCACACAGCCTCCAGGCTGGGGTCTCTGGAGCCACACCACAGAACTGTGCCTGCTCTCTCTTAAGAAACTGCCCATTCCATTGGCCACAACTCTACAAAATAGTAGAAACCTCAAGGTCCCCAAGGACATCCCACTACCGCAAGCCGCACTGGACAAATAGGGGCATTATTACACAAGCTGAGCAACTACTACCTCCATGCAGACACACAGACAGATATCCGCAGAGACAGAAGATTGAACCAGACAGGCCCCTAGGCCCTATTATGAACTCTTGCTTTGGTGTCCAGGTATCACTCCTCAGAGGCCTGGGTTCGAAGACCAGCATACGGGGCTTTCCTGAGGCACCAGACAGAAGACCTCTCATCTCCACATGGGAAGCTTCCTTGTTGGAGTTGTGTCAAGCCCTTCGGGTTGGAGAATCCTGCAGAGTCCCTTAGCTACTGCAACATTCCAAGGTCTCCATGGCCACCAACCCACATTATGACTCATCCTCAGGAGAGTCCATTTAAACTCAGCCTTCTGGGTAGTTCACCCAAGAGCCCGCAGATTGAGCGTGCCTTGTCTCGACCAGGCAATGGGAAGGTGAGTTGGCGTTTCTCGGCATCCATGCTTAGGGCCCTGCTCTCGAGTCTTTCTGTATGGGGCATCCTGGAACCATCCAATAGTACTTGACTGTCCTGAAGAAGGAAACTTTGAAGTATGGAGCAGCTCACAACTCCCAGCGTAGGGAAATCTCCCTGGCTTCATGACGCCCCCACCCCCTTCAGGAAGGGGCCGTCATGGACACAAATTCCAGCTTGAGGCAACATCTGATAATCGCCCTGACCTCACCTTCAGGAGATCTCGATTCAGCCTCTGCAGAGTGGGCCTGCCATGCTCTTGGCCCCAAAACTCGTGCTAGCTTGTGTTTTCAGACTTCCTTCCTCACAATCCTGGCCACACCCCTCCAGTTAGGCAATTCTGGAGACACAATGCAGCACTCTGCCTGCCCTCCAGAAGAAAAATGTTGCCCTATAGGGCTAACCAGAAACGCCAAATGAGTAACAACCTGCATGCCACTCGACCATACCCCAATTATACAGTCTAGCCTGTGCACTAAAGCCCTGTCTGACACAGCCTGAGGGCAGACCTCCAGTCCAACACCCAGACAGCTGGCCATACACAGAGCATATCACACCCACAATGGCTTTAGGCCATCATCTCTACCCAAACTCAGTTTTCACCTTCAGAACCTAGACCTTATCTCCACTCACTGCTCAGGAGTGAACGGGATGCAAGAATCAGAACTTCTCCTTCGCCTTGGCAAGAAACCTAGTGGTTGGCATGTTGTCCAATGTTCATTGTAGGAGAAAGCAGCATGGACTATGAGGCCCCACCTATCCCAGAGGGCCACAATGTGCACAAACACACATTGTGACCCTCAGCGTGAGCCCTATCCTCATGTAAAGCCTCTTAGTGACTGGAACAACAGCCCACATATGGGGCTTGCCAAGCCCCTAGTCCCCCAATCTCAACCAGAGTTCGAGATGTCTAGTCACCCCTACTCAGGGCTCTACTCGGGAATCCCTCTTTGGTGGGACACCTGAGGTAAAAAAAAAAAAAATACAGAAAGTACTCTTCCCATTCACAGCATGATCCCAACCACTTGGGATCAGGCCAAATCACCAGAGAAAGAATTGTCCATGGCCCTTGAGGACACCCCGACATTCCACGGCCACCATTGACACAAAATCCAGAGACAAAAGCCTGAGCAAGCGCCACATACTCGCCCTTTGTTCATAGCCCGGAAAATTCTCACGGTCTGTAGATCGAGCCTTCATACATACATCCCCAAACCTAAGCTGAGTTTGTGTTTTCAGACTTCTGTCCCCACAGTCCTGGCCCACACAAAATTCAAGCTGGGGCCCCTGGAGCCACACCTCAGGACTGTGGCTTCCCTCTCCAGGGGAATTCTGCCATTTCCATTGGCCACAACCCTATAGATTAGGAGAATCCTCCAAACTCCCCCAGGCTATCTGAATTGTGTTGGCTGCCCAGGACAAACAGGGATGATCTTTCACAAGTTAGTAAACCAACTCCACTCAGACCCAGAGACAGATATCCACATCGAATAAATTGAACTGGAAGGGCACTTAGGCCCTAATCAGATCCATTGCTTTTGATTCCAGTCATCTCTCCTCAGAGGCCTGGTTTCCAATACCAGCATATGGGAGATTCCTTAGGCACTCATCAAAACAATTCTCTTCTCTACATAGGAAACATACTCTTTAGAGCTCCATCAAAACCTCCGGTTATGACCATCCCTCAAGGCCCCGGATCAAGCACCCCATTCCAAGGTCTACATGGACACAAATTCACATTATGACCAATCCTCAACTCACCCATTTCAACACACCCGCCTCGGTTGCTCCCCTATTTCCAGCAGATCGAACTTGCCTTGGCTCTATGAGACACCTGGAATGGGAGGCAGGCTGCCCAGGCATCCATCCTTAGAACCCTGCTCTGGATAACTTCCTTATGGGATGTCCTGGAGCCATCCAACAGGTCTCGACTGTCCCACAGAAGAAATCATTGTGGTTTGGAGCATCTCACAATTCCCATCGTCGGAAAACCTCCATGTCCTCGTGACACCCTCCCCTTCATGAAGGGGCCGTCATGGACAGAAACTCCGACCTAAGCCAACGTCTGATCCTAGCTCTGTCTTCAGGTATACGGGATCTCGAATCATCTCTGCAGAGGGTGCCTGCCGTCCCCTCACCCCGAAATCTAAGTCTGGCTTGTGTTCTCAGAATTTTTTCCTCACACTCCTGGCCCACAAGCCTTCCATTTTGGGAATGCTGGAACTGTGTCTTCCCTCCTGAAGAAAAACTTTGCCCTCTGGGGCTACCCAGTAACCACAAATGAGTACCATCCTGCACGAAACTCGACTGCACCCCAATGATACAGTCTAGCCTGGGCACTTATTCCCTGTCTGCCACAGCCTGAGCCTGCACCTCCCAACCCACACTCAACAGCTGGCCGAACACTGAGCACATCAGACACACCATGGCCTTAGGGCTTCATCTCTTCCCAACCTCAGTTTTCAGGCTTCAGAACCTAGACCTTAAATCCAATCACAGTCCAGGAGTGAAAGTGTTGCAGAAATTAGACCTCCATCTTCCCCATGGCCAGAAAACTTGTGGTTCCCATACTGTGCAACGTTCAGTGTAGGAGGCACCAGCATTGTACTTTAGGCCACGCCCTGACTTGAGGGGATCCTTGGGCACAAAACCACATTGTGAAACTCAGTGTGAGACCTATCCTCAAGGAAGGCCTTTCAGTGTCTGGACCAAGAGCCCACATATGGGGCTTGCCATGTTCTTAGGTCCCAATGTTAACCAGAGGTCTGGTTGTCCACTTGCCCCCACCCACGACTCTGCTCTGGAATCCCTCTTTTGGTGGTCCACCTGAGGAAAAAAACAAAAAAAAAAAAAAAACAAAAAACAAAAAAAATTAACAAAAAAAACCAGAAAGGCCTCCTCCCTTCCCACAGAATGACCCCAAACTCTTGGGATCGGGTCAAATCCCCAGAATGGGAGCCTCATCGATGGCCCATGAGGACACCCCGACATTCCATGGCAATCGGTGACACATTTCCAGAAAAAAAAAAAAAAAGCATGAGCATGCACATCACATTCGCCCTTTTTTCATATCCCGAAGAGGTCTCCTCACGGTCTATAGATCGGGCCGGCCATACCTACATCCCACAACCTAAGTGGAGTTTGTGTTTTCAGACTTTTGTCCAAATAGCCCTGGACCACACACGCTCCACACTTGGGTCTCTGGAGCCACACCTCAGGACTGTGCTTCCCTTTCAAGGGAATTCTTCCCATTCCATTGGCCACAACCTTGCAAATTAGGACAAACCTCCAAAGTCACCGAGGCCATCCAAATAGTGTAGGCTGCCCAGGACAAACAGGGTGATCTCAAACCAGCTGAGCAACTACCTCCACTCAGACAACAGATGTCCCCAGAGAAGAATATTGAACCGGACAGGCCCCTAGGCCCTAATCAGATCCATTGCTTTGGTTTCCAGGCATCTGTCCTCAGAGGCCTCGTTTCCAATACCAGCATATGGTGGTTTCCTGAGGCACCAATAAGAACAAATCTCGTCTCCCCATGGAAAACTTGCTCATTGGAGCTTTGTCATAACCTCTGGTTAGGAGAATCCTTCAGGGCCCTGGTGCCACTGCCCCATTTCAGGGTCTCCATGGACTCAAGCCAACATTAAGAACATCCTCAGGAAAGTCCATTTCAACTCAGCCCCCTCTGTTGCTACCCCAAGCCAGCAGATCAAACGTTTCTTGTTGCTAGGAGACAATTGGAATGTGAGGCTGGCTGCCCAGGCATCCATACTTAGAACCCTGTTCTGGAAAAATACCTTATAAGACGTCCTGGAGCCATCCAACAAATCTTAATTGTCCCACAGAAGGAATCCTTGCGGTTTGGAGCATCTCACAACTCCAAAAGTGGGAAAACCCCCATGGCCTCATAATGCCCCCCCTTCCTGAAGGGGCCAACATGGACAGGAACTCAAACCTGAGCCAAAGTCTGAACCTCGACCTGACTTCAGACGCATGAGATCTCAATTCAGCTCTGCAGAGTGTGCCTGCCATGTCCTTGCCCCGAAACCTAAGCCTAGCTTGTGTTCTCAGACTTCCGTCCTTACTCTCCTGGCCCACAAGCCCTCCAGTTTGGGAATTCCGAAGCCACAATGCAGCACTCTGCCTGCCCTCCAGAAGAAAAACTTTGCCCTATGCTGCTAATAAGAAACCCCAAATGATTTTCTAATGCATGCCACTCGATTGTAAAGCAATTATACAGCCCACCCTGTATACTAATGCCCTGTCTGGCACAGCCTGAGACAAGACATCCCAAACGACACCCTGACAGCTGGCCCCAACCTGGACACATAGGACCCGCTTTGACTGTAGGTCGTCATCTCTTCCCAACCTCGGTTTTCAGGCTTCAGAACCTAGACCTTATCTCCAATCACTGCCCAGGGGTGAACGTGATGCAGAAATTAGAATTCCTCCTTCCCCATGGCCAGAAACCTTGTGGTTGGCATGTTGTCCAACGTTCAATGTGGGAAAACCTGCATTGTCCGAAGGCCACGCCAGTGCTTGAGGGCCGCCTAGGGCACAGACATGCATTGTGACCTGCAGCGTGAGTCCCGTATTAAAGTAACGCCTCTCAGTGGCTGGACCAAGATCCTGCATATGGGGCTTGTCATATCCATAGGCCCCCAGGCTTAACCAGAGGGCGAGTATTCCAGTTGTCAGTACCCACTGCTATGCTCTTGAATCCCTCTACTGGGGGGACACATGAAGCAGAAAACAGGACACTTCCCTTCCCACAGAATGACCCCAAACTTTGGGGGCTGGACAAACTACCAGAGAGGGAGACTTCTACCACCCATGAGGCAACTCCTACATTAAACGGCCATTGTGGACAAAACATCCAGAGACAAAAGCCTGAGCGACTGCCTCCCTCTCACCCTTCTTTCATATCCAGAGGAGCTCCCCTCATGGACTGTAGATCAGGCCTGCCGTAACCTCGGCCCCATACCTGAGCTGAGTTAGGGTTTTTGGATGTCTGTCTGCACAGCCATGGCCCACACAGCCTCCAGGCTGGGGTCTCTGGAGCCACACCACAGAACTGTGCCTGCTCTCTCCTAAGAAACTGCCCATTCCATTGGCCACAACTCTACAAAATAGTAGAAACCTCAAGGTCCCCAAGGACATCCCACTACCGCAAGCCGCACTGGACAAATAGGGGCATTATGACACAAGCTGAGCAACTACTACCTCCATGCAGACACACAGACAGATATCCGCAGAGACAGAAGATTGAACCAGACAGGCCCCTAGGCCCTATTATGAACTCTTGCTTTGGTGTCCAGGTATCACTCCTCAGAGGCCTGGGTTCGAAGATCAGCATACGGGGCTTTCCTGAGGCATCAGACAGAAGACCTCTCATCGCCACATGGGAAGCTTCCTTGTTGGAGTTGTGTCAAGCCCTTCGGGTTGGAGAATCCTGCAGAGTCCCTTAGCTACTGCCACATTCCAAGGTCTCCATGGCCACCAACCCACATTATGACTCATCCTCAGCAGAGTCCATTTAAACTCAGCCTTCTGGGTAGCTCACCCAAGAGCCCGCAGATTGAGCGTGCCTTGTCTCGACCAGGCAATGGGAAGGTGAGTTGGCGTATCTCGGCATCCATGCTTAGGCCCATGCTCTCGAATCTTTCTGTATGGGGCATCCTGGAACCATCCAATAGTACTCGACTGTCCTGAAGAAGGAAACTTTGAAGATTGGAGCAGCTCACAACTCCCACCGTAGGGAAACCTCCCTGGCCTCATGACGCCCCCACCCCCTTCAGGAAAGGGCCGTCATGGACACAAACTCCAGCTTGAGGCAACATCTGATACTCGCCCTGACCTCAACTGCAGGAGATCTCAATTCAGCCTCTGCAGAGTGGGCCTGCCATGCTCTTGGCCCCAAAACTCGTGCTACCTTGTGTTTTCAGACTTCTTTCCTCACAATCCTGGCCACTCCCCTCCAGTTTGACAATACTGGAGACGCAATGCAGCACTCTGCCTGCCCTCCAGAAGAAAAATGTTGCCCTATAGGGCTAACCGGAAACGCCAAATGAGTAACAACCTGCATGCCACTCGACCATACCCCAATTATACAGTCTAGCCTGTGCACTAAAGCCCTGTCTGAAACAGCCTCAGGGCAGACCTCCAGTCCAACACCCAGACAGCTGGCCGTACACAGAGCATATCACACCCACAATGGTTTTAGGCCATCATCTCTACCAAACCTCAGTTTTCACCATCAGAACATAGACCTTATCTCCACTCACTGCTCAGGAGTGAACGTGATGCAAGAATCAGAAATTCTCCTTCGCCTTGGCAAGAAACCTAGTGGTTGGCATGTTGTCCAATGTTCATTGTAGGAGAAAGCAGCATGGACTATGAGGCCCCACCTATCCCTGAGGGCCACAATTTGCACAAACACACATTGTGACCCTCAGCGTGAGCCCTATCCTCATGTAAAGCCTCTTAGTGACTGGAACAACAGCCCACATATGGGGCTTGCCAAGCCCCTAGTCCCCCAATCGTAACCAGAGTTCGAGATGTCTAGTCACCCCTACTCAGGGCTCTACTCTGGAATCCCTCTTTGGTGGGACACCTGAGGTAAAAAAAAAAAAAATATATATATATATATATATATATATATATATATATATATATATATATATATATATACAGAAAGGACTCTTCCAATCCACAGAATGATCCCAACCACTTGGGATCAGGCCATATGACCAGAGAAAGAATTGTCCATGGCCCTTGAGGATATCCCGAAATTCCACGGCCACCGTTGACACAAAATCCAGAGACAAAAACCCTGAGCAAGCGCCACATACTCGCCCTTTGTTCATAGCCCGGAAAATTCTCACGGTCTGTTGATCGAGCCTTCATACATACATACCCAAACATAAGCTGAGTTTGTGTTTTCAGATTTCTGTCCCCACAGTCCTGGCCCACAGACCATCCAAGCTGGGGCCCCTGGAGCCACACCTCAGGACTGTGGCTTCCCTCTCCAGGGGAATTCTGCCATTTCAATTGGCCACAACCCTATAGATTAGGAGAATCCTCCAAACTCCCCCAGGCCATCTGAATTGTGTTGGCTGCCCAGGACACACAGGGATGATCTTTCACAAGTTATGAAACCACCTCCACTCAGACCCAGAGACAGATATCCCCATAGAATAAGATAGAACTGGACGGGCACTGAGGCACTAATCAGATCCATTGCTTTTGATTCCAGTCATCTCTCCTCAGAGGCCTGGTTTCTAATACCAGCATATGGGAGATTCCTTAGGCACTCATCAAAACAATTCTCTTCTCTACATAGGAAACATACTCTTTAGAGCTCCATCAAAACCTCCGGTTATGAACATCCCTCAAGGCCCCGGATCAAGCACCCCATTCCAAGGTCTACATGGACACAAATGCACATTATGACACATCCTCAACTCACCCATTTCAAAACACCCGCCTCGGTTGCTCCGCTAGATCCAGCAGATCGAACTTGTCTTGACACTATGAGACACCTGGAATGGGAGGTAGACTGCCCAGGCATCCATCCTTAGAACCCTGCTCTGGATAACTTCCTTATGGGATGTCCTGGAGCCATTCAACATGTCTCGACTGTCCCACAGAAGGAATCATTGTGGTTTGGAGCATCTCACAATTCCCATCGTGGGAAAACCTCCATGTCCTCGTGACACCCTCCCCTTCATGAATGGGCCGTCATGGACAGAAACTCCGACCTAAGAAAACGTCTGATCCTAGCTCTGTCTTCAGGTATACGGGATCTCGAATCATCTCTGCAGAGGGTGCCTGCCGTCCCCTCACCCCGAAATCTAAGTCTGGCTTGTGTTCTCAGAATTTTTTCCACACACTCCTGGCCCACAAGCCTTCCAGTTTGGGAATCCTGGAGCCACTATGTGGCACTGTGTCTTCCCTCCAGAAGAAAAACTTTGCCCTCTGGGGCTACCCAGTAACCACAAATGAGTACCATCCTGCACGAAACTCGACTGCACCCCAATGATACAGTCTAGCCTGGGCACTAATTCCCTGTCTGCCACAGCCTGAGCCTGCACCTCCTAACCCACACTCAACAGCTGGCCGAACACTGAGCACATCAGACACACCATGGCCTTAGGGCTTCATCTCTTCCCAACCTCAGTTTTCAGGCTTCAGAACCTAGACCTTAAATCCAATCACAGTCCAGGAGTGAAATTGTTGCAGAAATTAGAACTCCATCTTCCCCATTGCCAGAAAACTTGTGGTTCCCATACTGTGCAACGTTCAGTGTAGGAGAAACCAGCATGGTACATTAGGCCACGCCTTGACTTGAGGGGCTCCTTGGGCACAAAAACACATTGTGAAACTCAGTGTGAGACCTATCCTCAAGGAAGGCCTCTCAGTGTCTGGACCGAAAGCCCACATATGGGGCTTGCCATGTTCTTAGGTCCCAATGTTAACCATAGCTATGGTTGTGCAGTTGCCCCCACCCACGACTCTGCTCTGGAATCCCTCTTTTGGTGGTCCACCTGAGGTAAAAACACAAAAAACAAAAACAAAAAAAATAAACAAAAAAAAACAGACAGGCCTCCTCCCTTCCCACAGAATGACCCCAA
This sequence comes from Mustela nivalis, assembly GCF_964662115.1. Lineage (NCBI taxonomy): Eukaryota > Metazoa > Chordata > Mammalia > Carnivora > Mustelidae > Mustela > Mustela nivalis. The sequence goes on from NW_028136364.1 coordinate 615,172, forward strand.
ACTCTTGGGTTCGGGTCAAATCCCCAGAATGGGAGCTTCATCAATGGCCCATGAGGACACCCCGACATTCCATGGCAATCGGTGACACATTTCCAGAAAAAAAAAAAAATACATGAGCATGCACATCACATTCGCCCTTTGTTCATATCCCGAAGAGGTCTCCTCACGGTCTATAGATCGGGCCGGCCATACCTACATCCCCAACCTAAGTGGAGTTTGTGTTTTCAGACTTTTGTCCAAATAGCCCTGGACCACACACGCTCCACACTTGGGTCCCTGAAGCCACACCTCAGGACTGTGCTTCCCTTTCAAGGGAATTCTTCCCATTCCATTGGCCACAACCTTTAAATTCGGAAAAACCTCCAAAGTCACCGAGGCCATCCCAATAGTGTAGGCCGCCCATGACAAACAGGGGTGATCTCAAACCAGCTGAGTAACTAACTCCACTCAGACAACAGATGTCCCCAGAGAAGAATATTGAACCGGACAGGCCTCTAGGCCCTAATCAGATCCATTGCTTTGGTTTCCAGGCATCTCTCCTCAGAGGCCTCGTTTCCAATACCAGCATATGGTGGTTTCCTGAGGCACCAATAAGAACAAATCTCGTCTCCCCATGGAAACTTGCTCATTGGAGCTTTGTCATAACCTCTGGTTAGGAGAATCCTTCAGGGCCCTGGTGCCACTACCCCATACCAAGGTCTCCATGAACTCAAACCAACATTAAGACCATTCTCAGGAAAGTCCATTTCAACTCAGCCCCCTCTGTTGCTACCCCAAGCCAGCAGATCAAACGTTTCTTGTTGCTAGGAGACAATTGGAATCTGAGGCTGGCTGTCCAGACATCCATACTTAGAACCCTGTTCTGGAAAAATACCTTATAAGACGTCCTGGAGCCATCCAACAAATCTTAATTGTCCCACAGAAGGTATCCTTGCGGTTTGGAGCATCTCACAACTCCAATAGTGGGAAAACCCCCATGGCCTCATAATGCCGCCCCTTCCTGAAGGGGCCAACATGGACAGGAACTCAAACCTGAGCCAAAGTCTGAACCTCGACCTGACTTCAGACGCATGAGATCTCAGTTCAGCTCTGCAGAGTGTGCCTGCCATGTCCTTGCCCCGAAACCTAAGCCTAGCTTGTGTTCTCAGAATTCTGTCCTCACTCTCCTGGCCCACAAGCCCTCCAGTTTGGGAATTCCGAAGCCACAATGCAGCACTCTGCCTGCCCTCCAGAAGAAAAACTTTGCCCTATGCTGCTAATAAGAAACCCCAAATGATTTTCTAATGCATGCCACTCGATTGTAAAGCAATTATACAGCCCACCCTGTATACTAATGCCCTGTCTGGCACAGCCTGAGACAAGACATCCCAAACGACACCCAGACAGCTGGCCCCAACCTGGACACATAGGACCCGCTATGGCTATAGGTCGTCATCTCTTCCCAACCTCGGTTTTCAGGCTTCAGAACCTAGACCTTATCTCCAATCACTGCCCAGGGGTGAACGTGATGCAGAAATTAGAATTCCTCCTTCCCCATGGCCAGAAACCTTGTGGTTGGCATGTTGTCCAACGTTCAATGTGGGAAAACCTGCATTGTCCGAAAGGCCACGCCAGTGCTTGAGGGCCGCCTAGGGCACAGACATGCATTGTGACCTGCAGCGTGAGTCCCGTATTAAAGTAACGCCTCTCAGTGGCTGGACCAAGATCCTGCATATGGGGCTTGTCATATCCATAGGCCCCCAGGCTTAACCAGAGGGCGAGTATTCCAGTTGTCAGTACCCACTGCTATGCTCTTGAATCCCTCTACTGGGGGGACACATGAAGCAGAAAACAGGACACTTCCCTTCCCACAGAATGACCCCAAACTCTTGGGGGCTGGACAAACTACCAGAGAGGGAGAGTTCTACGACCCGTGAGGCAACTCCTACATTAATCGGCCATTGTGGACAAAACATCCAGAGACAAAAGCCTGAGCGACTGCCTCCCTCTCACCCTTCGTTCATATCCAGAGGAGCTCCCCTCATGGACTGTAGATCAGGCCTGCCGTAACCTCGGCCCCAAACCTGAGCTGAGTTAGGGTTTTTGGATGTCTGTCTGCACAGCCATGGCCCACAAACCTCCAGGCTGGGGTCTCTGGAGCCACACCACAGAACTGTGCCTGCTCTCTCCTAAGAAACTGCCCATTCCATTGGCCACAACTCTACAAAATAGTAGAAACCTCAAGGTCCCCAAGTAAATCCCACTACCACAAGCCGCACAGGACAAATAGGGGCATTATGACACAAGCTGAGCAACTACTACCTCCATGCAGACACACAGACAGATATCCGCAGAGACAGAAGATTGAACCAGACAGGCCCCGAGGCCCTATTATGAACTCTTGCTTTGGTGTCCAGGTATCACTCCTCAGAGGCCTGGGTTCGAAGACCAGCATACGGGGCTTTCCTGAGGCACCAGACAGAAGACCTCTCATCTCCACATGGGAAGCTTCCTTGTTGGAGTTGTGTCAAGCCCTTCGGGTTAGAGAATCCTGCAGAGTCCCTTAGCTACTGCCATATTCCAAGGTCTCCATGGCCACCAACCCACATTATGACTCATCCTCAGGAGAGTCCATTTAAACTCAGCCTTCTGGGTAGCTCACCCAAGAGCCCGCAGATTGAGCGTGCCTTGTCTCGACCAGGCAATGGGAAGGTGAGTTGGCGTTTCTCGGCATCCATGCTTAGGCCCCTGCTCTCCAGTCTTTCTGTATGGGGCATCAAGGGACCATCCAATAGTACTCGACTGTCCTGAAGAAGGAAACTTTGTAATTTGGAGCAGCTCACAACTCCCAGCGTAGGGAAACCTCCCTGGACTCATGACGCCCCCACCCCCTTCAGGAAGGGGCCGTCATGGACACAAACACCAACTTGAGGCAACATCTGATTATCGCCCGAACCTCACCTGCAGGAGATCTCGATTCAGCCTCTGCAGAGTGGGCCTGCCATGCTCTTGGCCCCAAAACTCGTGCTAGCTTGTGTTTTCAGACTTCCTTCCTCACAATCCTGGCCACACCCCTCCAGTTTGGCAATTCTGGAGACACAATGCAGCACTCTGCCTGCCCTCCAGAAGAAAAATGTTGCCCTATAGGGCTAACCAGAAACGCCAAATTAGTAACAACTTGCATGCCACTCGACCATACCCCAATTATACAGTCTAGCCTGTGCACTAAAGCCCTGTCTGAAACAGCCTGAGGGCAGACCTCCAGTCCAACACCCAGACAGCTGGCCATACACAGAGCATATCACACCCACAATGGCTTTAGGCCATCATCTCTACCCAACCTCAGTTTTCACCTTCAGAACCTAGACCTTATCTCCACTCACTGTTCAGGAGTGAACGTGATGGAAGAATCAGAACTTCTCCTTCGCCTTGGCAAGAAACCTAGTGGTTGGCATGTTTTCCAACGTTCAGTGTAGTTGAAACCAGTGTGGCCCATGAGGCCCCGCCCATGTATATGGGCCACATTGGTCACAAACACACATTGTGTCCCTCAGCCTGATCCCAGGCCTCAGGTAAGGCCTTTCAGTGGCTGGATGAAGAGACAGCATATTGGGCTTGCCATGCCCCTATGCCCCAAATTTTACCCATAGTTCGGGTTCTCCCTTCACTTTTCCCCAGGGCTCTTCTTTGGAATTACTCTTTTGGCGGGACACCTGAGGTAACAAACCTGAAAGGAGTCCTCCCATTCCACAGATTGATGAAAAACAATTGGGATCGGGCCAAATCCACAGAGTGGAAAATTCGTCCATGGCCCATGAGGCCTCCCCGACATTCCACGGCCATCTCTGATACAAAATCCAGAGACAAAAGCCTGAGCAAGCACCTCAGACTCGCTCTCTCTTCATATCCGGAAGAGTTCTTCTCATGGTTTATAGATCGGGCCTGCCATACCTACGTCCCCAAACCTAAGCTGAGTTTGTGTTTTCAGACTTCTGTCCTCAAATTCCTGGGCCACACACCCTCCAGGCTGGGGCCCCTGGAGTCACACATTAGGACTGTGCCAACCCAATCCATGGGATTTCTGCCGATGCCATTGTCCAAAACAGTAAAATTTGGATAACCCTACAAATCCCTGAGGCCATCCAATAGTGCAGGTCGCCCGGGACAAACAAGGGCGGTCTGATACCTGCTGAGCATCTACCTCCACTCATACCATAAATGGATGTCCCCTGAGAAGAAGATTGAACCAGACTGGACCCTAGGCCATAATCGGATACATTGCTTTGGATTACAGGCATGTCTCCTCAAAAGCCAGGATTCCAATACCAGCATAGAAGTTTTCCTGAGGCAGCCATCAAAACAAATCTCGTCTCCACAAGGAACCTTGTGCATCGAGCTATGTCAAAAGCTTAGGAGAATACTTCAGGGTCCCGGTGCCACCGCCCCTTTTTAAGGCCCTCATGGACACAAACACACATTAGGACCCATCCTCAGGAAAGTCCATATCAAGTCAGCCACCCCGGTTGCTCCCGCAGAGCCATCAGATCTAAACTGTCTTGTTGCTGGGAGACATTTGGAATGCGAGGCCGGCTTCCCAGGCATCCATCCTCGAACAGTGCCCTGAAGTCCTGAAGCTGCCCAACAGGTCTCAATTGTCCCGCAGAAGGACACCTGAGGTTAAAAAACAAAACATGGCAAATCAACAACAACAACAAAACGGACTTCTTCCATCCCACAGAATGACCCCAAACTCTTTGGACGGGGCCAAACCCCCAGATTGTAAGACTCGTCCATTTCCCATGAAGTCACCAGGGAATTTCACGACCATGAGTGACACGATATCCAGAGACAAAAACTTGAGCACGAGCCTCACACTCGCCCCTTATTCATATCCCGAAGAGTTCTCCTCATGGTCTGTAGATCAATCCTGCCATATCTATGACCTGAAACATAAGCCGCGTTTGTGTTTTCAGACGACTGTCCAAACAGCTCTGCCTACACACCCTACAGGCTCAGGCCCCTGGAGCCAAACCGGAGGAGTGTACTTGCCCTCTCCAAGGGAATTGTATGTGCCCATTCCAATGGCCACAACCCTACTAATAGGATAAACCTGCAAACTCCCTGAGGCCATCCCAATAGTGGTGGCTTCCCAGGACAAACTCGGGCAATCTGAGCCCATCTGAGCACAGACATGCACTCAGACGCATAGACTGATGTTCCCAGAGGTAAAAAGGTATGAACAGGCCCCTAGGCACTATTCGGATTCATTGTTGTGGTATCCAGTCATCTCTCCTCAGAGGCTTGGATTTCAATACCAGCGTATGGCTGTTTCTTGACTCACCCATCAGAAAACATCTCATCTACATATGGGAAACTTGCACGTTGGAGCTGTGTCAAAGCCTCTGTTTGAAAAAACCCTTCAGGACCCCAGTGCCACCGCTTCATTCCAAGGTCTCCATAGACACAAAAACATATTAGGATCCATCCACAGAAGAATCCATTTCAACTCAGATCCAGATTGCTCGCCCAGATCCAGCAGATATAACCTGTCTTGTTGCTAGGACACAATTGGAATGCAAGGTGGGCTACCCAGGCATCCATCCTTAGAACCCTGCTCAGAATCGTTGGCCTGGAGCCAACCAACATGTCTCAATTGTCCTGCACAAGAATCTTTGCAGTTTGGAGCTTCTCACAACTAACATCGTGGGAAAACCCCCATGGCCTCTTGACCCCCCCGCCCCTTCATGAAGGGGCCATCAGGGACAGAAACACCAACCTGAGCGATCTTCTGATCCTCGCCCTGACTTCAGAAGCACGAGATCACGATTCAGGTCTGTAGATTGTTCCTGCCTTGTCCTCACCCAGAAACCTAAGCCTAGCTTGTGTTCTCAGATTTCCGTCTTCAGACTACTGGCCCACAAGCCTCCAGTTTGCAAACCAGAACTATAATGCAGCACTCTTCCACCCTTCAGGAAGAAAAACATTGCCCTGTGGGGCTACCCAGAAACTCCAAATGAGGATCAACCTGCACGCCATTCGACTGTACCCCAAATATATAGGCTGACCTGGGCACTATTGCCCTTTCTACACAGCCTGAGCCTGGACTTCCTGGCCCCACCCAGAAAGCTGGTCGAACACTGAGCACGCCGGACGAGCCATGTCCTTAGGTCGTCATCTCTTCCCAACCTCGATTCTCAAGTTTCAGAACCTAGACCTTATCTCCAATCACTGCCCAGGCTTGTAAGTGATGCAGAAATCACAACTCCTTCCCCGTGGCTAGAAACCATGTGGTTGGCATGTTTTCCAATGTTCATTGTAGTTGAAACCAGTGTGGCCCATGAGGCTTGCCATGCCCCTAGGCCCCAAATTTTACCCATAGTTCGGGTGTCCCTTCGCTTTTCCACAGGGCTCTTCTTTGGAATTCCTCTTTTGGCGGGACATCTAAGGTAACCAACCTGAAAGGAGACCTCCCATTCCACAGATTGACGAAAAAGAATTGTGATCGGACCAGATCCACAGAGATTAAGATTCGTCCATGGCCCAGGAGGCCTCCCCGACATTCCTCGAGGAGGATCGGGCCAATTCCACAGAGAGGAAGATTCGTCAATGTCCCATGAGGTTTCCCAGACAATCCACGGCCATCACGGATACCGAATCTAGAGACAAAAGACTGAACAAGCACCTCAGACTCGCTCTTTCTTCATATCCTGAAGAGTTCTTCTCATGGTTTATAGATCGGGCCTGCCATACCTACGTCTCCAAACCTAAGCTGAGTTTATGTTTTCAGACTTCTGTCCTCAAAGTCCTGGGCCACACACCCTCCACGCTGCGGTCCCTGGAGCCACACATAAGGACTGTGCCTACCCAATCCATGGGAACTCTGCCCATTCCATTGTCCAAAACCGTAAAATTAGGAGAACCCTCCAAATCCCTGAAGCCATCCCAATAGTGCAGGTCGCCCGTGACAAACAAGCGCGGTCTGATAGCAGCTGAGCATCAACCTCCACTCATACCATAGATGGATGTCTGCAGAGAAGAATATTGAACCAGACAGGACCCTGGCCATATCGGATCCATTGCTTTGGTTACAGGCATGTCTCCTCAAAAGCCTGGATTCCAATACCAGCATAGGGGTTTTCCTGAGGCAGCAATCAGAACAAATCTCGTCTCCACAAGGAAACATGTGCATCGAGCTATGTCAAAAGCTTAGGAGAATACTTCAGGGTCCTGGTGCCACGGCCCCATTCCAAGGCCCCATGGACACAAACACACATTAGGACCCATCCTCAGGAAAGTCCATTTCAACTCAGCCACCCCGGTTGCTCCTGCAGAGCCATCAGATCTAAACTGGCTTGTTGCTAGGAGACAATTGGAATGCGAGGCTGGCTTCCCAGGCATCCTCCCTCGAACGGTGCTCTGGAGTCATTCCATATGGGATGTCCTGGAGCTGCCCAAAGGTCTCAATTGTCCCGCAGAAGGAATTCTTGAAGGGGGCAACCCACAACTCCCACGTGGGAAAAACTCCATGGACACGAGATTCCAGCTCCCTTCATGAAGGGGCCGTCAGGCACAGAAACTCCAACCTAAGCCAAAGTCTAATTCTCTCCCTGACTTGAAATGGATGAGATATTGGTTCAGATCTGCAGGGGGTACCTGCCGTGCCCTTGCCCTGAGCCCAAGTATAGCTTTTGTTCTCAGAATTCCGACCTCACTCTCCTGGCCTCAAAGCCCTCATGATTGGTAAATCCGGTCCCACAATGCAGCACATGGCCTGCTTTCTGGAAAAAAAATATTGCCTAAAGAGCTGCCAAGGCACCTTATATGAAGATAAACCTACACGGTACTCGACTTTGCCCGAATTATATAGTCTAACCTGGGCACTAATGCACTGTCTGACACAACCTGAGCCCGGACTTCCTGACCAACACCCAGACAGCTGACCGCACACTGAGCACATCAGACTCGCCATGGCCTTAGGTCCTCATCTCTTCCCTACCTCAGTTTTCAGGCCTCAGAAACTAGACTTTATCTCCAATCACTGCCCAGGGGTGAGTGTGATGCAGAAATCAGAACTTCTCCTTACACATGGCAAGAAACCTTGTGGTTGGCATGTTGTCCAACGTTCATTGTAGGAGAAACTAGCATTCACCCTGAGGCCCGCCTATTCTTGAGTGCGACGAGGGCATAAATATGCATTGTGACCCTCAGGGTGAGTCCTGTCCTCTAGTAAGTCCTCTCAGAGCCTGGATCACTAGATGTCATAATGGGCTTGACCTAGCCCTAGGCCCCAATTTTTAACCAGATTTCTGGTTGTCCAGTCACCCCTCCCCAGAGCTCTACTCTGGAATTCCTCATTTGGTGGGACAACGGAGGTTAAAAAATGAAACAAAACAAAGCAACAACAACAAAAAAACACGACTTCTTCCATCCCACAGAATGACCCCAACCTCTTTGGAAGGGGCCAAATCCCCAGAGAGTAAGACTCGTCCATTTCCCATGAAGTCACCCGGAAATTTCACGACCATGAGTGACATGATATGCAGAGACAAAAACATGAGCAATAGCCTCACAATCGCTTTTTTTTCATATACCAAAATGTTCTCCTCATGGTCTGTAGATCAGTCATGCCCTACCTATGACCCGAAACAGAAGTCGAGTTTGTGTTTTCAGACAACTGTCCAAACAGCCCTGGCTTACACACCCTATAGGCTCAGGCCCCTGAAGCCAAACCTGAGGACTGTTCTTGCCCTCGCAAGGGAATTGTGTGAGCCCATTCCAATGGTGACAACTCAACTAAAAGTATAAAGCTTTAAATTCCCTGATGCCATCCCATAGTGTTGGCTTCCAAGGACAAACACGGGCAATCTGAGTTCATCTGAGCACCTACCTGCACTCTGACCCATAGATAGATGTCGCCCGAGGTAAAAAGAAACCAACAGGCCCCTAGGGACTAATCGGATTCATTGCTTTGGTTTCCAGGCATCTCTCCTCAGAGGCCTGGATTTCAATACCAGAATATGGCTGTTTCTTGACTCACCCATCAGAACAAATCTCCTCTACACATGGGAAACTTGCATGGTGGAGCTGTGTCAAACCTCTGTTTAGGAGAAGCCTTCAGGGCCCTAGTGCCACTGCTTAATGCCACAGTTTCCATAGACACAAAAACATATTAGGACCCATTCACAGGAGAGTCCATTTAAACTCAGCCTCCTCGGTTGCTCCCCGAGATCCAACAGATCTAGCCTATCTTGTAGCTAGGAGAATATTGGAATGCGAGGTGGGCTACCCAGCCATCCATCCTTAGAACCCTGCTCAGAATCGTTGGCCTGGAGCCAACCAACTGGTCTCAATTGTCCCACAGTAGAATCTTTGCAGTTTGGAGCTTCTCACAACTCCCATGGTGGGAAAACCCCCACGGCCTCGTGAATCTCCCCCTTTATGAAGGGGCCATCAGGGACAGAAAGTCAAACCTGAGGCATCGTCTGATGCTCAACCTGACTTCAGGTGCAAGAGATCTCGATTCAGGTCTGTAGATTGTGCCTGCCATGTCCTCACCATAAAACCTAAGCCTAGCTTGTGTTCTCAGAGTTCCGTCCTCAGACTACCGGCCCACAAGCCCTCCAGTTTGGCAATCCGGAAGTACAATGCAGCACTCTGTGGGCCCTCCAAGAGAAACATTGCCCTCTGGGGCTACCTAGAAACCCCAAATAAAGATCAACCTGCACGCCATTTGGCTGTACACCAAATATATATGCTGATCTGGGCATCATTACCTTCTCTGACACAGCCTGAGCTGGACCTCCTGGCCCCAGCCAGACAGCTAGCCGCACACTAGGCACATTGGAACCGCCATGGCCTTAGTTCGTCATCTCTTCCCAACCTCGGTTTTCAGGCTTCAGTACCTAGACCTTATCTCTAATCACTGCCCAGGTTTGAAAATGTTGCAGAAATCAGAACTCGTTCCCTTGGCAAGAAACCTCGTGGTTGGCATGTTGTCCAACGTTCAGTGTAGTTGAAACCAGTGTGGCACATGAGACCCAGCCCATGCTTGAGGGCCACATTGGTCTCAAACACACATTGTGACCCTCAGCCTGAGCCCGGTCCTCAGGCAAGGCCTCTCAGTGGCTGCATGAAGAAACAGCATATTGGGCTTGCCATGCCCCTAGACCCCAATTTTTAACCATAGTTCGGGTTGTCCCTTCACTCTTGCCCAGGGCTCTGCTTTGGAATTCCTCTTTTGGTGGGACACCTCAGGTAACAAACCTGAAAGGAGTCCTCCCATCCCACAGATTCACGAAAAAGAATTGTGATCGGACCAGATCCACAGAGATTAAGTTTCGTCCATGGCCCAGGAGGCCTCCCCGACATTCCTCGGCCATCGCTGATACAAAATCCAGAGACAAAAGCCTGAGCAAGCGCCTCAGACTCGCTCTTTCTTCACATCCTGAAGAGTTCTTCTCCTGGTTTGTAGGTCGGGCTTGCCATACCTACGTTCCCAAACCTAAGATGAGTTTGTGTTTTTTGTTTTCTGTCCTCAAATTCCTGGGCCACATACCCTCCAGACTGAGCCCCTGGAGCCACACATTAGTACTGTGCCTACCCAATCCATGGGAATTCTGCCCATGCCATTGTCTCAAACCGTTCAAATTAGGAGAACCCTCCATAGTCCCTGAGGCCATCCCAATGGTGTAGGTTGTCCCGGACAAACAAGGGCCGTCTGACACCAGCTGAGCATCTACCTCCACTCATACCATAGATGGATGTCCCCAGAGAAGAAGATTGAACCAGGCAGGACCCTAGGACATAATGGGATCCATAGCTTTGGTTTACAGGCATGTCTCCTCAAAAGCCTGGATTCCAATACCAGCATAGGGCTTCTCCTGAGGCACCCATCAGAACAAATTTCGTCTCCACAAGGAAACTTGTGCATGGGAGCTATGTCAAAGGCTTAGGAGAATACTTCAGGGTGCCGGTGCCACCGCCCCATTCCAAGGCCCTCAGGGACACAAACAAACATTAGGACCCATCCTCCGGAAAGTCCATTTCAACTCAGCCACCCCGGTAACACCTGCTGAGCCATCAGATCTATACTGTCTTGTTGCTAGAAGAAAATTGGAATGCGAGGCGGGCTTCCCAGGCATTCATCCTCGAATGGTGCTCTCGAGTCATTCCATATGTGATGTCCTGGAGCTGTCCAACAGGTCTCAATTGTCCCGCAGAAGGAATCTTTGAAGGGCCATCTCACAACTCCCAACGTGGGGAAACCTCCATGGCCTAGAGATTCCACTCCCTTCATGAATGGGCCGTCATGTACAGAAACTCCAACCAGAGCCAATGTCTGATCCTCGCCCTGAATTCAGATGCATGAGATATTGGTTCAGATCTGCCGAGGTACCTGCCGTGCCCTCGACCTGAAACCCAAGTCTAGCTTGTGTTCTCAGACTTCCGTCCTCAAACTCCTGGCCCAGAAGACCTCAAGTTTGGCAATTCCGAACCTACTCTGCAGCACTCTGCCTGCCCTCTAGAAAAAAAATATTGCCTAATGAGCTGCCCAGGCACATCATATGAGGATAAACCTACACTCCACTTGACTGTACGTAAATTATATACTCTAAGCTGTGCACTAATGCACGGTCTGACACACCTGAGCCCGGTCCTCCTGACTAACACACAGACAGCTGACCACACACTGAGCACAACAGTCCAGCCATGGCCCTCGGACATCATCTCTTCCATACCTCAGTTTTCAGGCTTCAGAACCTACCTTTTCTCCAATCACTGCCCAGGGGTGATGGTATGTAGAAATCAGAACTCCTCCTTACCCATGGCAAGAAACCTTGTGGTTGGCATGTTGTCCAACGTTCAGTGTAGGAGAAACCAGCATTCACCCTGAGGCCCAGCCCATTCTCAAGTGCGACGAGGGCATAAACACACCAAACTCTTTGGATGAGGCCAACCTTCTAAAGAGTAAGACTCGTCCATTTCCCATGAAGTCACCCGGAAATTTCACGACCATGAGTCACACGATATCCAGAGATAAACTTGAGCAAGAGCCTCACACTCGCCCTTTTTTCATATCCCGAAGAGTTCTTCTCATGTTCTGTAGATCAGTCCTGCCATACCTATGACCCGAAACATAAGCCGAGTTTGTGTTTTCAGACAACTGTCCAAACAGCCCTGGCCTACACACCCCAAAGGCTCAGGCCCTTGGAGCCAAACCTGAGGACTGTACTTGCCCTCTCCAAGGGAATTGTGTGTACCCATTCCAATGGCCACAATCCTACTAATAGGATAAACCTCCAAAGTTCCTGAGGCCATCCCAATAGTGGTGGCTTCCCAGGACAAACAGGAGCAATCTGAGCACATCAGAGCACCTACCCGCACTCAGACCCATAGACTGATGTCCCCAGAGGAAAAAAGGAATGAACAGACCACTAGGCACTAATCGGATCCATTGCTATGGTTTCCAGGCATGTCTCCTCAGAGGCCTGGATTTCAATACCAGCATATGGCTGTTTCTTGACTCACCCATCAGAACAAATCTCATCTACATATGGGAAACTTGCACGGTGGAGCTGTGTCAAAGTCTCTGTTTAGAAGAACCCATCAGGGACCCAGTGCCACCGCTTCATTCCAAGGTCTCCATAGACACAAAAATATATTAGGACACATCCACAGGAGAGTCAATTTCAACTCAGGCTCCTCAGTTGCTCCCCCAGATCCAGCAGATCTAACCTTTCTTGTAGCTAGGAGAAAATTGGAATGCCAGGTGGGGTACCCAGCCATCCATCTTCAGAACCATGCTTGGAATCCTTGGCCTGGCGCCAACTAACAGGTCTCAATTGTCCTGGAGAAGAATCTTTGTAGTTTGGAGCTTCTCACAACTCCCATCGTGTGAAAACCCCCATGGCCTCTTGATTCCCCCCCTTCATGAAGGGGCCATCAGGGACAGAAAGTCCAACCTGAAGATCGTCTGATCCTCACCCTGACTTCAGATGCACGAGATCTCGATTCAGGTCTGTAGATTGTGCCTGCCATGTCCTCACGCATAAAAACTAAGCCTAGCTTGTGTTCTCAGACTTCAGTCCTCAGACTACTGGCCCACAAGCCCTCCAGTTTGGCAATCCAGAAGTACAATGCGGCACTCTGCCTGCTCCCTGGAAGAAGAACATTGCCCTCTGGGGCTACCCAGAAACCCCAAATGAGGATCAACCTGCACGCCATTTGGCTGTACACCAAATATATAGGCTGAAGTGGGCACAGTTGCCCATTCTGACACAGCCTGAGCCTGGAACTCCTGGCCCCACCCAGACAGCTGGCCGCACACTGAGCACATTGCACCCGCCATGGCCTTAGGTCATCATCTCTACCCAACCTCGGTTTTCAGGCTTCAGTACCTAGACCTTATCTCCAATCACTGCCCAGGTTTGAAAATGTTGCAGAAATCCGAACTCGTTCCCTTGGCAAGAAACCTCGTGGTTGGCATGTTGTCCAACGTTCAGTGTAGTTGAAACCAGTGTGGCACATGAGACCCAGCCCATGCTTGAGGGCCACATTGGTCTCAAACACACATTGTGACCCTCAGCCTGAGCCCGGTCCTCAGGCAAGGCCTCTCAGTGGCTGCATGAAGAAACAGCATATTGGGCTTGCCATGCCCCTAGACCCTAATTTTTAACCATATTTCGGGTTGTCCCTTCACTCTTGCGCAGGGCTCTGCTTTGGAATTCCTCTTTTGGTGGGACACCTCAGGTAACAAACCTTAAAGGAGTCCTCCCATCCCACAGATTCACGAAAAAGAATTGGGATAGGGCCAAATCCACAGAGAGGAAGATTCGTCCATGGCCCATGAGGCCTCTCCGACATTCCACGGCCATTGCTGATACATAATCCAGAGACAAAAGCCTAACTAAGCGCCTCAGACTCGCTCTTTCTTCATATCCTGAAGAGTTCTTCTCATGATTTGTAGTTCGGCCGTGCCATACCTACGTTCCCAAACCTAAGCTGAGTTTGTGTTTTTTGAGTTCTGTCCTCAAAGTCCTGGGCCACACACCCTCCAGGCTGGGCCCCTGGAACCACACATTAAGACTGTGCCTAACCAATCCATGGGAATTCATCCCATTCCATTATCCAAAACCGTACAAATTAGGAGAAATCTCCAAATTCCCTGAGGCCATACCAATGGTGTAGGTTGTCTGGGACAAAAAAGGGCCGTCTGACACCAGCTGAGCATCTACCTCCACTCATACCATAGATGGATGTCCCCAGAGAAGAAGATTGACCAGACAGGACCCCAGGCCATAATGGGATCAATAGCTTTGGTTTACAGGCATGACTCCTCAAAAGCCTGGTTTCCAATACCAGCTGAGGGCTTCTCTTGAGGCACCCATCAGAACAAATCTCGTCTACACATGGGAAACTTGCATGTTGGAGCTCTATCAAAGCCTCTGGTTAGAAGGACATTTCAGGTTCCCGGTGCCAGCGCCTCATTCCAAGGTCTCCATGGAGACACACCCACATTAGGACCCATCCACAGGAGAGTCCATTTCAACTCAGCCCCCTCAGTTGCTCCCCCTGATCCAGCAGATCTAACCCGTCTTGTCGCTAGGAGATGATTGGAATGAGAGGCAGGCTTCCCAGACATCCATACTTAGAACCATTCTCAGAATTATGCTGTATGGGAAGTCCTGGAGCCAACCAACAGGTCTCAATAGTCCCGCAGAAGAATCTTTACTGTTTGGAGCATCTCACAAATCCCATCGTGGGCAAACCTCCATGGCCTCGTGATCCCGCACCCTGTGCTTCATGAAGGGGCCATCAGGGACAGAAGCTCCAACCTGAGCGATCGTCTGATCCTCGCCCTGACTTCAGATGCAGGACATCTTGATTCAGCTCTGCAGAGTGTACCTGCCGTGCCCTTGCCCAGAAACTTAAGTCTAGTTTGTGTTCTCAACTTCCATCCTCACATTCCTGGCCCACAAGCCCTCCAGTTTGGCAATTCCAGAACTACAAGGCAGCACTCTGCCTGCTTTCCGGAAGAAAAACTTTGCCCTCTGGGGCTACCCAGATTCCCCAAATGAGGATCAACCTGCATGCCACTTGACTGGACCCCAATTATACAGGCTGCCCTAGGCACTACTGCCCTTTCTGGCACAGCCTGAGACTGAACCTCCTGGCTCGCACCCACCCAGCTAGCCACACACTGAGCACAACAGACCCGCCATGGCCTTAGGTCATCATCTCTTTCCAACCTCGGTTTTCAGGCTTCAGAACCTAAACCTTATCTCCAGTCACCACCCAGGGTTGAACATGATGCAGGAATCAGAACTCCTTCCCCATGGCAAGAAACCTTGTGGTTGGCATGTTGTCCAACATAAAATGTAGTTGAAACCAGTGTGGCCCATGAGGCCCTGCAGATGCTTGAGGACCAAGTCGTTCACAAACATGCATTCTGACCCTCAACGTGAGCCCAGTTCTCAAGTAAGGCCTCTCAGTGGCTGGACCAAAAGACAGCATATTGGGCTTGTCATGCCCCTAGGCCCCAATTTTTAACCAGATTTCTGGTTCTCCAGTCTCCCCTCCCCAGGGCTCGGCTTTGGAATCCCTCTTTTGGTGGGACACCTGAGGTAACAAAACTGAAAGGACTCCTCCCCTCCCACAGTTTGACCCAAAACAATTGGAATCGGGCCAAATCCACAGAGCGGAAGACTCGTCCATGGCCCATGAGGCCTCCCGGACATTCCACGCCCATCGTTGACACAAAATCCAGAAACAAAAGCCTGAACAAGTGCCTCACAATCTCTCTTTCTTCATATCTGGAAGAATTCTCCTCACGGTCTGTAGATCGGGCCTGCCATACCTACGTCCCTAAACCTAAACTGAGTTTGTGTTTTAGACTTCTGTCTCCACAGTCCTGGTGCACACACCCTGCAGGCTGGGGCCCCTGGAGCCACATCAAAACTGTGCCTTCCCTCTCCACGGGAATTCTGCCCATTCCATTGTCCATAATCATAAAATTAGGAGAAACCTCCAAAGTCCCCAAGGCCTTCACAATAGTGTAGGCCGCCTGGGACAAACAAGGGCCATCTGACACCAGCTGAGCATGTAACTCCACTAATACCTTAGATGGATGTACACAGAGAAGAAGATTCAACCGGACAGGCCCCTAGGCTCTAAATGGAGCCATTGCTTTGGTTTCCAGTTATTTCTCTTCAGAGGCCTATATTCCAATAACAGTATATGGGGGTTTCCTGAGGCACCAATCAGAACAAATCTCGTCTCCACATGGGAAACTTGTCCTTTGGAGATGTCTCAAAACCTCCGGTTAGGAGAATCCTTCAGGGCCCATGCACCAACGCCCCATTCCAAGGTCTCCATGGACACAAACCCACATTAGCATCCATCCTCAGGAGAGTCCATTTCAACTCAGCCCCTTTGGTTGCTCTGACAGAGCCAGCATATCAAACCTGTCTATTTGCTAGGAGACAACTGCAATGTGAGGAGGGCTTCCCATGCATCCATCCTAAGATCCCTGCTCTGGTGTCATTCTGTATGGTATGTACTGGAGTGATACAAAAGTTCTCAATTGTTGATCAGAAGGAATCCTTGTTGTTTGGAGCATCTCACAACTCCCATTGTGGGTAAACCTCCATGGACTGGAGATGCTGTCCCCTTCATAAAGTGGCCAGAATGGACAGAAATTCAAACCTAAGCCTAGGTTTGAACCTTGCCCTGACTTCAGATTCATGATATCCCGATTCAGATCTGCAGAGGGTGCCTGCCGTGCCCTCGCCCAGAACCTACGCCTAACATGTGTTCTCAGACTTCCGTTCTCACACTCCCCGTCCACAAGGCATCCACTTTGGAAATTCCGGAGCCACAATGCAGCACTCTGCCTGTTCTCCAGAAGAAAAACATTGCCCTTGGGGCTACCCAGAAATGCCAAATAAAGATCAACCTGCACGGCACTCAGTTGTACCCCAATTATACAATCTACCCTGGGCACTAATGCCCTGTCTGACACAGCCCAAGCTTGCACCTCCCGACCAACACCCAGACAGCTGGCTCCACGCTGAGCATATCGGACCCGACATGGTCTTAGGTCGTCATCTCTTCCCAACCTCGGTTTTCAGACTTCACAACCTAGACCTTATCTCCAATCACTGCCCAGGGGTGAATGACATGCAGAAATCAGAATTAATACTTCCCCATGGCAAGAACTCATGTGGTTGACATGTTGACTATCATTCAGTGTAGGAGAAACAAGCATGCACCATGAGTCCCCACCCATGCTTGAGTACCACAAGGGCATAAACACGCATTGTGACCCTCAGCATGAGTTCTGTCCTCAATGAAGGCCTCTCAGTGGCTGGACCATTAGAAGGCATATTGGGCTTGCCATGCCCCTAGGCCAGTATTTTTAGTTAGATTTCTTGTTGTCCAGGGCTCTGCTCTGGAATCCCTCTTTTGGTGGGACACCTTAGTTAACAAAACTGAATCCCACAGATTAACCCAAAACAATTGGGATCTGGCCAAATCCACAGAGAGAAAGACTCTTCCATGGCCCATGAGGACTCCTCGACATTCCACAGCCATCATTGACACAAAATCCAGGGGCAAAAGCCTGACAAGTGTCACACTTTCACCCTTTATTCATATCCCAAAAAGTTCTCCTCATAGTCTGTAAATCAACCTGCCATACCTACGTCCCAAAACCTAAGCTGAGTTTGTGTTTTCAGACATCTGTCCCCACAGTCCTTGCCCACACACCCTCAAGGCTGGGCCCTTGGAGCCACACATCAGGTCTGTGCCTGCCCACACCACAGGAATTCTGCCCATTCCATTGTCCATAATCATACAATTTAGGAGAAACCTCCAAAGTCCCCGAGGCCATCCCTATAGTGTAGGCCGCCCGGACAAACAGGAGCGGTCTGACACCAGCTGAGCAACTACCTCCATTTCATAAAATAGACAGATGTCGACAGAGAAGAAGATTGAACCAGAGAGGCTCCTAGGACCTAATTGGATGCATTGCTGTGGTTTCTATGTATCTCTCCTCAGAGGCCTGGTTCTAATACCAGCATATGTGGGTTTCCTGAGGCACCAATTAGAACAAATCTTGTCTCCACATGGAAAACTTGCTCTTTCGAGTTGTTTCAAAATCTCCGGTTAGAATCTTTAGAGCCCTGGGGCCACCACCCCATTCCAACGTCCTCATGGACACAAACACACATTAAGACCCATCTTCAGGAGAGTCCATTTCAACTCAGCTCCCACGATTGCTCCTGCATAGCCATCAGATCGTACCTGTCTTGTGGCAGGGAGACAATTGGTGTAAGAGGCAGTCTGCTCAGGCATCCATCCTTAGAACCCGGCTCTGGAGTCATTCCATATGGGATGTCCTGGAGCCATCCAACAGGTCTCAATTTTCCCGCAGAAGGAATCCTTGCAGTTTGGAGCATCCCACAACTCCCAACGTGGGAAAACCTCCATGGCCTCGAGATTCCACCCCTTTGATGAAGAGGCCATCATGGACAGAAACTCCAACCTGCGCCTAAGTCTGATCCTCGTCCTGACTTCTGATGAATGAGATTTTGATTCGGATCTGCAGAGGGTGCCTGCCGTGCCCTCGCCCTGAAACTTAAGTCTAGCTTATGATCTCAGACTTACGTCCTCACACTCCTGGTCCCGACGCCCTTAAGTTTGGCAATTCTGGACCCACAATGCTGCACTCTGCCTGCCCACCAGAAGAAAAATGTTGCCCCAGTGAGCTTCCCTGACACAATAAATGAGGATGAACCTACATGGAACTCAACTGTACCCAAATTATACAGTCTAACCTGGGCACTAATGCACTGTCTGACACAGCCTGAATCCATACCTCCTGAAGAACACCCAGAAAGCTGACCGCACACTGAGCACATCGGACCCTCCATGACCTTAGGTTATCATCTCATCCCAACCTCGATTTTCTGGATTCAGAACTTAGATCTTATCTCCAGTCACTGCCCAGGGGTGAACATGATGCAGAAATCAGAATTCCTCCTTCCCCATGGAAAGAAACCTTGTGGTTCGTATGTTGTCCAAAGTTCAGTGTAGGAGAATCAAGCATGGCCCATGAGTCCCCGCCCATGCTTGATGCCTACATTGGGCACAAACATGCATTGTGACCCTCAGTGTGAGCACTGTACTCAAGTAAGACCTCTCAGTGGCTGGACCAAGGTACCCCATATGGGGATTGCCATGCCCTTAGGCCCCCAATCTTATACAGAGTTCGGGTTGTCCAGTCGCCCCTTCCCAGGGTTCTGCTCTGGAATCCCTCTTTAGTGGCACACCTGAGGTAAAAAAAAAACAAAACAAAACAAAAAAAAACAGAATGGACTCCTCCCATCCCACGGAATGACCCCAAAATATTGGGATCATATAAATCCCCATAGAGGAACTCTCACCCATGGTCCATGAGGATGCCCCTACATTCCACGGCCATCAGTGACACAAAATCCAGAGTCAAAAGCCTGAGCAAGTGCCTCACACTCACTCTTTGTTCATATCCTGAAGAGTTCTCCTCAAGGTCTGTAGATCGGGCCTCCCATACCTATGTCCCCAAACCTAAGACGAGTTTCTGTTTTCAGACTTCTGTCCCCACAGCTCTGACCCACACACCCTCCATGCTTGAGCCCCTAGAGCCACACCTCAGGATTGTGCCTTCCCTCCCCAAAGGAATTCTGCCCATTTCATTGGCCACAAACTTGCAAATTAGGAGAAACCTCCAAAGTCAAAGTGGCCATCCCAATAGTGTAGACTGCCCAGGACAAATAGGGTCAATCTGACACCAGCTGAGGAACTACCTCCACTCAATCCCATAGACAGATGAACCGAGAGAACAAGATTAAACCAGACAGGCCCCAGGCCCTAATCAGATCCATTGCCTTGGTTTCCAGGCATCTCTCCTCAGAGTTCTGGTTTCCAATACCAGCATATTGGGGGTTACTGAAGCACCAATGAGAACAAATCTTGTTTCCCCATGGGAAAAATGCTTCTTGGAGCTGTGTCTAAACCTCTGGTTAGGAGCATCCTTCAGAGCCCTGGTGCCACTGCCCCATTCCAAGGTCTCCATGGACACAATCCCACATTATGACCGAACCTCAGGAGAATGCATTTCAACTCAGCCCCCTCGGCTGCTACATCATAGGCAGCAATCAAACGTGCCATTTCGCTAGGAGACAATTGGAATGCAAGGCCGGATGCCCAGGCATCCATCCTTAGAACCCTGCTCTGCAATTGTTCCATATGGGATGCCCTGGAGCCATCCAACAGGTTTCAACTGACCCGCAGAAAATCCTTGTGGTTTGGAGCATTTCACTACTGCCATCATGGGAAAACACCAATGGCGGTGTGATGACCCCCCTTCATGAAGGGGCCATCATGGACAGAAACTCCAACCTGAGCCAACATATGAACCTCGCCCTGACCTCAGATGCATGAAATCTCAATTTAGCTCTGCAGAGTGTGCCTGCCATGTCCTCGCCCTGAAACCAAAGCAAAGCTTCAGTTCTCAGACTTACATCCTTGCATTCCTGGCCCCAAGGCCTCCAGTTTGGCAGTTCCGGAGCCAGAATGCAGCACTCTGCCTGCCCTCCAGAAGAAAGACTTTGCCCTATGGGGCTACGGAGAAACCCCAAATAATTATCTTCTGCATGCCACTCAACTGTACCCCAATTATACAGCGTATCTGGTCACGAATGCCCTGTCTGGCACAGCCTGAGTGCAGACCTCCTGAACGACACCTAGAAAGCTGGCCCCAAACTGAACACATCGGACCCGCCATGGCCTTAGGTCGTCATCTCTTCCAAACCTCGGTTTTCAGGCTTCAGAACCTAGACCTTATCTCCAATTAGTGCCTAGAGGTGAACGTGATGCAGAAATCAAAACTCCTCCTTCCCCATGGCAAGAAACTCTGAGGTTGGCATGTCCAAGGTTCAGTGTAGGAGAAACCTGCAAGCTCAATGAAGTCCCGCCCAATATTGGGGACCACCTTGGGCACAAACACACATTGTGACCCTCAGCATGAGTCCACTATTCAAGTAACGTCTCTCAGTGGCTGGACCAAGAATCTGCATATGGGCTTGCCATGCCCATAGGACCCCAGGCCTAACCAGAGGGTGGGTATTCCAGTTGTATGTACCCAGTGCTCTGCTCTAGAATCCCTCTATTGTGGGAACACATGAGGCAGAAAACAGGACTCCTCCCTTCCCACAAAATGACCCCAATCTCTTGGGAGCCGGACAAATCACCAGAGAGGGAGACTTCCATGGCCCATGAGACCATGCTTACATTAAATGACCATCATGAATACAACATCCAGAGACATAAGCTTGAACGACCGCCTCTCACTCGCCTTACTTTCTAATCACAATGAGCTCCCCTCACGGACTGTAGATCACTCCTGCCATAACCTCAGCCCCAAACCTCAGCCGAGTTTGTGTTTTTGGATGTCTGTCCCCACAGCCCTGGCCCACACAGCCGCCAGGCTGGGGCCTCTGGAGCCACACCACAGGACTGTCCTGCTCTCTCCAAGGAGACTATGCCCATTCCATTGCCCATAACCCCACAGAATAGGAGAAACCTCAAGGCCCCCAAGGACATCCCACTACTATAAGCCTCTCTGGACAAAGGCATCCTGACACTAGCTGAGCAACTACCTCCATGCAGAAACACAGACAGATGTCGGCAGAGACAGTAGATTGAACCAGACAGGCCCCTGGGCCCTAATCTGAACTCTTGCTTTGGTTTCCAGGTGTCACTCCTCAGAGGCCTGGGTTTGAAGACCAGCATCTGGGGCTTTCCTGAGACACCAAACAGAACAACTATCGTCTCCACATGGGAAGCTTCATTGTTGGAGCTGTGTCAAACCCTTCGGTTTGGAGAAACCTGCAGAGTCCCTGAGCCACCGCCACATTCCAAGGTCTCCATGGCCACCAACCCACAGTATGACTCATCCTCAGGAGAGTCCATTTCAACTCAGCCCTCTGAGAAACCCGCCCAAGAGCCTGCAGATTGAGCCTGCCTTGCCCCAAGCAGCCAGTGGGAATGTGAGGTGGCATTTGCAGACATTCATGCTTAGACCCCTTCTCTCGAGTCTTTCTGTAGGGGTCATCCTAGAACCATCTCATAGTACTCGACTGTCCTACAGAGGAAACCTTGATGTTTGGGGCAGCTCATAACTCCCAGCGTTGGGAAACCTCCCTGGCCTCATGACGCCCCCACCCCCTTCAGGAAGGGGCCATAATGGACACAAACTCCAACCTGAGGCAACGTCTGATACTCGCCCTGACCTCAGATGCAGGAGATCTTGATTCAGTCTCTGCAGAGTGGGCCTGCCATGCCCTCGGCCCCAAACCTAACACTAGCTTGTGTTTTCAGACTACCCTCTTCACAAACCTGGCAAACAAGCCCTCCAGACTGGGAATTCCAGAACCACAACACAGTTTTCTGCCTGCCCACCAGAAGAAAAACGTTGCCCTATGGGGCTCTCCAGAAACCACAAATGAGAACCAACCTGCTCTGGCCTCGACCGCACCCTAACTGGAAAAGCTACCCTGGTCAGTAATGCTCTGTCTGACACAGCCTGACGTCCCGACAGACAAGGAAACAGCTGGCTGCACACTAAGCACATCAGACAGGCCATGGCCTTATGCTGTCATCTCTTCCCAACCTGGGTTTTCAGACATCTGACCCTAGATATTATATCAAATCCTGGCAAACGTGGGTAACTGAAGCACAAATCAGATCTTCTCCTTCCCCATGGCTGGAAAGCTTGCTGTTGGCATGGAGTCATACCTTCGGTGTAGGAGAAACCTTCATGGCCCCTGAGGCCAAGCCTAAACTTGAGTGCCTCCTTGGGTACAAACTCGCATTGGGACCATCAGCATGGGCCCCATGTCGAAGTAAGGTCTCTCAGGCCCTGGACCAAGAGCCCGCATATGGGGCTTGCCAAGCCCCTATGATCCCAATTTTCACAAGAGCTCGAGTATTCCATTTGCTCGAACCCAGGACTGTGATCTGGAGTCCCTCTCCTGGAAGAACACCTGAGCCAGACAGCAGGACTCCACCCTTCCCACAAAATGTCCCCAAAATCTTAAGAGCTGGACCAACTCCTCAGAGAGGGAGACTCTTCCATAGCCCCTGAGTTCACCCCTACATTCCACGGCTATGGGAGACAAAACATCCAAAGACAAAAGCTTGCGTGACTGCCTCCCATTTGCCCTTCTTTCATAAGCTGAGGATCTCCTCTCACGGTCTGTGGGTCCATCCTGCCATGCTCTCGGCTCCGCACCCAAGCCGAGTTTGTGTTTTCAGACTTCTGTGCCCACAGCCCGGACCCACACACCCTCCAGGCTAGGGCCTATGGAGACACACTGAAGGACTGTGCCAGTCCTCTCCAAGAAAACTGTACCCAATCCATTGGCCACAACCCTAGAGATTAGGAAAATCCAATAAGGTCTCCAAGGCCATGCCTCGGCCATGGACTAAGAGGGGCACTCTGACACCAGCTGAGCAACTATCTCCACTTAGATACTCAGACAGTGTCCCCAGAGACAGAAGATTGAAACGGACAGGCATCTAGGCTCTAATCTGAACCCTAGCTTTGGTTTCCAGGTGTCTCTACTCAGAGAACTGGTTTGAAGACCAGTATCTGGGGCTTTTCTGAGGCACCAAAGAGAACCTGTCTCATCTCCACATAGGGATCTCTTTTTAATTGGAGCAATATTACACCCTTCGGTTAGGCGAATACTTCATGGCCCCTGAGCTGCCAACATATTCCAAGGTCTCCATGCACACAAACCCACATTATGACCCATCCGCAGGAGAGTCCATTTTAATTCAGCCCCCTAGTTAGCTCGCCCCAGAGCCAGTAGTTCAAACATGTCTTGTCACAAAGAGCCAATGGGAATGTGAGGTATGCTGTACAGGCATCCATCCTTCGAATCCTGCTCTCCAGTCTTTCCGTATGGGACATCCTGGAGCCATTCAACAGGACTCGACTGTCCAGCAGATGGAAAGCTTGTGGTATGGGTCAACGCACAAACTAGAGTTTGTGCTGGTGTCTAAGGTGCTGTGCAGGATTCTCCAATCTTGAGGGTTTGGCACAGGTCGAAGGGCATGGTTTCCTACTGGGGACAGGAGATATTCTATTGTGTGGCTCAGGGACCACATGTTGTATCCTAAGTTGGTATTTCAGAACAGGACCCTGAGGACAGATGCCTGAAAACCTAATCTAGTGTTCCAATGACGTCCTAGGAGCATGTCAGGTACAATCTTCTGACCCAGGAACATTGAAATGGCTGTCTGCTTGGATGTAGGTGATCAGGGCGTTTCAGACTGGCATTTGTGTCCAGTGCTGCCGACAATATTGGGTCGGGCTCAGGGCTCTTGCGTGTTTCTCCTAAACTGGAAGGTTTGGGCAGGTTTGACGGGCACAGTTTCCTTGGGGATGGCAGGCCTAGTCATGTGTTGTGGATCCAGAGACCCTGTCCTGGAGGGCATATGAGCCATGGTTTTGGGAGAGAAGTCTGCAAACACAAATGTGGGTTATGGTTAGTGGAAAGGTGATCACAGGCCCAATGAGTAGATCTGGAGTGCAGCTTGTCAGGAGTTGTAATTAGGGTGACTGGAAGGCAGTAGCACAGGCTTTTCTCTCTATATTGTGTGTCCAGGATGGCCTCGGAATGCAGGTATAGTCTCATGGTTCCATGGGAAACTTTTCCTCTCTATGGATCTGTGCAGCTCATAGTTTGGTGGCTTTTTTGGGGAAGGGAAGAGTGTTGTTTTCCATCTTATGGGTGCCCAAAAACAGGGATTCCAGATACAGGCTCTTTTTCTGGGCATCTGGGACTTCCCACCAAGGGTTAGGATTTGCACCTAGGGGTGTATGAGGCCTGCAATGCGGGATCATGATGGTGCAACTGAGAGGGATTGTTTGAAAGCTTGCTCAGGCTGAGTCTCACAATGCCTGTTTGCTCCCATGGCGGCCCTCAGGAGTGGGAGTGGTCTCATTGGTCATATATCTGGCTCCCTCTTAGAGAGTTGGACACCCAACCCAACAGCCAAATGTCCTGCCATGAGGAAGGATGAGTTCTCTTCCGTCAGTTTCCTCTGTGCTTCAGGTTGCCCCATTGGCAGGGTTTCCAGCAAGGTCTCGAGATAGGTGCCTGAATACCAAGGATGGGTGGAGATGACGTACTTGGGCCATAGCAATCCCAAATGCTAGATATGAGGCCTAAAACTCGGTCGGGGCTCAGGCTCTGTCAGACACAGCGCTAGTGGCCATGGCAGCCTTTATATCAGAGTATATTCGAGGGCGGAGCAGATTGATCCTCATGTGGAGTTTCTTGGGAAGATTCCCAGGCATTTGTTCATTCAATAGGGAAGGCAGAATGCTGTGTTGTGGCTCCAGATTTCCCAATCACGAGAGCTTGGGGACCAGTCAGTTTTGGGTGGAATTGTAAACAAAAGCTATGGTTCAATTCAGTGCGAAGCAGAAGGCAGTTCCAATTTGTAGCAGTTTACTCGAGACATCCAGCACTGGAATAAGGGTGGATGTCAGATGCTTGCTCACACTAGAGTTTTTGTCTATGATGACCGACAAGTGGAGGGGTGGTATAAAGAGGCCATGGAGGAGTTCACATGCTGAGGCCTGTGAACTGCTGCAAAAAGTAACATTTCTTTGTACAGAGTAGTTGAAGTCTGGTTTGTTTACTCTAGGTTTCCCCATGTGGAAAGTTTGTGAAGAAGAGCTCTCCGGCATGGATGCCAGGAAAGCACACCTCCATTGACAATTGCAGCTGAGGAACATGGCAGATTCGTTCTGGTGGCTCTGGGACAAAGTGCCAAGGCCTTGAGTTGACATGGGATCTCTTGCAGATGGGTAACAATGCTTGTTTGTTACCAGGGAGAACTTAGAATGTGCTGGTTGCTAAGGTGCCATGCAGGATTCTCCTACCCTGAGGGTTTGGCACAGGTCGAAGAGCATGGTATTCTTTTGGGGACAGGGGATGTTCTGTCGTGTGGCTCAGAGAAAACATGATGTGTCATAGATTGGTATTTTAGAACAGGCCCCTGAGGACAGATGCCTGAAAACCTAATGGGGTTCCATTGAGAGCCTAGGGGCATTTTAGGTTCAATCGTCTATCTCACGATCATTGACTTGGCTATTTCCCTGGATGTAGGTGATAAGGGTGTTTCAGACTGCACATTTCCATCCCGAGTGGCCGGCAATATTGGTGTGGGCTCAGGGGCCACACAGGTTTCTCCTAATCTGGAAGGTTTGGGCAAATCTGATATGCACAGTGTCCTTGGGGTTGGCAGCCAGAGTTCTGTGGTGTGGCTCCAGAGATCACATTCTGGTGGGCATGAGAGCCATGGTTTTGGGAGAGAAGTCTGCAAACACAAATACAAATTAGGGTGAGTGGCGAGGTGATCACAGGCCCAATGCGTAGACCTGGAGGGAAGCTCGTCATGAACTATAATTAGGGAGACTGGAAGGCAGTAGCACAGGCTTTTCTCTCTGGATTGTGTGTCCAGGATGGCCTTGGAATGCAGGTGTGGTCTCATGGGTCCATGGGAGTCTTTTCCTCTCTATGGATCCTGGTGGCTCTCCATAGTTTGGTGGCTTTTTCGGGGAAGGGGAGAGTGATGTTTTCCACCTTATGGGTGCCCCAAAACAGGGATTCCAGAGACGGGCTCTGGTTCATGGCATCTGGGACATCACAACAAGTGCTAGGATTTGGGCTTAGGGCATATTAGGCCTGCAATGCGGGTTCATGGTGGTGCAACAGAGAAGGATTGTTTGAAAGCATGCTCAGGCTGAGGGTCACAAGGCCTGTTTGCCTCCAGGGCATCCCTGAGGCGTTTGTGTGGTCTCACTGGACTTGTAAATGACTCCCCCTTTCAGGGTTGAACACCCATCCTAACAGCCAAGTTTCCTGATATGAAGAAGGAGGAGTTCTCTATTGTGCTTCAGGATGCCCCATTATCAGGGATTCCAGCAAAGGTCTGGGGACAGGTGCCTGAATACCAAGGATGGGTAGAGATGAAATACTTGAGCCATGGCATTCCCAAATACTAGATGTGGGGCTCAAACTCTGGTGACTGACACTAGGTCTGGGCTCAGGCTCTGTCAGACACAGCACTAGTGGCCAGGGCAACCTATAAATCAGGGTCCCTCCGATATAGGGCCGAGCAGATTGATCCTCATGTGGGGTTTCTGGCCAGACTCACCAGGCACTTGTTTCTATCGGGAAGGCAGAATGCTGTGTTGTGTCTCCATAATTCGCTATCAAGAAGGCTTGGGGACCAGTCGGGTGAGGAAGGAATTGTAAACACAAGCTACAGTTCAATTCACTGCCAAGCGGAAGGCAGTTCCTGTGTCCAGCAGCTTTTTCGAGATATCCAGCACCTTAGTAAGGGAGGACGTCGGATATTTGCTCACACTGGATTTTGTGTCTATGATGACTGACAAATGTAGGGGTGGCGTCAAGAAGCCATGGAGGGATTTTCACGTTGAGACTCATGAGCTGCTCCAAATAGCAAGGTTTTGTTCTACTGGACAGGTGGAGTGTGGTTTATTTGCTCCAGGGTCCCCCATGTGGAAAGTTTGGGTAGCAGAGCTCTACCGCATGGATGCCTGGAATGTTCAACTTCATTGACCATTGCAACTGAAGAACATGGCAGCTTTATTCTGGTGTCTCTGTAGCAAAGTACCAAGTCCTTGATTTGACATGGAATCTCTTGCAGATGGGCCACACAGCTGGTTTGTTACCAGGTAGATCTTAGAATGTGCTGGTGGCTTAGTAGTTGTGCAGGAATCTACTACTCTGGGATTTTGCACAGATTGTAGGGCACGGTTTCCTTCTGGGGACAGGAGATGTTCTGTTGTGTGGCCCAGCCACCACATGTTGTATCATAAGTCGCATTCTAGAACAGGCCTCTGAGGACACATGTCTGAAAGCCGAATCAATGGTTCCAATGACGTCCTAGGGGCATGTTAGGTTCATTATTCTGACTCAGGACCATTGACTTGGCTGTGTTCCTGGATGTAGGAGATCAGGGTATTTCAGACTGTGCATTTGTGTTCAGAGCGGCCGCCGAAATTGGGGTAGGCCCAGAGGCCTTGTAGGTTTCTCCTAATCTAGACAGTTTGGGCAACTGTGATGGAAACAGTTTCCTTGTGGATGGCAGGGACAGTCCTGCAGTGTGGATCCAGAGACCCCATCCTGGAGGGCATGTGTGCCATGGTTTTGGTAGATAAGTCTGCAAACACAAATTCGAATTAGGGTGAGTGGCGAGGTGATCACAGGCCCAATGCATATACCTTGAGAGCAGCTCATCTGGAACTGTAATTAGGGTGAATGGAAGGCAGTAGCACAGGCTTTTCTCTCCGGATTGTGTGTCCAGGATGGCCTCGGAATGCAGGTGTGTTCTCATGGGTCCATGGGAGACATTGCCTCTCTATGGATCCTGGTGGCTCCTCATAATTTGGTGACATTTTTGGGGAAGGGATGAGTGCTGTTTTCCATCTGAAGGGTGCACCAAAACAAAAATTCCAGAGATGGTCTCTGGGTCTGGGCACCTCGAAAATCCCACCAAGTTTTATGATTTGAACCTACAGGCATACCAGGCCTGAAATGAGGGATCATTGTGGTGAATCTGAGAGGGATTTTTTGAAAGCATGCTCAGGGTGAGGGTCACAATGCCTGTTTGTGCCAAGGGTAGTCCTCAGGAGTGTGTGTGGTGTCATTGATGTTGTAACTGGCTCCCCCTTTGAGGGTAGAACACCCATCCCAAAAGCCAGGTTTATTGCCATGGGGAAAGAAGAGTTCTCTATTGTGCTTCAAGTTCCCTAATTGGCAGGGATCCCTGCCAAGGTCTGGGGACAGGTGCCTGAATATCAAGGATGGGTAGAGATGACATACTTTGGCCATGGCAATCCCAAATGCTAGATATGGGGCCTGCTCTTTAGTGGCTGAAACTCAGTCGAGCTCAGGCTCTGTCAGACACGGCACTAGTGGCCATGGCAGCCTATAAATCGGTGTTGACTCGAGGGCCGACCTGATTGATCCTCATGTGGGTTTTCAGGGCAGACTCACCAGGCATTTCTTCATTCGATGGGGAAGGCAGAATGCTGCGTTGTGGCCCCAGATTTCCCTATCAAGAGGGCTTAGGGACCAGTCAGGTGAGGATGGAATTGTAAACACAAGCTATGGTTCAATTCAGTGCCAAGTGGAAGGCAGTTCCAATGTGCAGTGGTTTATTCAAGACATCCAGCACCGGGATAAGGGTGCATGTCAGATGTTTGCTTAGACTGGAGTTTGTGTCTATGATGACCGACCAATGGAGTGGTGGCATCAAGAGGCCATGGAGCAGTTTACACGCTGAGGCCTGTGAGTTGATCCAAACATAAGGTTTCCTTCTACTGGACAGGGGAGGTCTGGTTTGTTTACACCAGGTTCCCCCATGTGCAAAGTTTGGGTAGCATAGTACTCGCACGTGGATACTGGAAAGCACACCTACATTGACCATTGCACCTAAGGAACATGGCAGGTTCTTTCTGGTTGCTCTAGGGCAAAGTACCAAGGCCTGGATTCTAATAAAGTTGGGTCACAATGCAGTTTTGTTACCACGGAAATCTTACTATGTGCTGGTGGCTAAGGGGCCATGTATGATTAGTCTATCCTGATGGTTTGACACCGGTCGAAGAACATGGTTTCTTTCTGGGTATCGGAGATGTTCTGTTGTGGGGCTCATGGACCAAATGTTGTATCATAAGTTGGTATTCCAGAACAGGCCTCTGAGGACAGATGCCTAAAAACTTCATCTAGGGTTCCAATGAAGTCCAAGGGGAATTTCAGGTTGAATCATCAGACTCAGGAACATTGACTTCAGTGTCTGCCTATATGTAGGCAACCAGAATGTTTCTGACTGTGCCTTTGTGTACAGAGTGGCCTCCAATATTGGGGTGGGCTCTGGGGCCTTGCAGGTTTCTCCTAATCTTGAAGGTTTAGGCAAATTTGTGGGCACGGTTTCCTTGGGGGTGGCAGGCACAGTCCTGTGGTGTGGCTCCAGAGACTCCATCGTGGAGGGCATGTAAGCCATGGTTTTGGGAGAGAAGTCTGCAATCACAAACTCGGATTAGGTTGAGTTGTGAGGTGATCGTAGGCCCAATGCATAGACCTGGAGGGCAGATCGTCAGGAACTGTAAATCACGTACCTCGAAGGCACTAGCACTTGCTTTTGTATCTGGATTGTGTGTCCATGATAGCCTTAGAATGCAGGTGTGTTCTAATGTTTCCATGAGAGTATTTTCCTCTCTACGGATCCTGGAAGCTCCCAATATTATGGTGGCTTTCTCGTTTGAATGGAAGAGTGCTGTTTTCAATCTTAGATGTTCCCCAAAAAGGGATTCCAGAGAAGGGCTGTGAGTCTGGGTGCTTGGAAAATCCCACCAGGATTAGGATTTGGGCCTAGGGGAGTACCAGGCCTACAATGTGTGACTTGGAGGTACAACTGAGAGCGTTTGTTTGAAAGCATGCTAGTCCGAGTGTCACAATGCCTGATGTGATTAGGGCAGCCCTTATGAGTGGGAGTTGTCTCCTTGGCCATGCAGCTGGCTACCACTTTAATGTAGGACACCCATCCCAACTACCAGGATTCCTGCCATGGAAAAGGAAGAATTCTCTATTGTGCCTCAGGTTCCCCCATTAGCAGGTATTCTAGCAAATGTCTGGGGACAGATGCCTGAATACCAAGGATGGGTAGAGATGAGGGACCTGAGACATGGCCAGTCTCACATGCCTGACTCTCTGAGTAGCTGACATGAATTGAGCACTCAGGCTCTGTCAGAAACAGAACTAGTGGTCAGGGCTGAGTATGAATCAGGGATCCCTCAAGGGCTGAGCAGATTTATCCTCATGCAGAGTTTCTGGGCAGAATCACCATGCCCTTCTTCTTTCTAAGGGGAAGGCAAAAAGCTGCGTTGTGGCCCCAGAATTCCCTATCAAGCGGGCTTGGGGACCAGTAGGGTGAGGATGGAATTGTAAACTCAAGCTAAGGTTCAATTCAGTGCCAAGCAAAAGGCAGTTCCATTGTGTAGTGTCTGATTCCAGATATCCAGCACCTGAGTAAAGGTGAAAGTCAGACATTTCCTCATGCTGGAGTTTATGTCTATGATGACCGATGAATGGAGGGGTGGCGTCAAGAGACCATGGAGGATTTCACATGCTGGGGCTTGTGAGATGCTTCAAACAGCAAAGTTTCCTTCTACCACACAGGGGGAGTCTGGTTTATTTGCTCCAGGGTCCCCCATGTGGAAAGTTTGGGTAGCAGAGCACTCCCACGTGGATGCCTGAAAAGCACACCTCCATTAAAATTGCAGCTGAGAAACATGGCCAATTCGTTCTGGTGGCTCTTGGGCGAATTACCAAGGCCTGGAGTTGACATGAAGTCTCATGAAGATGGGTCATAATGCAGGTTTGTTACCATGGAGACCTTAGAGTGTGCTGGTGGCTAAGGGACCATGTAGGATTCATCTACCCTGAGGGTTTGACACTGGTCAAAGGGCACGGTTTCCTTCTCGGACCAGAGATGTTCTGATGTGGGGCTAACGGACCAAATGTATCATAATTTGGTATTGCAGAACAGGCCTCTGAGGATAGATGCCTGAAAATTTAATCTAGGGTTCCAATAAAATCCTAACGGAATGTCAGGTTCAATCCTCTGACTCAGTATCATTGACTTCAAAGTCTGCCTAGATGTAGGTGATCAGGGTGTTCCAGACTGTGCATTTGTGTACAGAGTGGCAACCAGTATTGGGGTGGGCTCAGGGACCTTGCAGGTTTCTCCTAATCTGGAAAGATAGGGCAATTTGATGGGCACAGTTTCCTTGGCAATGGTGGGCACAGTCCTGTGGTGTGGCTCCAAAGACCCCATGCTGGAGGGCATGAGAGCCATGGTTTTCGGAGGGAAGTCTGCAAACACAAATGCGGGTTAGGTTTAGTGGCGAAGTGATTGTAGGCCCAATGCATACTCCTGGAGGGAAGCTCCGTGTGAAATGTAAATCGCATGCCTCAAAGGAGGTAGCACAGGCTTTTTTATCTGGATTGTGTATCCACGATGGACTAAGAATGCAGGTGTGGTCTCAGGTGTCCATGGGTGATATTTCCTCTCAAGTATCCTGGCGGCTCCTTATAATGTGGTGGCTTTCTCAGAGAGGAAAGAGTTCTCTTTTCCATATTAAGGGTGTCCCATAACAGGGATTGCAGAGAAGTGCTCTGGCTCTGGGCACCTGGAAATACCCACCAAGGGTTATGATTTGGGCATAGGGGCTTACCAGGCCTCCAATGCAAGTCCTGGAGATACAACTGAGAGCGTTTGTTTGAAAGCATGCTCAGGTTGAGGGTCACTATGCAAGCTTTTGCATAGGGTGGCCCTCAGGAATGGGGGTGGTCTCAATGGCCATTCAGTAGGCTAACACTCTGAGTGTTGGACACCCTTCCGAACTTACAGGAATCCTGCCATGGGGAATGAGGATTTCTCTATTGTGATTCAGGTTCCCTCATTAGTAGGGATTCCAGGAAAGGTCTGGGGACACATGCCTGAATACCAAGGATGGGTAAAGATGACGGCTCTGTTCCGTGGCCAGTCTAACATGCGGGATATGGGCCCCGCCTTCTAGGTGGCTGACACGAGGTCGGGGCTTAGGCTCTGTCAGACACAACACTAGGGGCCAGGGCTGTCTATAATTCAGGGTTCCCTCAAGGGACAAGTAGATTGATCATAATGTGGAGTTTCTGGGCAGACTCACCAGGCCCTTCTTCTTTCTATTGGGAAGGCAGAATGCTGTGTTGTGGCTGCAGAATTCCCTATCATGAGGGCTTGTGGACCAGTAGGGTGAGGATGGAATTGTAAACCCAAGCTATGAATAAATTCAGTGACAAGCGAATGGCATTTCCAGTGTGCAGCGGCTGATTCGAATATCCAGCACCTGAGTAAGCGCAGACGTCAGATGTTTGCTCAAGCTGGAGTTTGTGTCTATAATGACCGACAAATGGAGAGGAGTTGAAAAGAGGTCATAGAGGATTTCCCACACTTGAGCTTGTGAGATGCTCCAAACAGCCAGGTTTCCTTCTACAGGACAGGGCAGTCAGATTTGTTTGCTCGAGAGTCCCCCATGTGGAAAGTTTGGGTAGCAGAGCACTCCCACATGGATGCCTGGAAAGCACACTTCCACTGAACATTGCAGCTGAGGAACATGACAGGTTCTTTCTGAAGGCTCTGGGGTGAAGTACCAAGGCCTGTAGTTGACATGGAATCTCATGAAGATGGCTCACAATGCTGGCTTGTTACCAGTGAGATCTTAGAATCTGCTGGTGGCTACGGGCCAAGTAGGATTCATCTACCCTGAGGGTTTGACACAGTTCCAAGAGCACGGCTTCCATCTAGAGAAAGGAGATGTTCTGTTGTGGGGATCAGGGACCATATGTTGTATCTTAAGTTGGTACTCCAGAACAGGTCTCTGATTACAGATGCCTGAAAACATAATCAGGGGTTACAATGAGGTCATAGGAGCATGTCAGGTTCAATCTTCTGACTGAGAAACACTGACTTGGGTATCTGCCTGGATTCAGGTGATCAGCGTATTTCAGACTGCACATTTGTGTCCAGAGGGGCCTCCAGTATTGGGGTGGGCTCAGGGGCCTTGCAGGTTTCTCCTTATCTCGAAGTTTTAGGCAAATGTGACGGACACATTTTCCTTGGGGATGGCAGGCACAGTCCTTTGGTGTGGCTCCAGAGACCCCATCCTGGAGGAAATATGAGCCATGGTTTCGGGATAGAAGTCTGTAAGCACAAACTCGGGTTAAGGTTAGCGGTGAGGTGATCGCAGGCCCAATGCATAGACCTGGAGGGCAGCTCGTCTGGAACTATAAATTAGTTGCCTTGAAGGTGGTAGCACAGGCTTGTGTATCTGGCTTTTGTGTCCAGGATGGCCTCGGAATACAGGTGTGGTCTCATGGATCCATGGGAGATTTTTCCTCTCAAGGATCCTAGCGGCTCCCTATACTATGGTGGCTTTCTTGGCGAAGGGGAGAGTGCTATTTTCCATCTTAGGGGTGTCCCAAAACAGGGATTCCAGAGACAGGCTGTGTTTCTGAGCCCCTGAAAAATCTCACCAGGTGTTAGGATTTGTGCTTAGGGGCATATCAGGCCTGCAAATTTGGATTCTGGAATGCAACTGAGAGTGTTTGTTTGAAAGCATGCTCATGTTGGGGGTCACAATGCCTGCTTGTGTCCAGGGCGGCCCTCATGAGTGGGCGGGTTATCATTGGCCATTCAGCTGGCTACCACTCTGAGGTCTGGAAACCCATCCCAAGAGCCATCATTCCTGCCATGGGGAAGGAGGATTTCCCTATTGTGCTTCTGGTTCCCCCATTGGCAGGGATTTCAGCAAATGTCTGGGGACAGATGCCTGAATCAAGAATGGGTAGAGATGACAGCCCTGGGACATGGCTGGTCTCACATTCTGGA
Organism: Mustela nivalis; assembly: GCF_964662115.1. NCBI lineage: Eukaryota > Metazoa > Chordata > Mammalia > Carnivora > Mustelidae > Mustela > Mustela nivalis. Next base: position 649,729 of record NW_028136364.1, read on the forward strand.
GTTGGAGCCCAGTCTCTGGGTCCTGACACGAGGTCAGAGACGAGGTTCTGTCAGACTCAGCGCTAGTGGCCAGGTAAACCTATAAATGGGGTTCACTCGAGGGTCGAGTAGATTTATCCTCATGTAGGGTTTCTGGGCAGTCTCTCCAGGCTGTTTTTTCTTGCTATGGGGAAGGCAGAATGCTGTGTTGTGGCTTCAGAATTCCCTATCAAGAGAGCTTACTGAACACCAGGGTGAGGATGGAATTGCAAACCCAAGCTACTTTTTTTTTTTCAAGATTTTATTTATTTGTCAGAGAGCGAGCGAGAGCAAGCACAGGCAGACAGAGTGGAAGGCAGAGTCAGACGGAGAAGCAGGCTCCCTGCGGAGCAAGGAGCCTGATGTGGGACTCAATCCCAGGACGCTGGGATCATGACCTGAGCCGAAGGCAGCTGTTTAACCAACTGAGCCACCCAGGCGTCCCGCCAAGCTACTTTTAAATTCAGTGCCAAGCATAAGGCAATTCCAGTGTGTAGCAGCTGATTCAAATATCCAGCACTTGAGTAAGTGCAGATGTCAGTTGATTGCTCACGCTGGAGTTAGTGTCTATGATGACCAACAAATGGATGGGTGGCCTCAAGAGGCCATGAAGGATTACCCACCCTCAGGCTTGAGATACTCCATACAGAAAAGATTCCTTTTACCGTACAGGGGAGTCTGGTTTGTTTCCTCCAGGGTTCCCCATGTGGAAAGTTGGTATCAGAGCACTCCTGCTGGATGCCTGGAAAGTACACCTACATTGACCATGGCAGCAGAGGAACATGGCAGTTTCATTCTGGTGGCTCTGGGCCGAAGTACCAAGGGCTGGAGTTGTCATGGAGTCTCATGAAGATGGGTCACAATGCTGGTATGTTGTCAGGGAGATCATAGAATGTGCTGGTTGTCAGGGGGCCTTGAAGGATTCATCTACCCAGAGTGTTTGACACAGGTCCAGAGCACAGCTTTCTTCTAAGGACAGGAGATGTTCTTTTGTGTGGCTCAGTGACCATATTGTATCATACATTGATATTCAGAACAGCCTTCTGAGTACAGATACCTGAAAACCTATTCTAGTGTTCCAGTGAATCCTAGGAGCATGTCAGGTTCAATCTTCTGTCTGAGGACCATTGACTTGGATATCAGCCTGGATGTAGGTGATATGGTGTGTCAGACTGTGCATTTGCGTCCAGAGTGGCCTCCAATATTGGGCTGGGCTTAGGGGCCTTGCAGGTTTCTCCTAATCTAGAGGGTTTGTTTAATAGTGACAATCACAGTTTCCTTTGGGAAGACAGGTACAATCCCGTGGTGTGGCTCCAGTTATCACAAACTGGAGGGCATGTGAGCCATGGTTTTGGGAGGGAAGTCTGAAAACACAAACTTGGGTTAGGGTTAGTGGCAAGGTTATCACAGGCCCAATGCATAGACATGGATGGCAGCTCTTCAGGAACTGTTAATCGGGTGACTCAAAGGCAGAATCACAGGCTTTTTTCTCTGTATTGTGTGCAGGATGGCCTCAGAATGCAGTTGTGGCCTCATGGGTCCATGGGAGATTTTTCCTCTCTAAGGATCCTGGTGGCTCCCAATAGTTGGTGGCTTTTTCGGGGAAGGGAAGAGTGCTGTTTTTCATGTTAGGGGTGCCCCAAAATATGGATTCCAGAGACGGACTCTGGGTTTGGTCCCCTGGAAAATCCCACCAAGTGTTAGAATTTGGGCCTAGTGGCTTACCAGGCCTGCATTCAGGATCCTGGAGGTGCAACTGAGAGGGCTTGTTTGAAATCATTCTCAGGCTGAGGGTCACAATACTTGCTTATGCCCAGGTGGCCCTCATGAGTGGGCGTGGTCACATTGGCCATGCAGCTGGCTCCCACTTTGAGGGTTGGAAAACCATCCCAACAGCCAGAATCCTGCCATGGGGAAAGAGGAGTTCTCTATAGTGCTTCAGGTTCCCCCATTAGCGGGGATTCCAGCAAAGGTCTGGGGACAGAGGCCTGAATACCAAGGATGGGTAAAGATGATGGACATGGGCCATGGCCAGTATCAAATCGTGGATATTGGCCCCGATCACTGGGTGGCTGACACTAGGTCTTGGCTCAGGCTCTGTCAGACACAGCACTAGTGCCCAGGGCAGCCTATAAATTGGGGTTCCCTCAAGTGCCGAGCAGATTGATCCTCATGTATGGTTTCTGGGCAGACTCACCAGGCCCTTCTTGTTTGTAAGGGGAAGGCAGAATGCTGCTTTGTGGCTCTAGAATTCACTATCAAGAGGGCTTGTGGACCAGGAGGCTGAGGATGGAATTGTAAACCTAAGCTATGGTTACATTCTGTATCAAGCAAAAGGAATTTCCAGTGTGCAATTTTTGAATCCAATATTCAGCACTTGAGTGAGGGTGGATGTCAGATATTTGCTCATGCTGGAGTTTGTGTCTATGATGACACAAAAATGGAGGGGTGGCGTCAAGAGGTTATGGAGGATTTCCCAATCTGGTGTTTTTGAGATGCTCCAAACAGCAAGGTTTCCTTCTACGAGACAGGGGCAGTCTGATTTGTTTCCTCCATGGTTCCCCATGTCGAAAGATCGGATAACATAGATCTCCCACATGGGTGACTGGAAAGCACACCTTCATTGACCATGACAGCGAAGGATCATGGCATCTGGTGGCTTTGAGGCGAAGAAATAAAGACTGGATTGGACATGGAACCTCATGAAGATGGGTCAAAATGTTGGTTTGTTACCAGGGAGATCTTAGAATGTGCTGGTGGTTAATGGGCCATGCAGGATTCATCGAGCCTGAGGATTTGACACAGGCCCAAGAGCCTGGATTGCTTCTGGGGGCAGGAGATATTCTGTTGTGGGGCTCAGCGGCCATATGTTGTATCATAAATTGGTAATCCAGAACAGGTCTCTGAGGACAGAAGCCTGAAAACCTAATAAAGGGTTTGAATGAGGCCCTAGGGGAATGTCATTCAATCTTCTGACTCAGGATCATTGACTCTGGTGTCTGACTGAATGCAGGTGATGAGGGTGTTTCAGACTGTGCATTTGTGTCCAGAGTGGCATCCAATACTAGGGTTGCCTCATGTTTCTTGCAGGTTTCTCCTTATATGGGGATTTTGGACAACTGTGATGGGCAGTTTCCTTGGGGATTGCAGGAACTGTCCTGTGGTGTGACTCCAGAGACCCCATCCTGGAGGACATGTGCGCCATGATTTTGAGAGAGAAGTCTGCAAACACAAACTTAGGTTAGGGTTAGTGGCAAGGTGATCATAGTCCCAATCCATAGACCAGGAGGGCAGCAAGTCTGGAACTGTAAATCACGTAACTCAAAGGTGGTAGCACAGGTAATTGTATCTGGATTTAATTTCCAGAATGGCCTTTATTGCAGGTGTTGTCTCAAGGGTCCATGGGAGATTTCTCCTCTCAAGGATCCTGGCGGTTCTCAATAGTTTGTTGCATTTCTCTGGGAAGGAATGAGTACTGTTTTCCAGCTTAGGTGTGCCCCAAAACAGGCATTCCAGAGATGAGCTCTGGGTCTAAGTGCTTGGAAAATCCCACCAAGGGTTAATATTTAGGCCTAGGGCCATACCAGGCCTGCAATGCGGGATCATGGAGGTGCAACTGAGAGCGTTTGTTTGAAAGTATGGACAAGCTGAGGGTCCCAATGCCTGCTTGTGCCCCGGAGGCCATCAGGATTGGGCGATGTCTACTCAGCCATGCAGCCAGTTCCCATTCCTAGGGTTGGACACCCATCCAAAAGCCAGGATTCCTGCCATGGCGAAGGATGAATTCTCTATTGTGCTTCAGGTCCCCCCATTGGTAGGGATTCCAGCTAAGATCTAGGGGACAGATGCCTGAATACCAAGGATGGGTAGTAATGACAGCCCTGGGCCATGGCCGGTCTCACATGGTTAATGTGGGCCCCACCCTCTGGGTTGCTGACACGAGGTAGGGGCTCAGGCTCTGTCAGACACAGCACTAGTGGCTAGGGCAAACTATAAATAGGGGTTCCCTCCTGGGCTGAGTATATTGATCTTCATGTGCAGTTTATGGGCAGACTCACCAGGTCCTTCTATCTATGAAGAAGGCAGAATGTTGCGTTGTGGCTCCAGAATTCCCTATCAAGAGATATGGCAGACCAGTAGGGTGAGGATGAAATTGTAGTCTGAAGCTAGGCTTAAATTCATTGCAAAGCGAAAGGCAGTTCCAGTGTGCAGCAGCTGATTCCAATATCAGCGCCTGAATATGGGCGGATGTCAGATGTTTGCTCAGGCTGGAGTTTGTGTCTACGATGACCAACAAATGGAGAGGTGGCGTCAAGAGGCCATGGAGGATTTCCCACCCTGGGGCTCAGGGGCCATAATTTGTATCATAAGTTGGTATTCCAGAAGAGGCCTCTGAGGACAGGTGCCTGAAAAGTTAATCCCTCTTCCAATGAGGTCCTAGGGCCATGTCAGGTTCAATTATCTGACTCAGGACCATTGATTTGGGTGTCTGCCTGGATGGAGGTGATCAGGGTGTTTCAGACTGTGCATTTGCATCCAGAGCAGCCTCCAATATTGGGATGTGCTCAGGAGCCTTCCAGGTTTCTCCTAATCAGGAGGGTTTGGGCAACTGTGATGGGCCCAGTTTCCTTGGGGATGGCAAGCACAGTCTTGTGGTGTGACTCTAGGGGCCCCATCCTGGAGGACATGTGAGCAATGGTTTTTAGAGAGAGATCTGCAAACACAAACTCGGGATAAGGTTAATGGAGAGGTGTTCACAGCCCCAATCCAAAGATCTGGAGGGCAGCACGTCAGGAACTGTAAATCAGGTGACTCGAAGCCAGTAGCACAGTCTCTTGTATCTGGATAGCATATCCACGCTGGCCTCGGAATACAGGTGTGGACTCATGGGACCATGGGAGATTCTTCTTCTCAAGGATCCTTGGGGATCCCATTAGTTTGGTGGCTTTCTCAGGGAAGTGAAGAGTGCTGTTTTCCATCTTAGGGGTGCCTCAAAACAGGGATTCCAGTGACGGGCTCTGGGTATGTGCACATGGAACATCCCACGATGTGTTAGGATTTGGGCTTAAGGGCATATCAGGCCTGCAATGCAGGATCCTGGAGGTGCAACTAAGAGCATTTTTTTGAAGGCTTGATCAAGCTGAGGGTTACAATGGCTACTTGTGCCCAGGGCAGCCCTCATGAGTGGGCATTGTCTCCTTGGCCATGCAGCTGGCTCCCACTTTGAGGTTTGGACACCCATATCAACAGCCAGGATTCCTACCATGGGGAAGGAGGAGTTCTCTATTGTGCTTTAGGTTACCCCACTGGTAGGGATTACATAAAAGGTCTGGGGACAGGTGCCTGAATACCAAGGATGGGTAGAGATGATGGACTTGGGCCCTGGCCAATCTCACATGCTGGATATGGGCTCATATCTCTGGGTGCCTGAAACTAGGTCTTGGCTCAGGCTCTGTCAGACACAGTACTAGTACTAGTACTAGTACTAGTGCCCAGGACAGCCTATAAATCAAGGTTCCATCGAGTGCCAAGTAGATTGAACCTCATGTGGAGTTTCTGGGAAGATTCACCAGGCCCTATTTCTTTCTAGTGGGAATGCAGAATGTTGCCTTGTGGCTCCAAATTCCCTCTCTAGAGGGCTTGCAGACCAGGAGGCTGAGGATGGAATTCTAAACCCAAGCTATGGATAAATTCAGTGTCAAGTGAAACGCAGTTCTAGTGTGCAGTGGTGGAAAAGAAAATGCAGAATCTAAATAACGGCAGATTTCAGATGTTTTCTCATGCTGGAGTTTTTGTCTATGATGACTGACAAATGGAGGGGTTGTGTCAAGGGCCATGGAGGATTTCTCCTGCTGGTGCTTTTGAGATGCTCCAAACAGAGGGTTCCCTTCTACTGGTCAGTGGCAGTCTGGTTTGTTTGCTCCAGGGTCCCACATGTGGAAAGAATAAGTAGAAGAGCACTCCCACATGGATGCCTGGAAAGCACACCTCCACTGACCATATCAGGTGAGGAACATGGCAGGTTCATTCTGGTGGCTCTGGGGCGAATTACCAAGGACTTGAAGTGACATGGAATCTCATGAAGATGGATCACAATGCTGTTTGTTTGTTACCAGAGAGATCTTAGAATGTGCTGGGGGCTAAAGGGCTGTGCATAATTCATATACCCCTACCCTTGACACAAGTTGAAGAGCACGAATTCCATCTGGGGACAGGAGATATTCTATTGTGGGGTTCAGGGACCAATCTTCTGACTCAGGAGCATTGACTTGGGTGTCTTCCTGGATGGAGGTGATCAGGGTGTTGTACACTGTGCATTTGTGTCCAGAGTGGCCTCCAATATTGGACTGGGCTCAGGGGACTTGCAGGTCTCTCCTAATCTGGAGGGTTTGGGCAACTGTGATGGACACAGTTTCATTGGGGATAGCAGGATCTTTCCTGTGGTGTGGCTACAGAGACCCATCATAGAGGGCATGTGAGCCATGGTTTTGGGAAAGAAGTCTGCAAACACAAACTTGGGGTAGGGTTAATGGCGAGGTGATCACAGGCCCAATGCGTAGGTCTGTAGGGCAGCTCGTCTTGAACTGTAAACCAGGTGATTCGAAGGTGGTAGCACAGTCTCTTGTATCTGGATTGTGTGTCCTGGATGGCCTCGGAATGAAGGTGTGGTCTTATGGAGCCCTGGGAGATTTTTCCTCTCTACGCATCCTGGCAGCTCCTAATAGTTTTCTCAGGGGAGGGAAGATTGCTGTTTTCCATCATAGGGGTGCTTCAAAACAGAGATTCCAGAGACGGGCTCTGGTTATGTTGGCATGGAAAATCCCACGAAGTGTTAGGATTTGGTCCTAAGGGCATACCAGGCCTGCGATGCGGGACCCTGCAGAAACAACTGAGAGCATTTGTTTGAATGCATGCTAAGGTTGAGGGACACAATGCCTGCTTTGGCCCAGGCGGCCCTTATGATTGGGCGTTGTCTCATTGGCCATGCACCTGGTTCTAATTCTGAGGGTTGGGCACCCATAGCAACAGCCAGGCTTCTTGCCATGGGGAAGGAGGAGTTCTCAATTGTGCTTCAGGTTCCCCCACTGGTAGGGATTCCAGCAAAGGTCTGGGATAGTTGCCGGAATACCAAGGATGGGTAGAGATGACTGGGCCATGGCCAGTCCCACATGCTGGATAAGGGCCCCACACTCTGGGTGGCTGACACGAGGTTGGGGCTCAGGCTCTCTCAGACACAGCGCTAGTGGCCAGCGCAAAGTATAAATCGGGGTTCCCTCGAGGGCCAAGTAGATTGATCTTCATGGGGAGTTTCTGGGCAGACTCACCAGGCCCTTCTTCTTTCTATGGGGAAGGCAGAATGTTGCGTTTTGTCTCCCTAATTCCCTCTCAAGAGGACTTGCAGTCCAGTAGGGTGAGGATGGAATTGTAAAACCAAACTATGCAAGAATACAGTGTCAAGTGAAAGGTATTACCAGTGTGCGTGACTGATTCGAATATCCAGCACCTGAGTAAGAGCAGATGTCAGATGTTTGCTCATGCTGGAATTTGTGTCTATGATGACTAACAAATGGAGGGTTGGCATCAAGAAATGTGGAGGACTTCCCAGGCTGGGGCTTGTGAGATGCTCCAAACAACCAAGGTTTCCTTCAACCTGACAGGAGCAGTCTTATTTGTTTGCTCTAGGGTTCCCTATGTGGAATTTTTGTGTAGCAGAGAACTACCTCTTGGATGCCTAGAAAGCACACGTCCATTGACCTTTGTACCTGAGGAACATGGCAGATTCGTTTCATGGCTCTTTGGCCAAGTACCAACACCTTGAGTTGGCATCAAGTCTCAGGAAGTTGGGTCACAATGCTGGTTTGTTACCAGGGAGATCATAGAAGGTGCTGGGGCTAATGGGTCATGCAGGATCCATCTACCCTGAAAGTTGGACATAGATCCAAGAGCACATTTTCCTTCTGGAGACAGGAGATGTTCTGTTGTGGGAATAAGGGACCACATGTTGTATCATAACTTGGTATTCCAGAACAGGACTCTGAGAACAGATGTCTGAAGACCCAATCTAGGGTTCCAGTGAAGTCCTAGGGGCATGTCAGGTTCAATCATCTGACTCAGAACCATTGACTTGGCTTTCTGCCTCGATGGAGGTGCTCAGGGTGTTTCAGACTGCACGTTTGCATCCAGAGCAACCTCCAATATTGGGGTGGGTTCAGGAGCCTGGCAGGTTTCTCCTAATCTGGAGGGTTTGGACAACCTGATGGGCACAGTTTTCTTGGGGATGGCAGGAACTTTCCCGTGATGTGGCTTGAGGGACCACATCTTGGTGGGCATGTAAGCCATGGTTTTGGGAGAGAAGTCGGCAAACACAAACTGGGGTTAGGGTTAGTGTCGAGATCATCACAGGCCCAATGCATAGACATGGAGGGCAGCTCGTCAGGAAATGTAAATAGGATGACTCGAAGGCGGTAGCAAAGACTTTTCTCTCTGGATTGTGTGGACAGGATGGCCTCGGAATGCAGGTTTGTTTTCATGGGTCCATGGGAGATTTTTTCTCTCTAAGGATCCTGGCGGCTCCCAATAGTTTGGTGCCTTTCTCAGGGAAGGGAAGAGTGCTGTTTTCCATCTTAATGGTGCCCCAAACAGGGATTCTGAGACGGATTCTGGGTCTGGGCACCTGGAAAATCCCACCAAGTGTTAGGATTTGGGCCTAGGGGCATACCAGGCCTGCAATGATGGTACTGGAGGAGCAACTGAGAGTGTTTGTTGGAAAACATGCTCAGGCTGAGGATCACCATGCCTGCCTGTGCCCATGTCGGCCCTCAGGAGTGGGCATGGTCTCCTTGGCCATGCAGCTGGCTCCCACGCTGAGGGTTGGACAACCAATATTCCTGCCATGGGGAAGGAGGTGTTCTCTATTGTGTTTCAGGTTCGCCATTGGCAGGAATTCCAGCAAAGTTTGGGGGACAGATGACTGGATACCAAGGATGGGTACAGATGATGGCCCAGGGCCATGGCTGATCTCTCATGCTAAATATGGGCCCTCAACTCTGGGTGGCTGACACGAGGTCGGGGCTTAGACTCTGTCAGACACAGCACTAGTGGTCAGGGAAATCTATTAATCAGGGTTGCCTCGTGGTCTGAGTAGATTGATCCTCATGTGAGGTTTCTGGGCAGACTCAACAGGTCCTTCTTCTTTCTATGTGGAAGGCAGAATACTGCGTTGTGGCTCCAGAATTCCCTATCAAGAGATATTGTGGACCAGTGTGGTGAGGATAGAATAGTAATACAAAGCTATGGTTAAGTTCAGTGAAAAGCAAAAGGCAGTTCCAGTGTGCAGCTGCCGTTTCGAATATCCAGCACCTGAGTAAGGGTGGATGTCAGATGTTTGCTCACACTGGAGTTTGTGTCTGTGATTACCCACAAATGGAAGGGTGGCGTCAAGAGGCCATGGAGGATTTCCCATGCTGGGGCTTGTGAGATGCTCCAAATAGCAAAGTTTCTTTCTACCGGACAGGAGAAGTCTGGTTTGTTTTCTCTGGTTTCTCCATGTGGAAAGTTTTGTAGCAGAGAACCCCACAGGGATGCCTGGAAATCACCCCTCAATTGACCATTGCACCTGAGGAACATGGCAGGTGCATTCTGGTGGCTCTGGGGCAATATATCGAGACCTTAAGTTGACATGGAGTCTCATGAAGATGGGGCACAATGATGGTTTGTTACCAGGAATATCAGAATGTGCTGGTTGCTAAGGGGCCATTCAGGATCCAAATACCCTAAGGGTATGACACAATTCCAGGAGCATGGCTTCCTTTTTGGGGAGGATATATTCTGTTCTGTGGCTCAGGGACTATATATTTTATCATAAGTTGATATTCCAGAGCAGGCCTCTGATGACAGATACCTGTAAACCTAATCTAGTGTGCCAATGAAGTCCTCGGGGCATGTCAGGTTCAATCTTCTGACTCAGGAGCATTGACTTGGGTGTCTGCCTGTATGGAGGTGATCAGGGTGTCTCAGACTGTGCATTTGTGCCCAGAGCGGCCTCCATTATTTGGCTGCGCTCAGGGGCCTTGCAGGTTTCTCCTAATCTAAAGGTATCGGGCAAAAGTGATGGGCACAGTTTCCTTGAGGATCTCATGCACAGTCTTGTGGTGTGGCTTCAGATGCCAGAACCTGGAGGTCATGTGAGCCATGGTTTTAGGAAGGAAGTCTGCAAACACAAACTCAGTTTAGGTTAATGGCAAGGTGATTGCAGGCCCAATGCATAGACCTGGAAGGCAGCTCGTCAGAAACTGTAAATCCGATGACTCAAAGGTGATAGCACATGATATATATCTGGATTGTATGTCCAGGATGGCCTCGGAATGCAGGTGTGTTCTCATGGGTCTATGGCAGATTTTTCCACTCAAGGATCCTGGTGGCTACCAAGAGTTTGGTGACTATCTCGGGGAAGGGAAGAGTGCTGTTTTCCATCTTAAGGGTCCCCCAAAATAGGGATTCCAGAGATGGGCTCTGTGTCTGGGCCCCTGTAAAATCCCACCAGGGTTAGGATTTGGGCCTAGGTGTGTACTAGGCCTGCAATTCGGGATCCCAGAGATGCAATTGAGAGCGTTTGGTTGAAAGCATGCTCAGGCTGAGGTCACAATACCTGCTTGTGCCCGGGGAAGCCATCATGAGTGCACATGGTCTCCTTGGCCATGGAGCTGCCTTCCACTTTGAGGGTTGAGCAACTATCCCAACTGTCAGAATACCTTCCATGGGGAAGGAGGAGTTCTCTATTGTGCTTCAGGTTCCCCCAATGGCAAGGATTTCAGCAAAGGTGTGGGTACAGATGCCTGAATACCAAGAATAGAAGAGAAGACAGACTTGGGCCATAGCTGGTCTCACATGCTGTATATGGGCCCTGATCTCTCAGTGGCTGACACTAGGTCCTGGCTCCAGCTATGTCAGACACAGCACTAGTGCCCAGGGCAGCCTATGAATCAGGGTTCCGTCTAGCACCGAGAAGATTGACCATCATATGGAGTTTCTGGGCAGACTCTCCAGGCCCTTTTTCTTTCTATGGGGAAGGCAGAATATTGTGTTGTAGCTCCAGAATTCCCTCACAATAGGGCTTGTGGACCAGTAGGCTGAGGATGGTATTGTAAACCCAAGCTATGGCTTAATTCAGTCAAACTAAAGGCAGTTCCAGTGTGCAGCGATCGAATTGAAATCCAGCACCTGAGTAAGGGCAGATGTCAGATGTTTGCTCATGCTGGAGTTTGTGTCTATGATTACTGACAAATGGAGTGGTGGCTTCAAGAGGAAATGGAGGATTTCCCACGCTGGGGCTTGTGAGATGCTCCAAACAGAAGGTTTCCTTCTACCGGACAGGGGCATTCTGTTTTTTTGTCTCAAGGGTCCCCGCCAATTGCAAAGTTTGTGTAGCAGAGCACCCCCGTATGGTTGCCTGGAAACCACACCTCCACTGACCATTGCAGCTTAGGAACATGGCAAGTTCATTCTGGTGGCTCTGGGGCGAAGTACTAAGGGCTTATTTCTACATGGAATGTCATGAATATGGGTAACAATGCTGTTTTGTTACCTGGGAATTCTTAGCCTGTCATCTGTACACATCCTTGGTATTAAGGCAACTTTCCACAGACCTTTCCTGTAACCCTGCCAATGGGGGAACCTGAAGCACAATAGAGAACTCCTCTTTCCATTGCAGGAAGCCTGGCTGTTGCAATGGGTGTCCAACCCTAAAATTGGGATCCAGCTATATGGCCAATGAGACTATGCCCTCTCCTGAGGGCCCCCCTGGGCACAAAGAGGCATGATGACCCTCAGCCTGAGCATGCTTTCAAACAAGCCCTCTCTGTTACACCATTAGGATCCTGCATTGCAGGCCTGGAATGCCCCTAGGCCCAAATCCTAACACTTGGTGGGATATCTGGGCACCCAGACCCAGAGCCCGTCTCTGGAATCCCTGTTTTGGCATAAGCCTAAGTTGGAAAACAGCATTCTTCCCTGTTTTGGAGCACCCCTAAGATGGAAAAGAGCACTCTTTTCTTCTCTGAAAAACCACCAATCTATGGAGATCCACCAGGATCCTTAGAGAGGAAAAGTCTCCCATTGAACCATGAGACCACGTCTACATTCAGAGCCCATCCTGGACACACAATCCAGATAGAAAAGCCTGTGCTACCAGCTTTCAGTCACCCTAATTACAGTTCCTGACGTGATGCCTTCTAGGTCTATGCATTGGACCTGCCATCACCTTGCCACTATCCCTGACCCAAATTTGTGTTTGCAGACTTCCCTCCCAAAACCATGGCTCTCATATCCTCAAGGAGGTGGTCTCTGAAGCCTTACCACAGGACTGGGCCTGCCATCCCCAAGGAAACTGTGCCCATCACAGTTCCCCAAAGCCTCCAAGTTAGGAGAAACCTGCAAGGCCCCTGAGCCCACCCCAATAGTGGAAGTGGCTCTGGATGCAAATGCACAGTCTGAAACACCCTGATCACCTACATCCAGTCAGACAACCATATCAATGGTCCTTAGTAAGAAAATTGAACCTGATGGGCACCAAGGACATCATTGGATCTCTAGATTAGGTTGCCAGCATCAATCCTCAGAGGCCTGTTCTTGAATACCAAGTCAGGATACAACATATGTACCCTGAGCCACAAAACAGAACATCTCCTCTCCCAAGATGGAAACTGTGCACATCGACCTGTGCCAAACCCTCAGCGTGGCCCATAGTGACCAATACATTCTAAGACCTCCCTTGTAACAAACCAGTTTTGGGACACATCTGTAAGAGATTCCAAGTCAACTCAAGGCCTTGGTACTTGGCACCAGAACCACCAAAACGAACCTGTCATGTTCCTCAGCTGCAATGGTCATTGGACGTGTGCTTTCCAGTCATCCATGCGGGAGGGCTCTGCTACGCAAACTTCCACTTGAGGGACCCTGGAGGAAAAAAAAAACCAGACTCCTCCTGTCCATTAGAAGGAAACCTTGTTGTTTGGAGCATCTCACAATCTTAAGCGTGGGTAATCCTCCATTGCCTCCTGAAGCCACCCCTCCATTAGTCGTCATCCTAGACACAAACTCCAGTTTGAGCAAATATCTGACATCTGCCCTTACTCAGGTGCTGGATATCTCGTATAAGCTGCTGCACATTGAAACTGACTTCCGCTTGGCACTCAATTTAAGCATAGCTGGTGTTTACAATTGCATTCTCACCCTATTTGTCCCCAAACCCTCTTGATAGGGAATTCTGGATCCATAAGGCAGCATTCTGCCTGCCCCACAGAAAGAAGTGCTTCGTGAGTCTCGCCAGAAACCCTACATGAGGATCAATTTACTCGGCCCTGGAGAGAACCCCAATATATAGACTTCTCTGGCCACTAGTGCTGTGTCTGACACAGCCTGAGCCCAGACCTCGTGTCAGCCACCCAGAGAGCGGGGCCCATATCCAGCATGTGAGAATGGCCATGGCCCAAATCTGTCATCTCTATGCATCCTTGGTATTCAGGCATCTGTCCCCAGACCTTTGCTGTAATCCCTGCCTATGGGGGAACATGAAGCACAATAGATATTTCCTCCTTCCCCATGGCTGGAAACCTGGCCATTGGAATGTGTGTCCATCCCTCAGTGTGGGAGCCAGAAAATGGACAATGGGACCACGCCCACTCCTGAGGGCCACCCTGGGCACAAACAGGCATTGTAATGCTCAGCCTGAGCATGTTTCCAAACAAGCCCTCTCAGTTGCACCACCAAGATCCTGCATTGCAGGCCTGGTCTGCCCATAAGCCCAAATCCCAACCCTTGGTGGGATTTTCCAGGCGCCTAGACCCAGAGCCCATCTCTGGAATCTCTGTTTTGGGGCACACCTAAAATCGAAAATAGCAGTCTTCCCATACCAAAAAGTCATCAAAATATTGGGAGCCGCCTGTATCCTTAGAGGAAAAATCTCCCATGGACCCATGAGGCCACAGCTACATTCTGACGTCACCCTAGACACACAATCCAGATATAAAAGCCTGTGCTTCCGCCTTCGGGTCATTCCAGTTACTGTTCCTGACGAGTAGCCTTCCAGGTCTACACATTGCCCTGTGATAACCTAGCCACTAAACCTAACCCAAGTTTGTGTTTGCAGACTTCCCTCCCAGAACCATGGCTCACATGCCCTCCAGGGTGGAGTCTCTGGAGCCACACCACAGGACTGTGCTTGCCATCCCCATGGAAATTGTGCATGTCAGTTAACCAAACCCTCCAGAGTTGGTTGAAACATTCAAGGCCCCTGTGGCCACCCCAATATTGGAGGTTACTCTGGACATAAGTGCACTGTCTGAAACGCCCTGATCACCTACATCCTGGCAGACACCCAAGTCAACTGTCCTAAGTCTGAAGATTGAACCTCTCATGCCCCTGGGACTCACTGGAACCCTAGATTAGGTTGTCGAGCATCTGTCTTCAGAGGCCTGTTCTTGAATAGGAACTTATGATATGGCATGTGGTCCCTGAGCCACAAAACACTACATCTCCTGTCCCCAGAAGGTAACCGTGCTCTTCGACCTGTGTTAAACCCTCAGGGTAGGAGAATCCTGCAGGCACCTTAGCCACCAACACATTCTAAGATCTACCTGGTAAAAAAAAAACCAGCATTGTAACCCATCTTCAAGAGATTCCATGTCAACTCAAGACCTTGGTGCTTCGCCCCAGAAGCACCATAAAGAACCTGCATGTTCCTCAGCTGCATTGGTCAATGGAGGTGTGCTTTCCAGGCATCCATGTGGAAGGGCTCTGCTACCCATACTTTTCACATGGGGGGCCCTGCAGAAAACATACCAGACTCTAACTGTCCAGTAGAAAAAACAACCTTGCTGTTTGGAGCATCTCACATGCATCAGCCTCTTGATGCCACTCCTCCATTCGGTCATCAGAGACACAAACTCCAGTGCGCGTAAACATCTGAAATCCACCTTTACTCAGGTGCTGGATATTTCATTTGTTGGCCACGATAGATACAAACTCTATCATGAGCAGACATCTGACCCTCGCCTGTACTCAGATGCTGGAGATCTCGAAAAAAACCACTGCACATTGGAACGGCCATGTTCTCGGCACTGAGATTAAGCATAGATTGTGTTTTCTGCCTTCTGTTCTCACACTCCTCGCCTTCAAGTCCCCCATATTGGGAATTTGGGAGCCACAATGCAGCCTTCTGCCTGCCCACCAGAAAAAAGAGGTGCCCTATGGGTCTGCATGAAACTCCATATAAGGTTCCACCAGCACAGCCCTCTATAGCACCACAATATCATAGGCCACCTTGTGAACTAATGCTCTGTCTGACACAGCTCGAGCCCCGACCTCCTGGTAGCCACCTAGATAGCGGGACCCATATCTGGCAGGTGTGACCTGCCTTGACCTGAGTCCTTCATCTCAAACCAACCTGGTTATTCACGTACCAGTCCCAGAACATAGCTCAAATTACTGTGCATGGGGGAATCTGAAGCACAAAAGAGTACTCCTCCTTCCTCATAGAAGGAAAATTAAATGTTGATATGGTGGTCCAACCCTCATATTGGGATCCAGGTGCATGGAACAAGAGCCAATGCCCACTCAGGATGGGCATCTGGGCACAAACAGGCATTGTGACCCTTACCCTGAGACCCATTTCCAACAAGTCTCCATGGGAGCTGAACCAAAGCCCCACAGAGCCAGGCAGTCAAGCCTCTAGGCCCAAATACTAAGCCTTTGTAGGGTTATCCAGGCACAGGGACCTATAACCCATCTCTGGAATCCCTGTGTTGACGGGAACCGTGAAACAGTAAACCACGCTCTCTCCTTCTCAGTGAGACACCAAACTCTTGGGTGCTGGGCAGAATCCCCAGAGAGGTAGAATATTCCATGGACACATGAGGACACCCCACCATTCCAAGGCCATCCTAGACACAATCCAGACAGAAAAGCCTTTGCTCCTGCCTCCCAGCCACACGAATTTCAAATCCTGAGGAGCTGCCCTCAGCGTCTGCAGATCGGGGCTGCCATCACCTCCCTCCTAATTGATACACAATTTTGTGTCTGAAGACTTTGGTCCCAGAGCCCTTAACCACATTCCCTGCAGGATGGGGCTGACAGAACCACACTACATCACTGGGCCTGATCTCTGGATGAAATTCTGCCTTCTCAGTTGCACAAACCCTCCAGATTAGGAAAAGCCTGCAAGGCCCCTGAGCCCACCCCAATTTCATAGGCCACTCTGGAAAAAATGCACAGTCTGACACAGCCTGAGCATCTACCTCCAGGAAGACTCACAGGTCAAAGTCCCTAAGTCCGAAGGTTGAGGATGACATGCCCCTACAACCTCATAAGAACCCTAGCCTAGATATTCAGGCCTCTGTGCCCAGAGGCCTGGTCTTGAAATCCAACATATGATCCGACATGTGGTCCCCGAGCCATACAAGAGAACCCCTCCTGTCCCGAGAAGGGAACCTGGCTCCTGGGAACTGGGTCTAACCCTCAGGTAGGAGAATCCTGCATGGCCACAGACCCACAACCACATTCTTTTTTTTTTAATATAGATTTTATTTATTTATTTGACAGAGAGAGATCACAAGTAGGCATAAAGGAAGGCAGAGAGAGAGAGAGGAAGAAGCAGGCTCCCTGCTGAGCAGAGAGCCCGATGCGGGACTCAATCCCAGGACCCTGAGATCATGACCTGAGCCGAAGGCAGCGGCTTAGCCCAGTGAGCCACCCAGGCACCCTCACCACCACATTCTAAGGTCTCCCTGGACACCAAGCAGCATTGTGACTCATTAGACTGAGAACATCCGTCAACTTAGATCACTTGGAAATTTGAACAAAAACCAGCAGATCAAGCCTGCAATGTTCCTCAGCTGCAATGGTCATGCAAGGAAGACTTCCCAGGCCCCCATTCAGAGACCTCTGCTGTCGAATCTTTCTATATGGGGGACCCTGGAGCCTTGTAAGCGGACTTCCCCTGTCCCACAGTAGGACACCTTGCTGTTTGGAGCAGCTCACAAGGTCCTGCTTGGGAAAATCTCCAAGAATTCTTGAGGCCACCCCACAATTCGTTGACCATCATGGATGCAAACCCAGCGTGAGCAGACATCTGACCCTCGCCCATACTCAGGTGCTGGAAATCTCGAAACAACCACTGCACAATGGAATGGTCCTGTGGTCGGCACTGAGCTTATCCGTGGCTTGTGTTTTCAGACTTCTGTCTTCACACTCCTCGCCTACAAGCCCTCCATATTGGGAATTCTGAAGCCACAGTGCAGCTTTCTGCCTGCCCACCAGAAAGAAGAAGTGCCCTATGGGTCGTCGCAGAAACCCACATGAGGATCCTCCTGCACGGCCCTCAATGGCACCCCAATATAATAGACCGACCTCTGCATAAATTGTCTGTCAGACATCGCCTGATCCCCGACCTCCTGTCAGCCACCCAGATAGTGGGCCCCATATCCTCCAGGTGGGTCCAACCTTGGCCCGAGGCCATCATCTTGAAGCAACCTGGATATTCAGGTACCTGTCCCAGACTTAGCTCAATTTCCTGCCCATAGGGGACTCGGAAGCACAAAAGAGTGCTCCTCCTTCCCCATGGCCAGAAAACTGAATGTTGAGATGGCTGTACAACCCTGAGTGGGAACCAGGTGCATGGTCCATGAGACCACGCCTACACAGGATGGGCAGCTGGGCACAAACAGGCATTGTGACCCTCAGAATGAGACCCCTTTCCAAAGATCCCCCTTGGGATCTGGACCAGGAACCCAAATCGAAGCTTTGGTTAAGTTTTCCCAGTGTCTGGACCCAGAAACCATCTCTGGAATCCCTGTTTGGACAGGATCCCAGAGATGGAATACAGTCTTTTCCTCTTCCCCAGAAAGAAATCAAACTCTTGGGTGCCAAGCAGAATCACCAGAGTGGAAGAATATCCCATGGACACATGAGGTCACCCCTCCATTTAGTGGCCATCCTAGACACACAATCCAGACAGAAAAGCCTGTGCTCCTCCCTCCCAGCCACCTGAATTTCAAATCCCGAGGAGCTTCCCTCAGTGTCTTCAGATTCGGACTGCCATCACCTCACTCCTATCTCTTATCCGAGGTTGTGTCTAAAGTCTTTGGTCCCAAAGTCCTGACACACATGACCTCCAGGATGGGGCCTCGAGAAACACATGACATCACTGGCCCTGCTCTCCTGAGGAAACCCTGCCCATCTCAGTTTCCCAAAATGTCCAGATTAGGAGAAAAATGCAAGGCCCCTGACTGCACCCCAATATCATAAGCCACTCTGGAAAAAGTGCACAGCCTGACACAGCCTCAGCACCTACCTCCAGGATGACATGCAGGCCAATGGCACTTAGTCCGAAGATTGAAACTTCCATGGCCCTAAAACCTCATCAGAACCCTAGCTTATGTTTTGAGGTCTCTCTCCCTAGAGGGCTGTTCTGGAAATTCAAGCATATGGTCCAACCTGTGGTCCGTGAGCCATACAAGAGCACACCTCCTGTCCCAAGAAGGAAACCTGGCTCCTGGGTACTGGGTCTAATCCTAAGGATAGAGAATCCTCAATGGTCAGAGAGCCGCCACCACATTCTAAGGTCTCCCTGGACACCAAGCAGCATTGGGACCTGTTAGACTGAGAACTTCCATCAACGCAAATCACTTGGAACTTGGAATCAGTGTCATTGGTTCAAGCTTACCCTGTTCCTCAGCTGCAATGGTAACACGAGATTGGCTTCCCAGGCCTCCATTCAGAGAGCATTGCTATCGAATCTTCCATATGGGGGACCCTGGAGCCCTGTAAGAAGACTTCTGCTGTCCCTTAGTAGGACACCTTGATGTTTGGAGCAGCTCACAAGCTCCAGCTTGGAAAAACCTCCAAGAATTCTTGAGGCCTCCCCACCATTTGTTGGCCATCATGGATACAAACTCCAGCGTGAGCAGACATCTTCTCCTCGCCCAGGTGCTGAAGATCTCGAAACAACTGCTGTACATTGGAATAGACATGTGCTCGGCACTGAGCGTAACCGTAGCTTATGTTTTCATACTTCTATCCTCACACTCCTCGCCTGCAAACCCTCCAACTTGGATATTCTGGAGCCGTAATGCAGCCATCTGCCTGCTCACCAGATAGAAGAAGTGAAAAAAGGGTCTGTGCAAAAATCCCCCATGAGGATCCAGTTGCACAGCTCTCAAAAGCACCCCAATATCATAGGCTGAACTCTCCACGAATGTTCTGTCTGACACAGCTCGAGCCCGAGCTCCTGACAGCCACCCAGAAAGCAGGCCTCATTTTCTGCAGGTGGGTCCTGCCTTGGCCCGAGGACCTCATCTCAAAGTGAACTGGGTATTCAGGCCCCTGTCCCAGAACTTAGCTCAAATTCCTGCCCATGGGGGAACCTGAAGCATAAAAAAGTACCCCTCCTTCCCCATGGCAGGAAAACTGAATGTTGAGATGGCAGTCCAACCCTCAGAGTGGGAGCCAAGTGCATAGCCCATGAGGTCACACCCACTCAGCATGGGCATCTGGGCAAAAACAGGCATTGTGACCCTCAGATTGAGACCCATTTCCAACAAGAACACTCGGGAGCTGTACCAGGAAAACATAGAGCAGGACCCTAGGCCCAAATCCTAAGCCTTGTTGCGGTGATCCAGGCTCCAGAACCCAGGACCCATCTCTGGAATGGCTGTTTGGACGGGATCCCTGACTCATAAAACTGCGCTCCTCCCATCCCCCAGAAATACACCAAACTCTTGGGTGCCGAGCAGAATTCCCAGAGAGGTAGAATCTCACATGGACCCATGAGGCCACCCCTCCATTTCGTGGCCATCATAGACAAACAAGTCAGACAGAAATGACTGTGCTCCTGCCTCACAGCCGTCCGAATTTCATATCTGGAGATCCTTCGCTCAGGGTCTACAGATTGGGTCTGCCATCACCTCGAGCTTAACTCTTACCCGAGTTTGTGTCTGAAGACTTTGGACCCAGAGTGTTGACCCATATGCCCTCCAGGATGGGGCCTCCAGGAACACACAACAGCACTGGGCCAGCTCTCCCAAGGAATGTCAGCCTGTCTCATTTTCCCAACCCACTAGATTAAGAGAAAATTGCAAGGCCCCTAATACCACCCCAATTCCATAGGAAGCTCCAGAAAAAATGCATAGTCTGACACAGCCTCAGAATATACCTCCAGGAAGACACCCAGGTCAATGGGAAGGGATGAAATGGCCTAACCCATGGCAGGTTCGATGTGCTGGGTGTGAAGCCAACTGTCTCAATGTCTCTCACAAGGTCTGGGCTCAGGCTATGTAAGACAGAGCATAGTGTTTAGGGTAGCCTATGCAATTGGGGTGTTGCCGAGGGCTGAGCAGGTTGATTTTCATTTGGGGTTTCTGAGCAATGCCATAGACAATGTTTTTCTTTGGGGGGCAGGCAGAGTGCTTCGTTCTGGAACCAGAATTCCCAATCATGAGGGTTTGGGCCAGGAGTGCTAGGGTAGAGTCTGAAAACAAAACATAGGGTGAGGTGGGGAGCAGGCCCACTCTGCAAAGGCTGAAAGGATATCTCATGCATCTGAAGTCAGGCTGAGGATCAGACATTGGCTGAGGTTGGATTGTGCCCTTGATGGCACCTTCATGAAGCAGGTGCCTCATGAGGCCAACGAAGTTTTCCCACGCTGAGTTTGGAGGTTGCCACAAACCACAAGGTTTCCTTCTGCGAGACAGTCGAGTCCTGTTGAATGGCTCCAGTACATACCATACGGAAGGACTGAAGAGGAGGGTTCAAAGGATGGATCCCTGAACAACATGCCTCGCATTCCCTTTGGCCATTAACGACAAGATATATTTGTTCTGCTGGCTCTGGGGCAAGCTAACCAGTGGGCTGAGTTGAAATGGCCTCTCCTGAGGATGCGTCATAATGTGGGTTTCTGTCCATGGAGACCTTGGAATGTGATGGTTGTACTGTGGCCCTGCGGAATTCTCCGACCAGAAGGGTTTGATACAGATCCAGTAAGAAAGCACTCCATGTGGAGACGAGAGAGGTTTGGTTTGGAGCCTCAGAAAAACCCAATATGCTGGTATAAGAAACCAGTCCTCTGAGGACAGACACATGAAAACTAAAGCTAAGGTTCATATTAAAGCCCAAGGGCCTGTCCATTTCAATCTTCTGTCTCTGGGGACACTGTCTGAAAGTCTAAGTGGTGATAATGGCTCAGCTGGAGTCAGAGTGCCCCTTTTAGTCCAGGGCAGCCTACACTATCAGGATGGCCTCAGGGGCCTTGGAACTTTTCCCTAACCTGTAGGGTTGTGGTCAATGGATTGGGCACACTTTCCTTGGAGAGGGCAGGCACAATCTTTCACTGTGGCACCAGATGCCCTAGCCTGGAGGGTGTGTGGGTCCAGGCTGTGGGCACATAAGTCTGAAAACAAAAACTCAGCTTATGAGTGGCACCGAGGGTATGGCAGGCCGGATGTACAGATAAAGAGTGAGCTCCTTGGCTTGTGAATCAAGGGCAAGATTCCTTCAGGCTTTTGTGTCTGGATGCGTCCAGGATAGCCGTGGATTGTAGGGAGTGGCCTCAGTGACTGTGGACGAGTAACCTCTCTGGGGATTTGTCCCAGCTAACAGGAGTTTGGGGTCATTTTGTGGGAAGGGTGGAGTCCTGTTGTCTGGCTCATGTGTCTCTCCAAGAAAGTGATTCCAGAGCAGAGCCCCAGGAACAGGGGGGAGACTGGAAAACTCAAACACTGGTGAGGATTGGGTGTATAGGGGCTTGGCACGCCCCATATGAGGGCTCTTGGTCAAGGCCCTGACAGGCCTTTCTTTGATATTGGGCTCATGCTGAGGGTCACAGAGTGAATTTGTGCCCAAGGCAGCACTCAAGTTTGGGCGTGGTTTCAGGGGAAATGAAGGTTTCTCCCACCCTGAAGGTGTGACTCCATGCCAAGAGCAAGCCTTACAGCCATTGGGAAGAAGGAGTTCTGATTTGTGCTTCAGATGACCAACTGTGTGGGGAATTGATATAATATCTGGGTTTAGATATCGGAAAACCAAGGTTAGGAAGAGATAACGGCATAAGACCATGGCGTGTCAGAAGTGCTAGGTGTGTGGCCAGCTGTCTCCTTGCCTGTCTGGACGTCTGGCATCAGGCTGTGAAAGGCAGAGCATGAGTGCCCAGAGCAGCCTATCAAATCTGAGTGCCGTCGAGGCAAGAGCAGGTTGATCCTCATCTGGGTTTTATGGAAAGCCCCACAAGGAAACGTTTTCTACGGGTGTGCAGTAACTGGGCAGGCTTGTGGTTCTGCAAATCCTACTCTGGAGGGATTGTTTGCCAGGAGTGTGAGGAAGGAAGACTGAAAACACAAGCTACCACGAGTTTTGGGACCGAGGGCACGGCAGGCCACTCTGCAGAGGCTGAATCAAGATCTCCTGCATTGCGGTCATGTCTACTATGAGACGTGCTTCAAGCTAGAGTTTTTGACCATGATGGCCTCTCCCTGAAGGATATGGGGGCTTCATAAGGCCCGGAAGGTTTGCCGTTTTCTCCTACACTGAAGGTTGACTCACTGCCAGCAGCAAGGTTTCTTGCCATGGGGAAGGAGGGGTTTTGACTTATGCATCAGGTTCCCCCCTGTGCAGGGATTGGAGATAAGGTCTAGGTTCCGATGACTGAAAACCCAGGTTGGGAATGGATGGTGGCCTAAGGCAGTGGCGGGTCCAATGTGCTGGGTGTGCAGCCAGCTGTGTCGGTGTCTGTTGGAAGGTCTGGGCTCAGGCTATTTGCGACAGAGCATCACTGTTTAAGCTAGCCTATGCAATTGGGGTGTTGCCGAGGGCCAAGCAGTTTGATCCTCATTTGGGGTTTCTGTGCAGCACCATAGACAATGTTTTTCTCCTGGGAGGCAGGCAGAGTGCTTCAGTGTGGCCCCAGAATTCCCAGTAGGGAGGGTTTGTGGGCCAGGAGTGTGAGGACGGAAGTCTGAAAACACAAGCTAGTGTGAGGATTGGAACCAAGGGCAGAGCAGGCCCACTCTGCAGAGGCTGAATCAAAATCTCCTGCATCTGAAGTCAGGCTGAGGATCAGACGTTGGCTGAGACTGGAGTATGTGTCCATGATGGCACCTTCATGAAGCGGGGGCCTCATGAGGCCAAGGAAGTTTTCCCACGCTGAGTTTGGAGGTTGCTCCAAGCCACAAGATTTCCTTCTGCGGGACATTCGAGTCCTGTTGCATGGCTCCAGGACATACCATACGGAAGGACTGGAGAGCAGGGTTCGAAGGATGGATCACTGTACAGCATGCCTCGCATTCCCCTTGGCCATAAGCGACAAAATATGTTTGATCTGCTGCCTCTGGGGCACGCTACCCAGGGGGCTGTGTTGAAAAAGCCTCTCCTGAGGATGCGTCATAATGTGCGTTTGGAGTCCATGGAGACCTTGGAATATGCTGGTTTTTCAGTGGCCCTGCGGAACTCTCCTACCTGAAGGGCTTGATACATCCCCAGTAAGAAAGCACCCATGTGGAGACGAGAGAGGTTTGGTTTGGTGCCTCAGAAAAGCCCCGTGTGCTGGTCTACGAAAACAGTCCTCTGAGGACGGACACATGGAAACCAAAGAAAGGTTCAGATTAGGGCCAGGGGCCTGTCCATTTAAACCTTCTGTCTCTGGGGACACTGTCTGAGAGTCTAAGTGGAGATAGTTGATCCGCTGGTGTCAGAGAGCCCCTCTTAGTCCAGGGTGGCCTCCACTATTGATGGCCTCAGGGGCTTGGAGCTTTTCCCTAACCTGTAGGGTGTTGGTCATGGATTGGGCACACTTTCCTTGGAGAGGGCAGGCACAATTTTTCGCTGTGGCTCCAGAGGCCCTCGCCTGGGGGTTGTGTGTGTCCAGGCTGTGGGCACAGAAGTCTGAAAACACAAACTCAGCATAAGAGTGGCGCCTAGGGTATGGCAGGCCTGATGTACAGCCCGAGAGGGAGCTCCGGGGCCTCTGAAACAAGGGCGAGTGGGAGGCATTCCTTCAGGCTTTTGTCTCTGGATGTTGTGTCCGGGATAGCCGTGGATTGGAGGGGGGCCTTAGGATCTGTGGAGGGGTATCTCTCTCTTGGGATTTGTCCCAGTTCCCAAGAGTTTGGGGTCATTTTGTGGGAAGGGTGGAGTCGTGTTGTCTGGCTCATGGGTCTCTCCAAGAAAGGGATTCAAGGGCGGAGCCCCAGGTACAGGTGGGGTGACTGGAAAAATCAAAACCTGGTGAGGATTGGGTCATAGGGGCTTGGGAAGACCCATATGGGGGCTCTTGTTCTAGGCCCTCACAGGCCTTTCTTTGACATGGGGCTCATGCTGAGGGTCACAGTGTGAATTTGTGCCCAAGCAGCACTCAAGTTTGGGCGTGATATTAGGGGCCATGAAGGATTCTCCCACCCTGAAGCTGTGACTCCATGCCAAGAGCAAGCTTTACAGCCATGGGGAAGGAGGAGTTCTGTTTTGTGCTTGCGATACCCAGCTGTGTGGAGAATTGATATAATGTCTAGGTTCAGATATCTGAAAACCAAGGTTAGAAAGAGGTGACGGCATAAGGCCATGGCGTGTCCGAAGTGCTGGGTGTGCGGCCAGCTGTCTCCTTGTCTGTTTGGACGTCTGGCTTCAGGCTGTGTCAGACAGAGCATGAGTGCCCAGAGCAGCCTATCCAGTTCGGGTACCGTCGAGGCCCGAGCAGGTTGATCCTCATCTGGGTTTTCTGGAGAGCCCCACAGGGAAACGTTTTTCTTCCGTTGGGCAGACACTGGGCTGGGTTTTGGTTCTGGAGTTCCTAGTCCGGAGGGCTTGTTTGCCAGGAGTGTGAGGAAGGAAGTCTGAAAACACAAGCTAGCGTGAGGTTTGGGACCGAGGGCACGGCAGGTCCACTCTGCAGAGGCTGAATCGAGATCTCCTGCACTGAGGTCATGTCAACTATGAGACGTGCCTCAGGCTAGAGTTCTTGTCCAGCATGGCCTCTTCCTGAAGGGTGTGGGGGCTTCATGAGGCCAGAAAGTTTTGGCTACGATGGGATTTGTGAACTGCTCCAAAACTGAAGGTTACCTTCTGCACGACAGTCGAGTCCTATTGGATGGTTCCAAGAGGCCCCATATGGAAAGACTCGAGAGCAGGTGTCTAAGCATGGATGCCTGGGAACGCCACCTCATATTCCCACTCTTTAGTCAGGACAAGGCAGGCTCAATCTGCGGGCTCCTGGGTGAGCTACCCAGAGGGGAGAGTTGAAATGGACTCTCCTGAACATGAGTCCTACTGTGGCTTGGTGGCCTGGGAGACCTTGGAATGTGGAGGTGGCTCAGGGATTCTGAAGGATTCTCCAACATGAGGTGTATGACACGGCTCCAACAAGGAAACTTCCCATGTGGAGACGAGAGGAGTTCTGTTCCGTGCCTCAGGAAAGCCCCATACCCTGTTCTTCGAACCAAAGCCTCTGAGGAGTGACACCTGGAAACCAAAGCAAGAGTTGAGACTACGGCCTAAAGGCCTGTCCGGCTCAACCTTCTATCTCTGTTGACATCTGTGTGCATGCATTCATGGATGTAGCTGCTCAGCTTGTGTCCGAATGCCCCTGTGAGTCCAGTGAGGCTCCCAGTAGTGGGATGTCCTCGGAGGCCTTGAGGTTTCTCATATTCTGGAGGTGTGTGGCCAAAGGAATGGACACAGTTTCCCAGGAGAGAGCAGGCACGGTCCTGTGGTATGGCTCCAGAGGACCCAGCCTAGAGGCTGTGTTTGCCAGGGCTGTGGGGACAGATGTCTGAAAAAGCAAACTTGGCTCAGCTAGGGGCCAATGTAATGGCAGGCCTGATCTCTAGTCCGTGAGGGGAGATCCTCTGGAAATCAAAGTAGGGCAAGTGGGAGGCAGTCACTCAGGATTTTGTCTCTGGGTGTTGCGTTTACAGTGTCCGGTCAGGGTAGGGGTTGTCTCAGAGGCCGAGGAAGAGCCTTCCTCTCAGGGGATTGTCCAAGCTCCCAACTGTTTGTGTTCATTCTGTGGGAATAAAGAGTACTGTTTTCTGCCACAGGGGACCCCCCAGGAGAGGGACTCTAGAGCACAGCAGTGGGTTCCCTCAACTGGAATACACACCATCTAGTTAGTCCTGGGTGCCTATGGGCATGGCAAGCCACATATGCGGGCTCTTGGTCCAGTCACTGAGAGGCGTTACTTGAATAAGGTACTCACGCTGAGGGTCACAATGTGTGTTTGTGCCCAAGGCGGCCCTCATGCTTGGGCGTGGCCTCATGGGCCATTCCGTTTTCTCCTACACTGAAGGTTTGACTCACTGCCAGCAGCAAGGTTTCTTGCCATGGGGTAGGAGGGATTCTGACTTGTGCATCAGGTTACCCCCAGTGCAGGGATTGGAGATAAGGTCTAGGTTCCGATGACTGAAAACCCAGGTTGGGAATGGATGGTGGCCTAAGGCAGAGGCGGGTCCAATGTGCTGGGTGTGCAGCCAGCTGTGTCGGTGTCTGTTGGAAGGTCTGGGCTCAGGCTATTTGCGACAGAGCATCACTGTTTAAGGTAGCCTATGCAATTGGGGTGTTGCCGAGGGCCAAGCAGTTTGATCCTCATTTGGGGTTTCTGGGCAGCGGCATAGACAATGTTTTTCTCCTGGGAGTCAGGCACAGTGCTTCCTTGTGGCCCCAGAATTCCCAGTAGGGAGGGTTTGTGGGCCAGGAGTGTGAGGACAGAAGTCTAAAAACACAAGCTAGTGTGAGGATTGGAGCCAAGGGCAGAGCAGGCCCAATCTGCAGAGCCTGAATCAAAATCTCCTGCAACTGAAGTCAGGCTGAGGATCAGACGTTGGCTGAGGCTGGAGTATGTGTCCATGATGGCACCTTCATGAAGTGGGGGCCTCATGAGTCCAAGGAAGTTTTCCCACGCTGAGTTTGGAGGTTGCCACAAACCACAAGGTTTCCTTCTGCGAGACAGTCGAGTCCTGTTGAATGGCTCCAGTACATACCATACGGAAGGACTGAAGAGGAGGGTTCAAAGGATGGATCCCTGAACAACATGCCTCGCATTCCCTTTGGCCATTAACGACAAGATATATTTGTTCTGCTGGCTCTGGGGCAAGCTAACCAGTGGGCTGAGTTGAAATGGCCTCTCCTGAGGATGCGTCATAATGTGGGTTTCTGTCCATGGAGACCTTGGAATGTGATGGTTGTACTGTGGC
The DNA here is from genome assembly GCF_964662115.1 of Mustela nivalis. Taxonomy (NCBI): domain Eukaryota; kingdom Metazoa; phylum Chordata; class Mammalia; order Carnivora; family Mustelidae; genus Mustela; species Mustela nivalis. Next base: position 676,971 of record NW_028136364.1, read on the forward strand.
CCTGCGGAATTCTCCGACCAGAAGGGTTTGATACAGATCCAGTAAGAAAGCACTCCATGTGGAGACGAGAGAGGTTTGGTTTGGAGCCTCAGAAAAACCCAATATGCTGGTATAAGAAACCAGTCCTCTGAGGACAGACACATGAAAACTAAAGCTAAGGTTCATATTAAAGCCCAAGGGCCTGTCCATTTCAATCTTCTGTCTCTGGGGACACTGTCTGAAAGTCTAAGTGGTGATAATGGCTCAGCTGGAGTCAGAGTGCCCCTTTTAGTCCAGGGCAGCCTACACTATCAGGATGGCCTCAGGGGCCTTGGAACTTTTCCCTAACCTGTAGGGTTGTGGTCAATGGATTGGGCACACTTTCCTTGGAGAGGGCAGGCACAATCTTTCACTGTGGCACCAGATGCCCTAGCCTGGAGGGTGTGTGGGTCCAGGCTGTGGGCACATAAGTCTGAAAACAAAAACTCAGCTTATGAGTGGCACCGAGGGTATGGCAGGCCGGATGTACAGATAAAGAGTGAGCTCCTTGGCTTGTGAATCAAGGGCAAGATTCCTTCAGGCTTTTGTGTCTGGATGCGTCCAGGATAGCCGTGGATTGTAGGGAGTGGCCTCAGTGACTGTGGACGAGTAACCTCTCTGGGGATTTGTCCCAGCTAACAGGAGTTTGGGGTCATTTTGTGGGAAGGGTGGAGTCCTGTTGTCTGGCTCATGTGTCTCTCCAAGAAAGTGATTCCAGAGCAGAGCCCCAGGAACAGGGGGGAGACTGGAAAACTCAAACACTGGTGAGGATTGGGTGTATAGGGGCTTGGCACGCCCCATATGAGGGCTCTTGGTCAAGGCCCTGACAGGCCTTTCTTTGATATTGGGCTCATGCTGAGGGTCACAGAGTGAATTTGTGCCCAAGGCAGCACTCAAGTTTGGGCGTGGTTTCAGGGGAAATGAAGGTTTCTCCCACCCTGAAGGTGTGACTCCATGCCAAGAGCAAGCCTTACAGCCATTGGGAAGAAGGAGTTCTGATTTGTGCTTCAGATGACCAACTGTGTGGGGAATTGATATAATATCTGGGTTTAGATATCGGAAAACCAAGGTTAGGAAGAGATAACGGCATAAGACCATGGCGTGTCAGAAGTGCTAGGTGTGTGGCCAGCTGTCTCCTTGCCTGTCTGGACGTCTGGCATCAGGCTGTGAAAGGCAGAGCATGAGTGCCCAGAGCAGCCTATCAAATCTGAGTGCCGTCGAGGCAAGAGCAGGTTGATCCTCATCTGGGTTTTATGGAAAGCCCCACAAGGAAACGTTTTCTACGGGTGTGCAGTAACTGGGCAGGCTTGTGGTTCTGCAAATCCTACTCTGGAGGGATTGTTTGCCAGGAGTGTGAGGAAGGAAGACTGAAAACACAAGCTACCACGAGTTTTGGGACCGAGGGCACGGCAGGCCACTCTGCAGAGGCTGAATCAAGATCTCCTGCATTGCGGTCATGTCTACTATGAGACGTGCTTCAAGCTAGAGTTTTTGACCATGATGGCCTCTCCCTGAAGGATATGGGGGCTTCATAAGGCCCGGAAGGTTTGCCGTTTTCTCCTACACTGAAGGTTGACTCACTGCCAGCAGCAAGGTTTCTTGCCATGGGGAAGGAGGGGTTTTGACTTATGCATCAGGTTCCCCCCTGTGCAGGGATTGGAGATAAGGTCTAGGTTCCGATGACTGAAAACCCAGGTTGGGAATGGATGGTGGCCTAAGGCAGTGGCGGGTCCAATGTGCTGGGTGTGCAGCCAGCTGTGTCGGTGTCTGTTGGAAGGTCTGGGCTCAGGCTATTTGCGACAGAGCATCACTGTTTAAGCTAGCCTATGCAATTGGGGTGTTGCCGAGGGCCAAGCAGTTTGATCCTCATTTGGGGTTTCTGTGCAGCACCATAGACAATGTTTTTCTCCTGGGAGGCAGGCAGAGTGCTTCAGTGTGGCCCCAGAATTCCCAGTAGGGAGGGTTTGTGGGCCAGGAGTGTGAGGACGGAAGTCTGAAAACACAAGCTAGTGTGAGGATTGGAACCAAGGGCAGAGCAGGCCCACTCTGCAGAGGCTGAATCAAAATCTCCTGCATCTGAAGTCAGGCTGAGGATCAGACGTTGGCTGAGACTGGAGTATGTGTCCATGATGGCACCTTCATGAAGCGGGGGCCTCATGAGGCCAAGGAAGTTTTCCCACGCTGAGTTTGGAGGTTGCTCCAAGCCACAAGATTTCCTTCTGCGGGACATTCGAGTCCTGTTGCATGGCTCCAGGACATACCATACGGAAGGACTGGAGAGCAGGGTTCGAAGGATGGATCACTGTACAGCATGCCTCGCATTCCCCTTGGCCATAAGCGACAAAATATGTTTGATCTGCTGCCTCTGGGGCACGCTACCCAGGGGGCTGTGTTGAAAAAGCCTCTCCTGAGGATGCGTCATAATGTGCGTTTGGAGTCCATGGAGACCTTGGAATATGCTGGTTTTTCAGTGGCCCTGCGGAACTCTCCTACCTGAAGGGCTTGATACATCCCCAGTAAGAAAGCACCCATGTGGAGACGAGAGAGGTTTGGTTTGGTGCCTCAGAAAAGCCCCGTGTGCTGGTCTACGAAAACAGTCCTCTGAGGACGGACACATGGAAACCAAAGAAAGGTTCAGATTAGGGCCAGGGGCCTGTCCATTTAAACCTTCTGTCTCTGGGGACACTGTCTGAGAGTCTAAGTGGAGATAGTTGATCCGCTGGTGTCAGAGAGCCCCTCTTAGTCCAGGGTGGCCTCCACTATTGATGGCCTCAGGGGCTTGGAGCTTTTCCCTAACCTGTAGGGTGTTGGTCATGGATTGGGCACACTTTCCTTGGAGAGGGCAGGCACAATTTTTCGCTGTGGCTCCAGAGGCCCTCGCCTGGGGGTTGTGTGTGTCCAGGCTGTGGGCACAGAAGTCTGAAAACACAAACTCAGCATAAGAGTGGCGCCTAGGGTATGGCAGGCCTGATGTACAGCCCGAGAGGGAGCTCCGGGGCCTCTGAAACAAGGGCGAGTGGGAGGCATTCCTTCAGGCTTTTGTCTCTGGATGTTGTGTCCGGGATAGCCGTGGATTGGAGGGGGGCCTTAGGATCTGTGGAGGGGTATCTCTCTCTTGGGATTTGTCCCAGTTCCCAAGAGTTTGGGGTCATTTTGTGGGAAGGGTGGAGTCGTGTTGTCTGGCTCATGGGTCTCTCCAAGAAAGGGATTCAAGGGCGGAGCCCCAGGTACAGGTGGGGTGACTGGAAAAATCAAAACCTGGTGAGGATTGGGTCATAGGGGCTTGGGAAGACCCATATGGGGGCTCTTGTTCTAGGCCCTCACAGGCCTTTCTTTGACATGGGGCTCATGCTGAGGGTCACAGTGTGAATTTGTGCCCAAGCAGCACTCAAGTTTGGGCGTGATATTAGGGGCCATGAAGGATTCTCCCACCCTGAAGCTGTGACTCCATGCCAAGAGCAAGCTTTACAGCCATGGGGAAGGAGGAGTTCTGTTTTGTGCTTGCGATACCCAGCTGTGTGGAGAATTGATATAATGTCTAGGTTCAGATATCTGAAAACCAAGGTTAGAAAGAGGTGACGGCATAAGGCCATGGCGTGTCCGAAGTGCTGGGTGTGCGGCCAGCTGTCTCCTTGTCTGTTTGGACGTCTGGCTTCAGGCTGTGTCAGACAGAGCATGAGTGCCCAGAGCAGCCTATCCAGTTCGGGTACCGTCGAGGCCCGAGCAGGTTGATCCTCATCTGGGTTTTCTGGAGAGCCCCACAGGGAAACGTTTTTCTTCCGTTGGGCAGACACTGGGCTGGGTTTTGGTTCTGGAGTTCCTAGTCCGGAGGGCTTGTTTGCCAGGAGTGTGAGGAAGGAAGTCTGAAAACACAAGCTAGCGTGAGGTTTGGGACCGAGGGCACGGCAGGTCCACTCTGCAGAGGCTGAATCGAGATCTCCTGCACTGAGGTCATGTCAACTATGAGACGTGCCTCAGGCTAGAGTTCTTGTCCAGCATGGCCTCTTCCTGAAGGGTGTGGGGGCTTCATGAGGCCAGAAAGTTTTGGCTACGATGGGATTTGTGAACTGCTCCAAAACTGAAGGTTACCTTCTGCACGACAGTCGAGTCCTATTGGATGGTTCCAAGAGGCCCCATATGGAAAGACTCGAGAGCAGGTGTCTAAGCATGGATGCCTGGGAACGCCACCTCATATTCCCACTCTTTAGTCAGGACAAGGCAGGCTCAATCTGCGGGCTCCTGGGTGAGCTACCCAGAGGGGAGAGTTGAAATGGACTCTCCTGAACATGAGTCCTACTGTGGCTTGGTGGCCTGGGAGACCTTGGAATGTGGAGGTGGCTCAGGGATTCTGAAGGATTCTCCAACATGAGGTGTATGACACGGCTCCAACAAGGAAACTTCCCATGTGGAGACGAGAGGAGTTCTGTTCCGTGCCTCAGGAAAGCCCCATACCCTGTTCTTCGAACCAAAGCCTCTGAGGAGTGACACCTGGAAACCAAAGCAAGAGTTGAGACTACGGCCTAAAGGCCTGTCCGGCTCAACCTTCTATCTCTGTTGACATCTGTGTGCATGCATTCATGGATGTAGCTGCTCAGCTTGTGTCCGAATGCCCCTGTGAGTCCAGTGAGGCTCCCAGTAGTGGGATGTCCTCGGAGGCCTTGAGGTTTCTCATATTCTGGAGGTGTGTGGCCAAAGGAATGGACACAGTTTCCCAGGAGAGAGCAGGCACGGTCCTGTGGTATGGCTCCAGAGGACCCAGCCTAGAGGCTGTGTTTGCCAGGGCTGTGGGGACAGATGTCTGAAAAAGCAAACTTGGCTCAGCTAGGGGCCAATGTAATGGCAGGCCTGATCTCTAGTCCGTGAGGGGAGATCCTCTGGAAATCAAAGTAGGGCAAGTGGGAGGCAGTCACTCAGGATTTTGTCTCTGGGTGTTGCGTTTACAGTGTCCGGTCAGGGTAGGGGTTGTCTCAGAGGCCGAGGAAGAGCCTTCCTCTCAGGGGATTGTCCAAGCTCCCAACTGTTTGTGTTCATTCTGTGGGAATAAAGAGTACTGTTTTCTGCCACAGGGGACCCCCCAGGAGAGGGACTCTAGAGCACAGCAGTGGGTTCCCTCAACTGGAATACACACCATCTAGTTAGTCCTGGGTGCCTATGGGCATGGCAAGCCACATATGCGGGCTCTTGGTCCAGTCACTGAGAGGCGTTACTTGAATAAGGTACTCACGCTGAGGGTCACAATGTGTGTTTGTGCCCAAGGCGGCCCTCATGCTTGGGCGTGGCCTCATGGGCCATTCCGTTTTCTCCTACACTGAAGGTTTGACTCACTGCCAGCAGCAAGGTTTCTTGCCATGGGGTAGGAGGGATTCTGACTTGTGCATCAGGTTACCCCCAGTGCAGGGATTGGAGATAAGGTCTAGGTTCCGATGACTGAAAACCCAGGTTGGGAATGGATGGTGGCCTAAGGCAGAGGCGGGTCCAATGTGCTGGGTGTGCAGCCAGCTGTGTCGGTGTCTGTTGGAAGGTCTGGGCTCAGGCTATTTGCGACAGAGCATCACTGTTTAAGGTAGCCTATGCAATTGGGGTGTTGCCGAGGGCCAAGCAGTTTGATCCTCATTTGGGGTTTCTGGGCAGCGGCATAGACAATGTTTTTCTCCTGGGAGTCAGGCACAGTGCTTCCTTGTGGCCCCAGAATTCCCAGTAGGGAGGGTTTGTGGGCCAGGAGTGTGAGGACAGAAGTCTAAAAACACAAGCTAGTGTGAGGATTGGAGCCAAGGGCAGAGCAGGCCCAATCTGCAGAGCCTGAATCAAAATCTCCTGCAACTGAAGTCAGGCTGAGGATCAGACGTTGGCTGAGGCTGGAGTATGTGTCCATGATGGCACCTTCATGAAGTGGGGGCCTCATGAGTCCAAGGAAGTTTTCCCACGCTGAGTTTGGAGGTTGCCCCAAACCACAAGGTTTCCTTCTGCGGGACATTCGAGTCCTGTTGCATGGCTCCAGGACATAACATATGGAAGGACTGGAGAGCAGGGTTCGAAGGATGGAACCCTGTACAGCATGCCTCGCATTCCCATTGGCTATTAGCGACAAGATATGTTTGATCTGCTGCCTCTGGAACACGCGACCCAGGGGGCTGAGTTGAAATCGCCTCTAGTGAGGATGCGTCATATTGTGCGTTTGGGTCCATGGAGACCTTGGAATGTGCTGGTTGTTCAGTGGCCCTGCGGAACTCTCCTACCTGAAGTGCTTGATACATCCCAGTAAGAAAGCTGCCCATGTGGAGATGAGAGATGTTTGGTTTGGTGCCTCAGAAAAGCCCCATGTGCTGGTCTACGGAAACAGTCCTCTGAGAACGGAAACATGGAAACCAAAGCTAAGGTTCAGATTAGGGCCTGGGGGCCTGTCCATTTCAACCTTCTGTCTCTGGGGACACTGTCTGAGAGTCTAAGTGGAGATAGTTGCTCCGCTGGTGTCAGAGAGCCCCTCTAGTCCAGGGTGGCCTATACTATTGTTGGCCTCAGGGACCTTGGAGCTTTTCCCTAACCTGTAGGGTTGTGGTCAATGGATTGGGCACACTTTCCTTGGAGAGGGCAGGCACAATCTTTCGCTGTTTGGTCCAGAGGCCCTAGCCTGGATGTTGTGTGTGTCCAGGCTGTGGGCACAGAAGTCTGAATACACAAACTCAGCTTATGAGTGGCGCCTAGGGTATGGCAGGCCGGATGTACAGCCCGAGAGGGAGCTCCTGGGCCTCTGAAACAAGGGCGAGTGGGAGGTGTTCCTTCAGGCTTTTGTCTCTGGATGTTGTGTCCCGGATAGCCGTGGATTGGAGCGGTGGCCTCAGGTACTGTGGACGAGTATTCCTCTCTGGGGATTTGTCCCAGCTCCCAAGAGTTTGGGGTCATTTTGTGGGAAGGGTGGAGTCGTGTTGTCTGGCTCATGGGTCTCTCCAAGAAAGGGATTCCAGAGCAGAGCTCCAGGTACGGGCGGGGCGACTGGAAAATTCAAACCGTGGTGAGGATTGGGTGCATAGGGGCTTGGCAAGCCCCATATGTGGGCTCTTGGTCCAGGCCCTGACAGGCCTTTCTTTGATATGGGGCTCATGCTGAGGGTCACAGTGTGAATTTGTGCCCAAGCAGCACTCAAGTTTGGGCGTGGCATCAGGGGCCATGAAGGTTTCTCCCACCCTGAAGGTGTGACTGCATGCCAAGAGCAAGCTTGACAGCCATGGGGAAGGAGGAGTTCTGTTTTGTGCTTGCTATACCCAGCTGTGTGGAGAATTGATATAATGTCTAGGTTCAGATATCTGAAAACCAAGGTTAGGATGAGGTGACGGCATAAGCCCATGGCGTGTCCGAAGTGCTGGGTGTGTGGCCAGCTGTCTCTTTGTCTGTCTGGACGTCTGGCTTCAGGCTGTGTCAGGCAGAGCATGAGTGCCCAGAGCAGCCTATCCAGTTCGGGTATCGTCGAGGCCCGAGCAGGTTGATCCTCATCTGGGTTTTCTGGAGAGCCCCACAGGGAAACGTTTTTCTTCCGTTGGGCAGACACTGGGCTGGGTTTTGGTTCTGGAGTTTTTAGTCCGGAGGGCTTGTTTGCCAGGAGTGTGAGGAAGGAAGTCTGAAAACACAAGCTAGCGTGAGGTTTGGGACCGAGGGCACGGCAGGCCCACTCTGCAGAGGCTAAATCGAGATCTCCTGCACTGAGGTCATGTCAACTATGAGACGTACCTCAGGCTAGAGTTCTTGTCCAGCATGGCCTCTTCCTGAAGGGTGTGGGGGCTTCATGAGGCCAGAAAGTTTTGCCTACGATGGGATTTGTGAACTGCTCCAAAACTGAAGGTTACCTTCTGCACGACAGTCGAGTCCTATTGGATGGTTCCAAGAGGCCCCATATGGAAAGACTCGAGAGCAGGTGTCTAAGCATGGATGCCTGGGAACGCCACCTCATATTCCCACTCTTTTGTCAGGACAAGGCAGGCTCAATCTGCGGGCTCCTGGGTGAGCTACCCAGGGGGGAGAGTTGAAATGGACTCTCCTGAAGATGAGTCCTACTGTGGCTTGGTGGCCTGGGAGACCTTGGAATGTGGAGGTAGCTCAGGGACTCTGCAGGATTCTCCAACATGAGGTGTTTGACACGGCTCCAACAAGGAAACTTCCCATGTGGAGACGAGAGGAGTTCTGTTCCGTGCCTCAGGAAAGCCCCATACCCTGTTCTTCGAACCAAAGCCTCTGAGGAGTGACACCTGGAAACCAAAGCAAGAGTTGAGACTACGGCCTAAAGGCCTGTCCGGCTCAACCTTCTATCTCTGTTGACATCTGTGTGCATGCATTCATGGATGTAGCTGCTCAGCTTGTGTCCGAATGCCCCTGTGAGTCCAGTGAGGCTCCCAGTAGTGGGATGTCCTCGGAGGCCTTGAGGTTTCTCATATTCTGGAGGTGTGTGGCCAAAGGAATGGACACAGTTTCCCAGGAGAGAGCAGGCACGGTCCTGTGGTATGGCTCCAGAGGACCCAGCCTAGAGGCTGTGTTTGCCAGGGCTGTGGGGACAGATGTCTGAAAAAGCAAACTTGGCTCAGCTAGGGGCCAATGTAATGGCAGGCCTGATCTCTAGTCCGTGAGGGGAGATCCTCTGGAAATCAAAGTAGGGCAAGTGGGAGGCAGTCACTCAGGATTTTGTCTCTGGGTGTTGCGTTTACAGTGTCCGGTCAGGGTAGGGGTTGTCTCAGAGGCCAAGGAAGAGCCTTCCTCTCAGGGGATTGTCCAAGCTCCCAACTGTTTGTGTTCATTCTGTGGGAATAAAGAGTACTGTTTTCTGCCACAGGGGACCCCCCAGGAGAGGGACTCTAGAGCACAGCAGTGGGTTCCCTCAACTGGAATACACACCATCTAGTTAGTCCTGGGTGCCTATGGGCATGGCAAGCCACATATGCGGGCTCTTGGTCCAGTCACTGAGAGGCGTTACTTGAATAAGGTACTCACGCTGAGGGTCACAATGTGTGTTTGTGCCCAAGGCGGCCCTCACGCTTGGGCGTGGCCTCATGGGCCATTCCGTTTTCTCCTACACTGAAGGTTTGACTCACTGCCAGCAGCAAGGTTTCTTGCCATGGGGTAGGAGGGATTCTGACTTGTGCATCAGGTTACCCCCAGTGCAGGGATTGGAGATAAGGTCTAGGTTCCGATGACTGAAAACCCAGGTTGGGAATGGATGGTGGCCTAAGGCAGAGGCGGGTCCAATGTGCTGGGTGTGCAGCCAGCTGTGTCGGTGTCTGTTGGAAGGTCTGGGCTCAGGCTATTTGCGACAGAGCATCACTGTTTAAGGTAGCCTATGCAATTGGGGTGTTGCCGAGGGCCAAGCAGTTTGATCCTCATTTGGGGTTTCTGGGCAGCGGCATAGACAATGTTTTTCTCCTGGGAGTCAGGCACAGTGCTTCCTTGTGGCCCCAGAATTCCCAGTAGGGAGGGTTTGTGGGCCAGGAGTGTGAGGACAGAAGTCTAAAAACACAAGCTAGTGTGAGGATTGGAGCCAAGGGCAGAGCAGGCCCAATCTGCAGAGCCTGAATCAAAATCTCCTGCAACTGAAGTCAGGCTGAGGATCAGACGTTGGCTGAGGCTGGAGTATGTGTCCATGATGGCACCTTCATGAAGTGGGGGCCTCATGAGTCCAAGGAAGTTTTCCCACGCTGAGTTTGGAGGTTGCCCCAAACCACAAGGTTTCCTTCTGCGGGACATTCGAGTCCTGTTGCATGGCTCCAGGACATAACATATGGAAGGACTGGAGAGCAGGGTTCGAAGGATGGAACCCTGTACAGCATGCCTCGCATTCCCATTGGCTATTAGCGACAAGATATGTTTGATCTGCTGCCTCTGGAACACGCGACCCAGGGGGCTGAGTTGAAATCGCCTCTAGTGAGGATGCGTCATATTGTGCGTTTGGGTCCATGGAGACCTTGGAATGTGCTGGTTGTTCAGTGGCCCTGCGGAACTCTCCTACCTGAAGTGCTTGATACATCCCAGTAAGAAAGCTGCCCATGTGGAGATGAGAGATGTTTGGTTTGGTGCCTCAGAAAAGCCCCATGTGCTGGTCTACGGAAACAGTCCTCTGAGAACGGAAACATGGAAACCAAAGCTAAGGTTCAGATTAGGGCCTGGGGGCCTGTCCATTTCAACCTTCTGTCTCTGGGGACACTGTCTGAGAGTCTAAGTGGAGATAGTTGCTCCGCTGGTGTCAGAGAGCCCCTCTAGTCCAGGGTGGCCTATACTATTGTTGGCCTCAGGGACCTTGGAGCTTTTCCCTAACCTGTAGGGTTGTGGTCAATGGATTGGGCACACTTTCCTTGGAGAGGGCAGGCACAATCTTTCGCTGTTTGGTCCAGAGGCCCTAGCCTGGATGTTGTGTGTGTCCAGGCTGTGGGCACAGAAGTCTGAATACACAAACTCAGCTTATGAGTGGCGCCTAGGGTATGGCAGGCCGGATGTACAGCCCGAGAGGGAGCTCCTGGGCCTCTGAAACAAGGGCGAGTGGGAGGTGTTCCTTCAGGCTTTTGTCTCTGGATGTTGTGTCCCGGATAGCCGTGGATTGGAGCGGTGGCCTCAGGTACTGTGGACGAGTATTCCTCTCTGGGGATTTGTCCCAGCTCCCAAGAGTTTGGGGTCATTTTGTGGGAAGGGTGGAGTCGTGTTGTCTGGCTCATGGGTCTCTCCAAGAAAGGGATTCCAGAGCAGAGCTCCAGGTACGGGCGGGGCGACTGGAAAATTCAAACCGTGGTGAGGATTGGGTGCATAGGGGCTTGGCAAGCCCCATATGTGGGCTCTTGGTCCAGGCCCTGACAGGCCTTTCTTTGATATGGGGCTCATGCTGAGGGTCACAGTGTGAATTTGTGCCCAAGCAGCACTCAAGTTTGGGCGTGGCATCAGGGGCCATGAAGGTTTCTCCCACCCTGAAGGTGTGACTCCATGCCAAGAGCAAGCTTGACAGCCATGGGGAAGGAGGAGTTCTGTTTTGTGCTTGCTATACCCAGCTGTGTGGAGAATTGATATAATGTCTAGGTTCAGATATCTGAAAACCAAGGTTAGGATGAGGTGACGGCATAAGCCCATGGCGTGTCCGAAGTGCTGGGTGTGTGGCCAGCTGTCTCTTTGTCTGTCTGGACGTCTGGCTTCAGGCTGTGTCAGGCAGAGCATGAGTGCCCAGAGCAGCCTATCCAGTTCGGGTATCGTCGAGGCCCGAGCAGGTTGATCCTCATCTGGGTTTTCTGGAGAGCCCCACAGGGAAACGTTTTTCTTCCGTTGGGCAGACACTGGGCTGGGTTTTGGTTCTGGAGTTCCTAGTCCGGAGGGCTTGTTTGCCAGGAGTGTGAGGAAGGAAGTCTGAAAACACAAGCTAGCGTGAGGTTTGGGACCGAGGGCACGGCAGGCCCACTCTGCAGAGGCTGTATCGAGATCTCCTGCACTGAGGTCATGTCAACTATGAGACGTGCCTCAGGCTAGAGTTCTTGTCCAGCATGGCCTCTTCCTGAAGGGTGTGGGGGCTTCATGAGGCCAGAAAGTTTTGCCTACGATGGGATTTGTGAACTGCTCCAAAACTGAAGGTTACCTTCTGCACGACAGTCGAGTCCTATTGGATGGTTCCAAGAGGCCCCATATGGAACGACTCGAGAGCAGGTGTCTAAGCATGGATGCCTGGGAACGCCACCTCATATTCCCACTCTTTAGTCAGGACAAGGCAGGCTCAATCTGCGGGTTCCTGGGTGAGCTACCCAGGGGGGAGAGTTGAAATGGACTCTCCTGAAGATGAGTCCTACTGTGGCTTGGTGGCCTGGGAGACCTTGGAATGTGGAGGTAGCTCAGGGACTCTGCAGGATTCTCCAACATGAGGTGTTTGACACGGCTCCAACAAGGAAACTTCCCATGTGGAGACGAGAGGAGTTCTGTTCCGTGCCTCAGGAAAGCCCCAAACCCTGTTCTTCGAACCAAAGCCTCTGAGGAGTGACACCTGGAAACCAAAGCAAGAGTTGAGACTACGGCCTAAAGGCCTGTCCGGCTCAACCTTCTATCTCTGTTGACATCTGTGTGCATGCATTCATGGATGTAGCTGCTCAGCTTGTGTCCGAATGCCCCTGTGAGTCCAGTGAGGCTCCCAGTAGTGGGATGTCCTCGGAGGCCTTGAGGTTTCTCATATTCTGGAGGTGTGTGGCCAAAGGAATGGACACAGTTTCCCAGGAGAGAGCAGGCACGGTCCTGTGGTATGGCTCCAGAGGACCCAGCCTAGAGGCTGTGTTTGCCAGGGCTGTGGGGACAGATGTCTGAAAAAGCAAACTTGGCTCAGCTAGGGGCCAATGTAATGGCAGGCCTGATCTCTAGTCCGTGAGGGGAGATCCTCTGGAAATCAAAGTAGGGCAAGTGGGAGGCAGTCACTCAGGATTTTGTCTCTGGGTGTTGCGTTTACAGTGTCCGGTCAGGGTAGGGGTTGTCTCAGAGGCCGAGGAAGAGCCTTCCTCTCGGGGGATTGTCCAAGCTCCCAAGTGTTTGTGTTCATTCTGTGGGAATGAAGAGTACTGTTTTCTGCCACAGGGGACCCCCCAGGAGAGGGACTCTAGAGAACAGCAGTGGGTTCCCTCAACTGGAATACACACCATCTAGTTAGTCCTGGGTGCCTATGGGCATGGCAAGCCACATATGCGGGCTCTTGGTCCAGTCACTGAGAGGCGTTACTTGAATAAGGTACTCACGCTGAGGGTCACAATGTGTGTTTGTGCCCAAGGCGGCCCTCACGCTTGGGCGTGGCCTCATGGGCCATGCCGTTTTCTCCTACACCGAAGGTTTGACTCACTGCCAGCAGCAAGGTTTCTTGCCATGGGGAAGGAGGGGTTCTGAATGTGCATCAGGTTCCCCCCTGTGCAGGGATTGGAGATAAGGTCTAGGTTCCGATGACTGAAAACCCAGGTTGGGAATGGATGGTGGCCTAAGGCAGTGGCGGGTCCAATGTGCTGGGTGTGCAACCAGCTGTGTCGGTGTCTGTTGGAAGGTCTGGGCTCAGGCTATTTGCGACAGAGCATCACTGTTTAAGGTAGCCTATGCAATTGGGGTGTTGCCGAGGGCCAAGCAGTTTGATCCTCATTTGGGGTTTCTGGGCAGAGCCATAGACAATGTTTTTCTCCTGGGAGTCAGGCACAGTGCTTCATTTTGGGCCCAGAATTCCCAGTAAGGAGGGTTTGTGGGCCAGGAGTGTGAGGACGGATGTCTGAAAACACAAGCTAGTGTGAGGAATGGAGCCAAGGGCAGAGCAGGCCCACTCTGCAGAGGCTGAATCAAAATCTCCTGCATCTGAAGTCAGGCTGAGGATCAGACGTTGGCTGAGGCTGGAGTATGTGTCCATGATGGCACCTTCATGAAGTGGGGGCCTCATGAGTCCAAGGAAGTTTTCCCACGCTGAGTTTGGAGGTTGCCCCAAACCACAAGGTTTCCTTCTGCGGGACATTCGAGTCCTGTTGCATGGCTCCAGGACATAACATATGGAAGGACTGGAGAGCAGGGTTCGAAGGATGGAACCCTGTACAGCATGCCTCGCATTCCCATTGGCTATTAGCGACAAGATATGTTTGATCTGCTGCCTCTGGAACACGCGACCCAGGGGGCTGAGTTGAAATCGCCTCTAGTGAGGATGCGTCATATTGTGCGTTTGGGTCCATGGAGACCTTGGAATGTGCTGGTTGTTCAGTGGCCCTGCGGAACTCTCCTACCTGAAGTGCTTGATACATCCCAGTAAGAAAGCTGCCCATGTGGAGATGAGAGATGTTTGGTTTGGTGCCTCAGAAAAGCCCCATGTGCTGGTCTACGGAAACAGTCCTCTGAGAACGGAAACATGGAAACCAAAGCTAAGGTTCAGATTAGGGCCTGGGGGCCTGTCCATTTCAACCTTCTGTCTCTGGGGACACTGTCTGAGAGTCTAAGTGGAGATAGTTGCTCCGCTGGTGTCAGAGAGCCCCTCTAGTCCAGGGTGGCCTATACTATTGTTGGCCTCAGGGACCTTGGAGCTTTTCCCTAACCTGTAGGGTTGTGGTCAATGGATTGGGCACACTTTCCTTGGAGAGGGCAGGCACAATCTTTCGCTGTTTGGTCCAGAGGCCCTAGCCTGGATGTTGTGTGTGTCCAGGCTGTGGGCACAGAAGTCTGAATACACAAACTCAGCTTATGAGTGGCGCCTAGGGTATGGCAGGCCGGATGTACAGCCCGAGAGGGAGCTCCTGGGCCTCTGAAACAAGGGCGAGTGGGAGGTGTTCCTTCAGGCTTTTGTCTCTGGATGTTGTGTCCCGGATAGCCGTGGATTGGAGCGGTGGCCTCAGGTACTGTGGACGAGTTTCCCTCTCTGGGGATTTGTCCCAGCTCCCAAGAGTTTGGGGTCATTTTGTGGGAAGGGTGGAGTCGTGTTGTCTGGCTCATGGGTCTCTCCAAGAAAGGGATTCCAGAGCAGAGCTCCAGGTACGGGCGGGGCGACTGGAAAATTCAAACCGTGGTGAGGATTGGGTGCATAGGGGCTTGGCAAGCCCCATATGTGGGCTCTTGGTCCAGGCCCTGACAGGCCTTTCTTTGATATGGGGCTCATGCTGAGGGTCACAGTGTGAATTTGTGCCCAAGCAGCACTCAAGTTTGGGCGTGGCATCAGGGGCCATGAAGGTTTCTCCCACCCTGAAGGTGTGACTCCATGCCAAGAGCAAGCTTGACAGCCATGGGGAAGGAGGAGTTCTGTTTTGTGCTTGCTATACCCAGCTGTGTGGAGAATTGATATAATGTCTAGGTTCAGATATCTGAAAACCAAGGTTAGGATGAGGTGACGGCATAAGCCCATGGCGTGTCCGAAGTGCTGGGTGTGTGGCCAGCTGTCTCTTTGTCTGTCTGGACGTCTGGCTTCAGGCTGTGTCAGGCAGAGCATGAGTGCCCAGAGCAGCCTATCCAGTTCGGGTATCGTCGAGGCCCGAGCAGGTTGATCCTCATCTGGGTTTTCTGGAGAGCCCCACAGGGAAACGTTTTTCTTCCGTTGGGCAGACACTGGGCTGGG
This sequence comes from Mustela nivalis, assembly GCF_964662115.1. Classification (NCBI taxonomy): domain Eukaryota; kingdom Metazoa; phylum Chordata; class Mammalia; order Carnivora; family Mustelidae; genus Mustela; species Mustela nivalis. The sequence goes on from NW_028136364.1 coordinate 692,038, forward strand.
TTTTGGTTCTGGAGTTCCTAGTCCGGAGGGCTTGTTTGCCAGGAGTGTGAGGAAGGAAGTCTGAAAACACAAGCTAGCGTGAGGTTTGGGACCGAGGGCACGGCAGGCCCACTCTGCAGAGGCTGTATCGAGATCTCCTGCACTGAGGTCATGTCAACTATGAGACGTGCCTCAGGCTAGAGTTCTTGTCCAGCATGGCCTCTTCCTGAAGGGTGTGGGGGCTTCATGAGGCCAGAAAGTTTTGCCTACGATGGGATTTGTGAACTGCTCCAAAACTGAAGGTTACCTTCTGCACGACAGTCGAGTCCTATTGGATGGTTCCAAGAGGCCCCATATGGAAAGACTCGAGAGCAGGTGTCTAAGCATGGATGCCTGGGAACGCCACCTCATATTCCCACTCTTTAGTCAGGACAAGGCAGGCTCAATCTGCGGGTTCCTGGGTGAGCTACCCAGAGGGGAGAGTTGAAATGGACTCTCCTGAAGATGAGTCCTACTGTGGCTTGGTGGCCTGGGAGACCTTGGAATGTGGAGGTAGCTCAGGGACTCTGCAGGATTCTCCAACATGAGGTGTTTGACACGGCTCCAACAAGGAAACTTCCCATGTGGAGACGAGAGGAGTTCTGTTCCGTGCCTCAGGAAAGCCCCATACCCTGTTCTTCGAACCAAAGCCTCTGAGGAGTGACACCTGGAAACCAAAGCAAGAGTTGAGACTACGGCCTAAAGGCCTGTACGGCTCAACCTTCTATCTCTGTTGACATCTGTGTGCATGCATTCATGGATGTAGCTGCTCAGCTTGTGTCCGAATGCCCCTGTGAGTCCAGTGAGGCTCCCAGTAGTGGGATGTCCTCGGAGGCCTTGAGGTTTCTCATATTCTGGAGGTGTGTGGCCAAAGGAATGGACACAGTTTCCCAGGAGAGAGCAGGCACGGTCCTGTGGTATGGCTCCAGAGGACCCAGCCTAGAGGCTGTGTTTGCCAGGGCTGTGGGGACAGATGTCTGAAAAAGCAAACTTGGCTCAGCTAGGGGCCAATGTAATGGCAGGCCTGATCTCTAGTCCGTGAGGGGAGATCCTCTGGAAATCAAAGTAGGGCAAGTGGGAGGCAGTCACTCAGGATTTTGTCTCTGGGTGTTGCGTTTACAGTGTCCGGTCAGGGTAGGGGTTGTCTCAGAGGCCGAGGAAGAGCCTTCCTCTCGGGGGATTGTCCAAGCTCCCAAGTGTTTGTGTTCATTCTGTGGGAATGAAGAGTACTGTTTTCTGCCACAGGGGACCCCCCAGGAGAGGGACTCTAGAGAACAGCAGTGGGTTCCCTCAACTGGAATACACACCATCTAGTTAGTCCTGGGTGCCTATGGGCATGGCAAGCCACATATGCGGGCTCTTGGTCCAGTCACTGAGAGGCGTTACTTGAATAAGGTACTCACGCTGAGGGTCACAATGTGTGTTTGTGCCCAAGGCGGCCCTCACGCTTGGGCGTGGCCTCATGGGCCATGCCGTTTTCTCCTACACCGAAGGTTTGACTCACTGCCAGCAGCAAGGTCTCTTGCCATGGGGAAGGAGGGGTTCTGAATGTGCATCAGGTTCCCCCCTGTGCAGGGATTGGAGATAAGGTCTAGGTTCCGATGACTGAAAACCCAGGTTGGGAATGGATGGTGGCCTAAGGCAGTGGCGGGTCCAATGTGCTGGGTGTGCAACCAGCTGTGTCGGTGTCTGTTGGAAGGTCTGGGCTCAGGCTATTTGCGACAGAGCATCACTGTTTAAGGTAGCCTATGCAATTGGGGTGTTGCCGAGGGCCAAGCAGTTTGATCCTCTTTGGGGTTTCTGGGCAGAGCCATAGACAATGTTTTTCTCCTGGGAGTCAGGCACAGTGCTTCATTTTGGGCCCAGAATTCCCAGTAGGGAGGGTTTGTGGGCCAGGAGTGTGAGGACGGATGTCTGAAAACACAAGCTAGTGTGAGGAATGGAGCCAAGGGCAGAGCAGGCCCACTCTGCAGAGGCTGAATCAAAATCTCCTGCATCTGAAGTCAGGCTGAGGATCAGACGTTGGCTGAGGCTGGAGTATGTGTCCATGATGGCACCTTCATGAAGTGGGGGCCTCATGAGTCCAAGGAAGTTTTCCCACGCTGAGTTTGGAGGTTGCCCCAAACCACAAGGTTTCCTTCTGCGGGACATTCGAGTCCTGTTGCATGGCTCCAGGACATACCATATGGAAGGACTGGAGAGCAGGGTTCGAAGGATGGAACCCTGTACAGCATGCCTCGCATTCCCATTGGCTATTAGCGACAAGATATGTTTGATCTGCTGCCTCTGGAACACGCGACCCAGGGGGCTGAGTTGAAATCGCCTCTAGTGAGGATGCGTCATATTGTGCGTTTGGGTCCATGGAGACCTTGGAATGTGCTGGTTGTTCAGTGGCCCTGCGGAACTCTCCTACCTGAAGTGCTTGATACATCCCAGTAAGAAAGCTGCCCATGTGGAGATGAGAGATGTTTGGTTTGGTGCCTCAGAAAAGCCCCATGTGCTGGTCTACGGAAACAGTCCTCTGAGAACGGAAACATGGAAACCAAAGCTAAGGTTCAGATTAGGGCCTGGGGGCCTGTCCATTTCAACCTTCTGTCTCTGGGGACACTGTCTGAGAGTCTAAGTGGAGATAGTTGCTCCGCTGGTGTCAGAGAGCCCCTCTAGTCCAGGGTGGCCTATACTATTGTTGGCCTCAGGGACCTTGGAGCTTTTCCCTAACCTGTAGGGTTGTGGTCAATGGATTGGGCACACTTTCCTTGGAGAGGGCAGGCACAATCTTTCGCTGTTTGGTCCAGAGGCCCTAGCCTGGATGTTGTGTGTGTCCAGGCTGTGGGCACAGAAGTCTGAATACACAAACTCAGCTTATGAGTGGCGCCTAGGGTATGGCAGGCCGGATGTACAGCCCGAGAGGGAGCTCCTGGGCCTCTGAAACAAGGGCGAGTGGGAGGTGTTCCTTCAGGCTTTTGTCTCTGGATGTTGTGTCCCGGATAGCCGTGGATTGGAGCGGTGGCCTCAGGTACTGTGGACGAGTATTCCTCTCTGGGGATTTGTCCCATCCCCCAAGAGTTTGGGGTCATTTTGTGGGAAGGGTGGAGTCGTGTTGTCTGGCTCATGGGTCTCTCCAAGAAAGGGATTCCAGAGCAGAGCTCCAGGTACGGGCGGGGCGACTGGAAAATTCAAACCGTGGTGAGGATTGGGTGCATAGGGGCTTGGCAAGCCCCATATGTGGGCTCTTGTTCCAGGCCCTGACAGGCCTTTCTTTGACATGGGGCTCATGCTGAGGGTCACAGTGTGAATTTGTGCCCAAGCAGCACTCAAGTTTGGGCGTGGCATCAGGGGCCATGAAGGTTTCTCCCACCCTGAAGGTGTGACTCCATGCCAAGAGCAAGCTTGACAGCCATGGGGAAGGAGGAGTTCTGTTTTGTGCTTGCTATACCCAGCTGTGTGGAGAATTGATATAATGTCTAGGTTCAGATATCTGAAAACCAAGGTTAGGATGAGGTGACGGCATAAGCCCATGGCGTGTCCGAAGTGCTGGGTGTGTGGCCAGCTGTCTCTTTGTCTGTCTGGACGTCTGGCTTCAGGCTGTGTCAGGCAGAGCATGAGTGCCCAGAGCAGCCTATCCAGTTCGGGTACCGTCGAGGCCCGAGCAGGTTGATCCTCATCTGGGTTTTCTGGAGAGCCCCACAGGGAAACGTTTTTCTTCCGTTGGGCAGACACTGGGCTGGGTTTTGGTTCTGGAGTTCCTAGTCCGGAGGGCTTGTTTGCCAGGAGTGTGAGGAAGGAAGTCTGAAAAAACAAGCTAGCGTGAGGTTTGGGACCGAGGGCACGGCAGGCCCACTCTGCAGAGGCTGTATCGAGATCTCCTTCACTGAGGTCATGTCAACTATGAGATGTGCCTCAGGCTAGAGTTCTTGTCCAGCATGGCCTCTTCCTGAAGGGTGTGGGGGCTTCATGAGGCCAGAAAGTTTTGCCTACGATGGGATTTGTGAACTGCTCCAAAACTGAAGGTTACCTTCTGCACGACAGTCGAGTCCTATTGGATGGTTCCAAGAGGCCCCATATGGAAAGACTCGAGAGCAGGTGTCTAAGCATGGATGCCTGGGAACGCCACCTCATATTCCCACTCTTTTGTCAGGACAAGGCAGGCTCAATCTGCGGGCTCCTGGGTGAGCTACCCAGGGGGGAGAGTTGAAATGGTCTCTCCTGAAGATGAGTCCTACTGTGGCTTGGTGGCCTGGGAGACCTTGGAATGTGGAGGTGGCTCAGGGACTCTGCAGGATTCTCCAACATGAGGTGTTTGACACGGCTCCAACAAGGAAACTTCCCATGTGGAGGCGAGAGGAGTTCTGTTCCGTGCCTCAGGAAAGCCCCATACCCTGTTCTTCGAACCAAAGCCTCTGAGGAGTGACACCTGGAAACCAAAGCAAGAGTTGAGACTACGGCCTAAAGGCCTGTCGGGCTCAACCTTCTATCTCTGTTGACATCTGTGTGCATGCATTCATGGATGTAGCTGCTCAGCTTGTGTCCGAATGCCCCTGTGAGTCCAGTGAGGCTCCCAGTAGTGGGATGTCCTCGGAGGCCTTGAGGTTTCTCATATTCTGGAGGTGTGTGGCCAAAGGAATGGACACAGTTTCCCAGGAGAGAGCAGGCACGGTCCTGTGGTATGGCTCCAGAGGACCCAGCCTAGAGGCTGTGTTTGCCAGGGCTGTGGGGACAGATGTCTGAAAAAGCAAACTTGGCTCAGCTAGGGGCCAATGTAATGGCAGGCCTGATCTCTAGTCCGTGAGGGGAGATCCTCTGGAAATCAAAGTAGGGCAAGTGGGAGGCAGTCACTCAGGATTTTGTCTCTGGGTGTTGCGTTTACAGTGTCCGGTCAGGGTAGGGGTTGTCTCAGAGGCCGAGGAAGAGCCTTCCTCTCGGGGGATTGTCCAAGCTCCCAAGTGTTTGTGTTCATTCTGTGGGAATGAAGAGTACTGTTTTCTGCCACAGGGGACCCCCCAGGAGAGGGACTCTAGAGAACAGCAGTGGGTTCCCTCAACTGGAATACACACCATCTAGTTAGTCCTGGGTGCCTATGGGCATGGCAAGCCACATATGCGGGCTCTTGGTCCAGTCACTGAGAGGCGTTACTTGAATAAGGTACTCACGCTGAGGGTCACAATGTGTGTTTGTGCCCAAGGCGGCCCTCACGCTTGGGCGTGGCCTCATGGGCCATGCCGTTTTCTCCTACACCGAAGGTTTGACTCACTGCCAGCAGCAAGGTTTCTTGCCATGGGGAAGGAGGGGTTCTGAATGTGCATCAGGTTCCCCCCTGTGCAGGGATTGGAGATAAGGTCTAGGTTCCGATGACTGAAAACCCAGGTTGGGAATGGATGGTGGCCTAAGGCAGTGGCGGGTCCAATGTGCTGGGTGTGCAACCAGCTGTGTCGGTGTCTGTTGGAAGGTCTGGGCTCAGGCTATTTGCGACAGAGCATCACTGTTTAAGGTAGCCTATGCAATTGGGGTGTTGCCGAGGGCCAAGCAGTTTGATCCTCATTTGGGGTTTCTGGGCAGAGCCATAGACAATGTTTTTCTCCTGGGAGTCAGGCACAGTGCTTCATTTTGGGCCCAGAATTCCCAGTAAGGAGGGTTTGTGGGCCAGGAGTGTGAGGACGGATGTCTGAAAACACAAGCTAGTGTGAGGAATGGAGCCAAGGGCAGAGCAGGCCCACTCTGCAGAGGCTGAATCAAAATCTCCTGCATCTGAAGTCAGGCTGAGGATCAGACGTTGGCTGAGGCTGGAGTATGTGTCCATGATGGCACCTTCATGAAGTGGGGGCCTCATGAGTCCAAGGAAGTTTTCCCACGCTGAGTTTGGAGGTTGCCCCAAACCACAAGGTTTCCTTCTGCGGGACATTCGAGTCCTGTTGCATGGCTCCAGGACATACCATATGGAAGGACTGGAGAGCAGGGTTCGAAGGATGGAACCCTGTACAGCATGCCTCGCATTCCCATTGGCTATTAGCGACAAGATATGTTTGATCTGCTGCCTCTGGAACACGCGACCCAGGGGGCTGAGTTGAAATCGCCTCTAGTGAGGATGCGTCATATTGTGCGTTTGGGTCCATGGAGACCTTGGAATGTGCTGGTTGTTCAGTGGCCCTGCGGAACTCTCCTACCTGAAGTGCTTGATACATCCCAGTAAGAAAGCTGCCCATGTGGAGAGGAGAGATGTTTGGTTTGGTGCCTCAGAAAAGCCCCATGTGCTGGTCTACGGAAACAGTCCTCTGAGAACGGAAACATGGAAACCAAAGCTAAGGTTCAGATTAGGGCCTGGGGGCCTGTCCATTTCAACCTTCTGTCTCTGGGGACACTGTCTGAGAGTCTAAGTGGAGATAGTTGCTCCGCTGGTGTCAGAGAGCCCCTCTAGTCCAGGGTGGCCTATACTATTGTTGGCCTCAGGGACCTTGGAGCTTTTCCCTAACCTGTAGGGTTGTGGTCAATGGATTGGGCACACTTTCCTTGGAGAGGGCAGGCACAATCTTTCGCTGTTTGGTCCAGAGGCCCTAGCCTGGATGTTGTGTGTGTCCAGGCTGTGGGCACAGAAGTCTGAATACACAAACTCAGCTTATGAGTGGCGCCTAGGGTATGGCAGGCCGGATGTACAGCCCGAGAGGGAGCTCCTGGGCCTCTGAAACAAGGGCGAGTGGGAGGTGTTCCTTCAGGCTTTTGTCTCTGGATGTTGTGTCCCGGATAGCCGTGGATTGGAGCGGTGGCCTCAGGTACTGTGGACGAGTATTCCTCTCTGGGGATTTGTCCCAGCCCCCAAGAGTTTGGGGTCATTTTGTGGGAAGGGTGGAGTCGTGTTGTCTGGCTCATGGGTCTCTCCAAGAAAGGGATTCCAGAGCAGAGCTCCAGGTACGGGCGGGGCGACTGGAAAATTCAAACCGTGGTGAGGATTGGGTGCATAGGGGCTTGGCAAGCCCCATATGTGGGCTCTTGGTCCAGGCCCTGACAGGCCTTTCTTTGACATGGGGCTCATGCTGAGGGTCACAGTGTGAAATTGTGCCCAAGCAGCACTCAAGTTTGGGCGTGGCATCAGGGGCCATGAAGGTTTCTCCCACCCTGAAGGTGTGACTCCATGCCAAGAGCAAGCTTGACAGCCATGGGGAAGGAGGAGTTCTGTTTTGTGCTTGCTATACCCAGCTGTGTGGAGAATTGATATAATGTCTAGGTTCAGATATCTGAAAACCAAGGTTAGGATGAGGTGACGGCATAAGACCATGGCGTGTCCGAAGTGCTGGGTGTGCGGCCAGCTGTCTCCTTGTCTGTCTGGACGTCTGGCTTCAGGCAGTGTCAGGCAGAGCATGAGTGCCCAGAGCAGCCTATCCAGTTCGGGTACCGTCGAGGCCCGAGCAGGTTGATCCTCATCTGGGTTTTCTGGAGAGCCCCACAGGGAAACGTTTTTCTTCCGTTGGGCAGACACTGGGCTGGGTTTTGGTTCTGGAGTTCCTAGTCCGGGGCTTGTTTGCCAGGAGTGTGAGGAAGGAAGTCTGAAAACACAAGCTAGCGTGTGGTTTGGGACCGAGGGCACGGCAGGTCCACTCTGCAGAGGCTGAATCGAGATCTCCTGCACTGAGGTCATGTCAACTATGAGACGTGCCTCAGGCTAGAGTTCTTGTCCAGCATGGCCTCTTCCTGAAGGGTGTGGGGGCTTCATGAGGCCAGAAAGTTTTGCCTACGATGGGATTTGTGAACTGCTCCAAAACTGAAGGTTACCTTCTGCACGACAGTCGAGTCCTATTGGATGGTTCCAAGAGGCCCCATATGGAAAGACTCGAGAGCAGGTGTCTAAGCATGGATGCCTGGGAACGCCACCTCATATTCCCACTCTTTTGTCAGGACAAGGCAGGCTCAATCTGCGGGTTCCTGGGTGAGCTACCCAGAGGGGAGAGTTGAAATGGAGTCTCCTGAAGATGAGTCCTACTGTGGCTTGGTGGCCTGGGAGACCTTGGAATGTGGAGGTGGCTCAGGGACTCTGCAGGATTCTCCAACATGAGGTGTTTGACACGGCTCCAACAAGGAAACTTCCCATGTGGAGACGAGAGGAGTTCTGTTCTGTGCCTCAGGAAAGCCCCATACCCTGTTCTTCGAACCAAAGCCTCTGAGGAGTGACACCTGGAAACCAAAGCAAGAGTTGAGACTACGGCCTAAAGGCCTGTCGGGCTCAACCTTCTATCTCTGTTGACATCTGTGTGCATGCATTCATGGATGTAGCTGCTCAGCTTGTGTCCGAATGCCCCTGTGAGTCCAGTGAGGCTCCCAGTAGTGGGATGTCCTCGGAGGCCTTGAGGTTTCTCATATTCTGGAGGTGTGTGGCCAAAGGAATGGACACAGTTTCCCAGGAGAGAGCAGGCACGGTCCTGTGGTATGGCTCCAGAGGACCCAGCCTAGAGGCTGTGTTTGCCAGGGCTGTGGGGACAGATGTCTGAAAAAGCAAACTTGGCTCAGCTAGGGGCCAATGTAATGGCAGGCCTGATCTCTAGTCCGTGAGGGGAGATCCTCTGGAAATCAAAGTAGGGCAAGTGGGAGGCAGTCACTCAGGATTTTGTCTCTGGGTGTTGCATTTACAGTGTCCGGTCAGGGTAGGGGTTGTCTCAGAGGCCGAGGAAGAGCCTTCCTCTCGGGGGATTGTCCAAGCTCCCAAGTGTTTGTGTTCATTCTGTGGGAATGAAGAGTACTGTTTTCTGCCACAGGGGACCCCCACAAAAGAGGGACTCTGGAGCACAGCAGTGGGTTCCCTCAACTGGAATACACACCATCTAGTTAGTCCTGGGTGCCTATGGGCATGGCAAGCCACATATGCGGGCTCTTGGTCCAGTCACTGAGAGGCGTTACTTGAATAAGGTACTCACGCTGAGGGTCACAATGTGTGTTTGTGCCCAAGGCGGCCCTCACGCTTGGGCGTGGCCTCATGGGCCATGCCGTTTTCTCCTACACTGGAGGTTTGACTCACTACCAGCAGCAAGGTTTCTTGCCATGGGGAAGGAGGGGTTCTGAATGTGCATCAGGTTCCCCCCTGTGCAGGGATTGGAGATAAGGTCTAGGTTCCGATGACTGAAAACCCAGGTTGGGAATGGATGGTGGCCTAAGGCAGTGGCGGGTCCAATGTGCTGGGTGTGCAGCCAGCTGTGTCGGGGTCTGGTGGAAGGTCTGGGCTCGGCTATTTGCGACAGAGCATCACTGTTTAAGGTAGCCTATGCAATTGGGGTGTTGCCGAGGGCCAAGCAGTTTGATCCTCATTTGGGGTTTCTGGGCAGCGCCATAGACAAGGTTTTTCTCCTGGGAGGCAGGCACAGTGCTTCATTGTGGCCCCAGAATTCCCAGTGGGGAGGGTTTGTGGGCCAGGAGTGTGAGGACGGAAGTCTGAAAACACAAGCTAGTGTGAGGATTGGAGCCAAGGGCAGAGCAGGCCCACTCTGCAGAGGCTGAATCAAAATCTCCTGCATCTGAAGTCAGGCTGAGGATCAGACGTTGGCTGAGGCTGCAGTATGTGTCCATGATGGCACCTTCATGAAGTGGGGGCCTCATGAGGCCAAGGAAGTTTTCCCACGCTGAGTTTGGAGGTTGCCCCAAACCACAAGGTTTCCTTCTGCGGGACATTCGAGTCCTGTTGCATGGCTCCAGGACATATCATATGGAAGGACTGGAGAGCAGGGTTCGAAGAATGGATCCCTGTACTGCATGCCTCGCTTTCCCATTGGCTATTAGCGACAAGATATGTTTGATCTGCTGCCTCTGGAACACGCGACCCAGCGGGCTGAGTTGAAATGGCCTCTCCTGAGGATGCGTAATAATGTGCGTTTGGGTCCATGGAGACCTTGGAATGTGCTGGTTGTTCAGTGGCCCTGCGGAACTCTCCTACCTGAAGTGTTTGATACATCCCAGTAAGAAGGCTGCCCATGTGGAGATGAGAGATGTTTGGTTTGGTGCCTCAGAAAAGCCCCATGTGCTGGTCTACGAAAACAGTCCTCTGAGAACGGAAACATGGAAACCAAAGCTAAGGTTCAGATTAGGGCCTGGGGGCCTGTCCATTTCAACCTTCTGTCTCTGGAGACACTGTCTGAGAGTCTAAGTGGAGATAGTTGCTCCGCTGGTGTCAGAGAACCCCTCTTAGTCCAGGGTGGCCTATACTATTGATGGCCTCAGGGACCTTGGAGCTTTTCCCTAACCTGTAGGGTTGTGGTCAATGGATTGGGCACTCTTTCCTTGGAGAGGGCAGGCACAATCTTTCTCTGTTTGGTCCAGAGGCCCTAGCCTGGATGTTGTGTGGGTCCAGGCTGTGGGCACAGAAGTCTGAATACACAAACTCAGCTTATGAGTGGCGCCTAGGGTATGGCCGGCCGGATGTAAAGCCCGAGAGGGAGCTCCTGGGCCTCTGAAACAAGGGCGAGTGGGAGGCGTTCCTTCAGGCTTTTGTCTCTGGATGTTGTGTCCGGGATAGCCGTGGATTGGAGCGGTGGCCTCAGGTACTGTGGACGAGTATCCCTCTCTGGGGATTTGTCCCAGCTCCCAAGAGTTTGGGGTCATTTTGTGGGAAGGGTGGAGTCGTGTTGTCTGGCTCATGGGTATCTCCAAGAAAGGGATTCCTGAGCAGAGCTCCAGGTACGGGCGGGGCGACTGGAAATTTCAAACCGTGGTGAGGATTGGGTGCATAGGGGCTTGGCAAGACCCATATGAGGGCTCTTGGTCCAGGGCCTGACAGGCCTTTCTTTGACATGGGGCTCATGCTGAGGGTCACAGTGTGAATTTGTCCCCAAGCAGCACTCAAGTTTGGGCGTGGCATCAGGGGCCATGAAGGTTTCTCCCACCCTGAAGGTGTGACTCCATGCCAAGAGCAAGCTTGACAGCCATGGGGAAGGAGGAGTTCTGTTTTGTGCTTGCTATACCCAGCTGTGTGGAGAATTGATATAATGTCTAGGTTCAGATATCTGAAAACCAAGGTTAGGATGAGGTGACGGCATATGACCATGGCGTGTCCGAAGTGCTGGGTGTGCGGCCAGCTGTCTCCTTGTCTGTCTGGACGTCTGGCTTCAGGCTGTGTCAGGCAGAGCATGAGTGCCCTGAGCAGCCTATCCAGTTCGGGTACCATCGAGGACCGAGCAGGTTGATCCTCATTGGGTTTTCTGGAGAGCCCCACAGGGAAACGTTTTTCTTCCGTTGGGCAGACACTGGGCTGGGTTTTGGTTCCGGAGTTCCTAGTCCAGAGGGCTTGTTTGCCAGGAGTGGGAGGAAGGAAGTCTGAAAACACAAGCTAGCGTGAGGTTTGGGACCGAGGGCACGGCAGGCCCACTCTGCAGAGGCTGAATCGAGATCTCCTGCACTGAGGTCATGTCAACTATGAGACGTGCCTCAGGCTAGAGTTCTTGTCCAGCATGGCCTCTTCCTGAAGGGTGTGGGGGCTTCATGAGGCCAGAAAGTTTTGCCTACGATGGGATTTGTGAACTGCTCCAAAACTGAAGGTTACCTTCTGCACGACAGTCGAGTCCTATTGGATGGTTCCAAGAGGCCCCATATGGAAAGACTCGAGAGCAGGTGTCTAAGCATGGATGCCTGGGAACACCACCTCATATTCCCACTCTTTAGTCAGGACAATCAGGCTCAATCTGCGGGCTCCTGGGTGAGCTACCCAGAGGGGAGAGTTGAAATGGACTCTCCTGAAGATGAGTCCTACTGTGGCTTGGTGGCCTGGGAGACCTTGGAATGTGGAGGTGGCTCAGGGACTCTGCAGGATTCTCCAACATGAGGTGTTTGACACGGCTCCAACAAGGAAACTTCCCATGTGTAGACGAGAGGAGTTCTGTTCCGTGACTCAGGAAAGCCCCATACCCTGTTCTTCGAACCAAAGCCTCTGAGGAGTGACACCTGGAAACCAAAGCAAGAGTTGAGACTACGGCCTAAAGGCCTGTCGGGCTCAACCTTCTATCTCTGTTGACATCTGTGTGCATGCATTCATGGATGTAGCTGCTCAGCTTGTGTCCGAATGCCCCTGTGAGTCCAGTGAGGCTCCCAGTAGTGGGATGTCCTCGGAGGCCTTGAGGTTTCTCATATTCTGGAGGTGTGTGGCCAAAGGAATGGACACAGTTTCCCAGGAGAGAGCAGGCACGGTCCTGTGGTATGGCTCCAGAGGACCCAGCCTAGAGGCTGTGTTTGCCAGGGCTGTGGGGACAGATGTCTGAAAAAGCAAACTTGGCTCAGCTAGGGGCCAATGTAATGGCAGGCCTGATCTCTAGTCCGTGAGGGGAGATCCTCTGGAAATCAAAGTAGGGCAAGTGGGAGGCAGTCACTCAGGATTTTGTCTCTGGGTGTTGCATTTACAGTGTCCGGTCAGGGTAGGGGTTGTCTCAGAGGCCGAGGAAGAGCCTTCCTCTCGGGGGATTGTCCAAGCTCCCAAGTGTTTGTGTTCATTCTGTGGGAATGAAGAGTACTGTTTTCTGCCACAGGGGACACCCCAGGAGAGGGACTCTAGAGCACAGCAGTGGGTTCCCTCAACTGGAATACACACCATCTAGTTAGTCCTGGGTGCCTATGGGCATGGCAAGCCACATATGCGGGCTCTTGGTCCAGTCACTGAGAGGCGTTACTTGAATAAGGTACTCACGCTGAGGGTCACAATGTGTGTTTGTGCCCAAGGCGGCCCTCACGCTTGAGTGTGGCCTCATGGGCCATGCCGTTTTCTCCTACACTGAAGGTTTGACTCACTGCCAGCAGCAAGGTTTCTTGCCAGGGGGAAGGAGGGGTTCTGACTTGTGCATCAGGTTACCCCCTGTGCAGGGATTGGAGATAAGGTCTAGGTTCCGATGACTGAAAACCCAGGTTGGGAATGGATGGTGGCCTAAGGCAGTGGCGGGTCCAATGTGCTGGGTGTGCAGCCAGCTTTGTCGGGGTCTGGTGGAAGGTCTGGGCTCGGCTATTTGCGACAGAGCATCACTGTTTAAGGTAGCCTATGCAATTGGGGTGTTGCCGAGGGCCAAGCAGTTTGATCCTCATTTGGGGTTTCTGGGCAGCGCCATAGACAATGTTTTTCTCCTGGGAGGCAGGCACAGTGCTTCATTGTGGCCCCAGAATTCCCAGTAGGGAGGGTTTGTGGGCCAGGAGTGTGAGGACGGAAGTCTGAAAACACAAGCTAGTGTGAGGATTGGAGCCAAGGGCAGAGCAGGCCCACTCTGCAGAGGCTGAATCAAAATCTCCTGCATCTGAAGTCAGGCTGAGGATCAGACGTTGGCTGAGGCTGCAGTATGTGTCCATGATGGCACCTTCATGAAGTGGGGGCCTCATGAGGCCAAGGAAGTTTTCCCACGCTGAGTTTGGTGGTTGCCCCAAGCCACAAGGTTTCCTTCTGCGGGACATTCGAGTCCTGTTGCATGGCTCCAGGACATAACATATGGAAGGACTGGAGAGCAGGGTTCGAAGGATGGATCCCTGTACAGCATGCCTCGCATTCCTATTGGCTATTAGCGACAAGATATGTTTGATCTGCTGCCTCTGGAACACGCGACCCAGCGGGCTGAGTTGAAATGGCCTCTCCTGAGGATGCGTCATAATGTGCGTTTGGGTCCATGGAGACCTTGGAATGTACTGGTTGTTCAGTGGCCCTGCGGAACTCTCCTACCTGAAGTGTTTGATACATCCCAGTAAGAAAGCTGCCCGTGTGGAGATGAGAGATGATTGGTTTGGTGCCTCAGAAAAGCCCCATGTGCTGGTCTACGAAAACAGTCCTCTGAGAACGGAAACATGGAAACCAAAGCTAAGGTTCAGATTAGGGCCTGGGGGCCTGTCCATTTCAACCTTCTGTCTCTGGGGACACTGTCTGAGAGTCTAAGTGGAGATAGTTGCTCCGCTGGTGTCAGAGAGCCCATCTTAGTCCAGGGTGGCCTATACTATTGATGGCCTCAGGGACCTTGGAGCTTTTCCCTAACCTGTAGGGTTGTGGTCAATGGATTGGGCACACTTTCCTTGGGTAGGGCAGGCACAATCTTTCACTGTTTAGTCCAAAGGCCCTAGCCTGGATGTTGTGTGGGTCCAGGCTGTGGGCACAGAAGTCTGAATACACAAACTCAGCTTATGAGTGGCGCCTAGGGTATGGCCGGCCGGATGTACAGCCCGAGAGGGAGCTCCTGGGCCTCTGAAACAAGGGCGAGTGGGAGGCGTTCCTTCAGGCTTTTGTCTCTGGATGTTGCGTCCGGGATAGCCGTGGATTGGAGCGGTGGCCTCAGGTACTGTGGACGAGTATCCCTCTCTGGGGATTTGTCTAAGCTCCCAAGAGTTTGGGGTCATTTTGTGGGAAGGGTGGAGTCGTGTTGTCTGGCTCATGGGTCTCTCCAAGAAAGGGATTCCAGAGCAGAGCTCCAGGTATGGGCGGGGCGACTGGAAAATTCAAACCGTGGTGAGGATTGGGTGCATAGGGGCTTGGCAAGCCCCATATGTGGGCTCTTGGTCCAGGCCCTGACAGGCCTTTCTTTGACATGGGGCTCATGCTGAGGGTCACAGTGTGAATTTGTGCCCAAGCAGCACTCAAGTTTGGGCGTGGCATCAGGGGCCATGAAGGTTTCTCCCACCCTGAAGGTGTGACTGCATGCCAAGAGCAAGCTTGACAGCCATGGGGAAGGAGGAGTTCTGTTTTGTGCTTGCTATACCCAGCTGTGTGGAGAATTGATATAATGTCTAGGTTCAGATATCTGAAAACCAAGGTTAGGATGAGGTGACGGCATATGACCATGGCGTGTCCGAAGTGCTGGGTGTGCGGCCAGCTGTCTCCTTGTCTGTCTGGACGTCTGGCTTCAGGCTGTGTCAGGCAGAGCATGAGTGCCCTGAGCAGCCTATCCAGTTCGGGTACCATCGAGGACCGAGCAGGTTGATCCTCATTGGGTTTTCTGGAGAGCCCCACAGGGAAACGTTTTTCTTCCGTTGGGCAAACACTGGGCTGGGTTTTGGTTCCGGAGTTCCTAGTCCAGAGGGCTTGTTTGCCAGGAGTGGGAGGAAGGAAGTCTGAAAACACAAGCTAGCGTGAGGTTTGGGACCGAGGGCACGGCAGGCCCACTCTGCAGAGGCTGAATCGAGATCTCCTGCACTGAGGTCATGTCAACTATGAGACGTGCCTCAGGCTAGAGTTCTTGTCCAGCATGGCCTCTTCCTGAAGGGTGTGGGGGCTTCATGAGGCCAGAAAGTATTGCCTACGATGGGATTTGTGAACTGCTCCAAAACTGAAGGTTACCTTCTGCACGACAGTCGAGTCCTATTGGATGGTTCCAAGAGGCCCCATATGGAAAGACTCGAGAGCAGGTGTCTAAGCATGGATGCCTGGGAACACCACCTCATATTCCCACTCTTTAGTCAGGACAATCAGGCTCAATCTGCGGGCTCCTGGGTGAGCTACCCAGAGGGGAGAGTTGAAATGGACTCTCCTGAAGATGAGTCCTACTGTGGCTTGGTGGCCTGGGAGACCTTGGAATGTGGAGGTGGCTCAGGGACTCTGCAGGATTCTCCAACATGAGGTGTTTGACACGGCTCCAACAAGGAAACTTCCCATGTGGAGACGAGAGGAGTTCTGTTCCGTGACTCAGGAAAGCCCCATACCCTGTTCTTCGAACCAAAGCCTCTGAGGAGTGACACCTGGAAACCAAAGCAAGAGTTGAGACTACGGCCTAAAGGCCTGTCGGGCTCAACCTTCTATCTCTGTTGACATCTGTGTGCATGCATTCATGGATGTAGCTGCTCAGCTTGTGTCCGAATGCCCCTGTGAGTCCAGTGAGGCTCCCA
Organism: Mustela nivalis; assembly: GCF_964662115.1. Lineage (NCBI taxonomy): Eukaryota > Metazoa > Chordata > Mammalia > Carnivora > Mustelidae > Mustela > Mustela nivalis. The sequence goes on from NW_028136364.1 coordinate 707,857, forward strand.
GTAGTGGGATGTCCTCGGAGGCCTTGAGGTTTCTCATATTCTGGAGGTGTGTGGCCAAAGGAATGGACACAGTTTCCCAGGAGAGAGCAGGCACGGTCCTGTGGTATGGCTCCAGAGGACCCAGCCTAGAGGCTGTGTTTGCCAGGGCTGTGGGGACAGATGTCTGAAAAAGCAAACTTGGCTCAGCTAGGGGCCAATGTAATGGCAGGCCTGATCTCTAGTCCGTGAGGGGAGATCCTCTGGAAATCAAAGTAGGGCAAGTGGGAGGCAGTCACTCAGGATTTTGTCTCTGGGTGTTGCATTTACAGTGTCCGGTCAGGGTAGGGGTTGTCTCAGAGGCCGAGGAAGAGCCTTCCTCTCGGGGGATTGTCCAAGCTCCCAAGTGTTTGTGTTCATTCTGTGGGAATGAAGAGTACTGTTTTCTGCCACAGGGGACACCCCAGGAGAGGGACTCTAGAGCACAGCAGTGGGTTCCCTCAACTGGAATACACACCATCTAGTTAGTCCTGGGTGCCTATGGGCATGGCAAGCCACATATGCGGGCTCTTGGTCCAGTCACTGAGAGGCGTTACTTGAATAAGGTACTCACGCTGAGGGTCACAATGTGTGTTTGTGCCCAAGGCGGCCCTCACGCTTGAGTGTGGCCTCATGGGCCATGCCGTTTTCTCCTACACTGAAGGTTTGACTCACTGCCAGCAGCAAGGTTTCTTGCCAGGGGGAAGGAGGGGTTCTGACTTGTGCATCAGGTTACCCCCTGTGCAGGGATTGGAGATAAGGTCTAGGTTCCGATGACTGAAAACCCAGGTTGGGAATGGATGGTGGCCTAAGGCAGTGGCGGGTCCAATGTGCTGGGTGTGCAGCCAGCTGTGTCGGGGTCTGGTGGAAGGTCTGGGCTCGGCTATTTGCGACAGAGCATCACTGTTTAAGGTAGCCTATGCAATTGGGGTGTTGCCGAGGGCCAAGCAGTTTGATCCTCATTTGGGGTTTCTGGGCAGCGCCATAGACAATGTTTTTCTCCTGGGAGGCAGGCACAGTGCTTCATTGTGGCCCCAGAATTCCCAGTAGGGAGGGTTTGTGGGCCAGGAGTGTGAGGACGGAAGTCTGAAAACACAAGCTAGTGTGAGGATTGGAGCCAAGGGCAGAGCAGGCCCACTCTGCAGAGGCTGAATCAAAATCTCCTGCATCTGAAGTCAGGCTGAGGATCAGACGTTGGCTGAGGCTGCAGTATGTGTCCATGATGGCACCTTCATGAAGTGGGGGCCTCATGAGGCCAAGGAAGTTTTCCCACGCTGAGTTTGGTGGTTGCCCCAAGCCACAAGGTTTCCTTCTGCGGGACATTCGAGTCCTGTTGCATGGCTCCAGGACATAACATATGGAAGGACTGGAGAGCAGGGTTCGAAGGATGGATCCCTGTACAGCATGCCTCGCATTCCCATTGGCTATTAGCGACAAGATATGTTTGATCTGCTGCCTCTGGAACACGCGACCCAGCGGGCTGAGTTGAAATGGCCTCTCCTGAGGATGCGTCATAATGTGCGTTTGGGTCCATGGAGACCTTGGAATGTACTGGTTGTTCAGTGGCCCTGCGGAACTCTCCTACCTGAAGTGTTTGATACATCCCAGTAAGAAAGCTGCCCGTGTGGAGATGAGAGATGATTGGTTTGGTGCCTCAGAAAAGCCCCATGTGCTGGTCTACGAAAACAGTCCTCTGAGAACGGAAACATGGAAACCAAAGCTAAGGTTCAGATTAGGGCCTGGGGGCCTGTCCATTTCAACCTTCTGTCTCTGGGGACACTGTCTGAGAGTCTAAGTGGAGATAGTTGCTCCGCTGGTGTCAGAGAGCCCATCTTAGTCCAGGGTGGCCTATACTATTGATGGCCTCAGGGACCTTGGAGCTTTTCCCTAACCTGTAGGGTTGTGGTCAATGGATTGGGCACACTTTCCTTGGGTAGGGCAGGCACAATCTTTCACTGTTTAGTCCAAAGGCCCTAGCCTGGATGTTGTGTGGGTCCAGGCTGTGGGCACAGAAGTCTGAATACACAAACTCAGCTTATGAGTGGCGCCTAGGGTATGGCCGGCCGGATGTACAGCCCGAGAGGGAGCTCCTGGGCCTCTGAAACAAGGGCGAGTGGGAGGCGTTCCTTCAGGCTTTTGTCTCTGGATGTTGCGTCCGGGATAGCCGTGGATTGGAGCGGTGGCCTCAGGTACTGTGGACGAGTATCCCTCTCTGGGGATTTGTCTAAGCTCCCAAGAGTTTGGGGTCATTTTGTGGGAAGGGTGGAGTCGTGTTGTCTGGCTCATGGGTCTCTCCAAGAAAGGGATTCCAGAGCAGAGCTCCAGGTATGGGCGGGGCGACTGGAAAATTCAAACCGTGGTGAGGATTGGGTGCATAGGGGCTTGGCAAGCCCCATATGTGGGCTCTTGGTCCAGGCCCTGACAGGCCTTTCTTTGACATGGGGCTCATGCTGAGGGTCACAGTGTGAATTTGTGCCCAAGCAGCACTCAAGTTTGGGCGTGGCATCAGGGGCCATGAAGGTTTCTCCCACCCTGAAGGTGTGACTGCATGCCAAGAGCAAGCTTGACAGCCATGGGGAAGGAGGAGTTCTGTTTTGTGCTTGCTATACCCAGCTGTGTGGAGAATTGATATAATGTCTAGGTTCAGATATCGGAAAACCAAGGTTAGGATGAGGTGACGGCATAAGACCATGGCGTGTCCGAAGTGCTGGGTGTGCGGCCAGCTGTCTCCTTGTCTGTCTGGACGTCTGGCTTCAGGCTGTGTCAGGCAGAGCATGAGTGCCCAGAGAAGCCTATCCAGTTCGGGTACCGTCGAGGCCCGAGCAGGTTGATCCTCATCTGGGTTTTCTGGAGAGCCCCACAGGGAAACGTTTTTCTTCCGTTGGGCAGACACTGGGCTGGGTTTTGGTTCTGGAGTTCCTAGTCCGGAGGACTTGTTTGCCAGGAGTGTGAGGAAGGAAGTCTGAAAACACAAGCTAGTGTGAGGTTTGGGACCGAGGGCATGGCAGGCCCACTCTGCAGAGGCTGAATCGAGATCTCCTGCACTGAGGTCATGTCAACTATGAGACGTGCCTCAGGCTAGAGTTCTTGTCCAGCATGGCCTCTTCCTGAAGGGTGTGGGGGCTTCATGAGGCCAGAAAGTTTTGCCTACGATGGGATTTGTGAACTGCTCCAAAACTGAAGGTTACCTTCTGCACGACAGTCGAGTCCTATTGGATGGTTCCAAGAGGCCCCATATGGAAAGACTCGAGAGCAGGTGTCTAAGCATGGATGCCTGGGAACGCCACCTCATATTCCCATTCTTTAGTCAGGACAAGGCAGGCTCAATCTGCGGGCTCCTGGGTGAGCTACCCAGAGGGGAGAGTTGAAATGGACTCTCCTGAAGATGAGTCCTACTGTGGCTTGGTGGCCTGGGAGACCTTGGAATGTGGAGGTGGCTCAGGGACTCTGCAGGATTCTCCAACATGAGGTGTTTGACACGGCTCCAACAAGGAAACTTCCCATGTGGAGACGAGAGGAGTTCTGTTCCGTGACTCAGGAAAGCCCCATACCCTGTTCTTCGAACCAAAGCCTCTGAGGAGTGACACCTGGAAACCAAACAAGAGTTGAGACTACGGCCTAAAGGCCTGTCCGGCTCAACCTTCTATCTCTGTTGACATCTGTGTGCATGCATTCATGGATGTAGCTGCTCAGCTTGTGTCCGAATGCCCCTGTGAGTCCAGTGAGGCTCCCAGTAGTGGGATGTCCTCGGAGGCCTTGAGGTTTCTCATATTCTGGAGGTGTGTGGCCAAAGGAATGGACACAGTTTCCCAGGAGAGAGCAGGCACGGTCCTGTGGTATGGCTCCAGAGGACCCAGCCTAGAGGCTGTGTTTGCCAGGGCTGTGGGGACAGATGTCTGAAGAAGCAAACTTGCCTCAGCTAGGGGCCAATGTAATGGCAGGCCTGATCTCTAGTCCGTGAGGGGAGATCCTCTGGAAATCAAAGTAGGGCAAGTGGGAGGCAGTCACTCAGGATTTTGTCTCTGGGTGTTGCATTTACAGTGTCCGGTCAGGGTAGGGGTTGTCTCAGAGGCCGAGGAAGAGCCTTCCTCTCGGGGGATTGTCCAAGCTCCCAAGTGTTTGTGTTCATTCTGTGGGAATGAAGAGTACTGTTTTCTGCCACAGGGGACACCCCAGGAGAGGGACTCTAGAGCACAGCAGTGGGTTCCCTCAACTGGAATACACACCATCTAGTTAGTCCTGGGTGCCTATGGGCATGGCAAGCCACATATGCGGGCTCTTGGTCCAGTCACTGAGAGGCGTTACTTGAATAAGGTACTCACGCTGAGGGTCACAATGTGTGTTTGTGCCCAAGGCGGCCCTCACGCTTGAGTGTGGCCTCATGGGCCATGCCGTTTTCTCCTACACTGAAGGTTTGACTCACTGCCAGCAGCAAGGTTTCTTGCCAGGGGGAAGGAGGGGTTCTGACTTGTGCATCAGGTTACCCCCTGTGCAGGGATTGGAGATAAGGTCTAGGTTCCGATGACTGAAAACCCAGGTTGGGAATGGATGGTGGCCTAAGGCAGTGGCGGGTCCAATGTGCTGGGTGTGCAGCCAGCTGTGTCGGGGTCTGGTGGAAGGTCTGGGCTCGGCTATTTGCGACAGAGCATCACTGTTTAAGGTAGCCTATGCAATTGGGGTGTTGCCGAGGGCCAAGCAGTTTGATCCTCATTTGGGGTTTCTGGGCAGCGCCATAGACAATGTTTTTCTCCTGGGAGGCAGGCACAGTGCTTCATTGTGGCCCCAGAATTCCCAGTAGGGAGGGTTTGTGGGCCAGGAGTGTGAGGACGGAAGTCTGAAAACACAAGCTAGTGTGAGGATTGGAGCCAAGGGCAGAGCAGGCCCACTCTGCAGAGGCTGAATCAAAATCTCCTGCATCTGAAGTCAGGCTGAGGATCAGACGTTGGCTGAGGCTGCAGTATGTGTCCATGATGGCACCTTCATGAAGTGGGGGCCTCATGAGGCCAAGGAAGTTTTCCCACGCTGAGTTTGGTGGTTGCCCCAAGCCACAAGGTTTCCTTCTGCGGGACATTCGAGTCCTGTTGCATGGCTCCAGGACATAACATATGGAAGGACTGGAGAGCAGGGTTCGAAGGATGGATCCCTGTACAGCATGCCTCGCATTCCCATTGGCTATTAGCGACAAGATATGTTTGATCTGCTGCCTCTGGAACACGCGACCCAGCGGGCTGAGTTGAAATGGCCTCTCCTGAGGATGCGTCATAATGTGCGTTTGGGTCCATGGAGACCTTGGAATGTACTGGTTGTTCAGTGGCCCTGCGGAACTCTCCTACCTGAAGTGTTTGATACATCCCAGTAAGAAAGCTGCCCGTGTGGAGATGAGAGATGATTGGTTTGGTGCCTCAGAAAAGCCCCATGTGCTGGTCTACGAAAACAGTCCTCTGAGAACGGAAACATGGAAACCAAAGCTAAGGTTCAGATTAGGGCCTGGGGGCCTGTCCATTTCAACCTTCTGTCTCTGGGGACACTGTCTGAGAGTCTAAGTGGAGATAGTTGCTCCGCTGGTGTCAGAGAGCCCATCTTAGTCCAGGGTGGCCTATACTATTGATGGCCTCAGGGACCTTGGAGCTTTTCCCTAACCTGTAGGGTTGTGGTCAATGGATTGGGCACACTTTCCTTGGGTAGGGCAGGCACAATCTTTCGCTGTTTAGTCCAAAGGCCCTAGCCTGGATGTTGTGTGGGTCCAGGCTGTGGGCACAGAAGTCTGAATACACAAACTCAGCTTATGAGTGGCGCCTAGGGTATGGCCGGCCGGATGTACAGCCCGAGAGGGAGCTCCTGGGCCTCTGAAACAAGGGCGAGTGGGAGGCGTTCCTTCAGGCTTTTGTCTCTGGATGTTGTGTCCGGGATAGCCGTGGATTGGAGCGGTGGCCTCAGGTACTGTGGACGAGTATCCCTCTCTGGGGATTTGTCTAAGCTCCCAAGAGTTTGGGGTCATTTTGTGGGAAGGGTGGAGTCGTGTTGTCTGGCTCATGGGTCTCTCCAAGAAAGGGATTCCAGAGCAGAGCTCCAGGTATGGGCGGGGCGACTGGAAAATTCAAACCGTGGTGAGGATTGGGTGCATAGGGGCTTGGCAAGCCCCATATGTGGGCTCTTGGTCCAGGCCCTGACAGGCCTTTCTTTGACATGGGGCTCATGCTGAGGGTCACAGTGTGAATTTGTGCCCAAGCAGCACTCAAGTTTGGGCGTGGCATCAGGGGCCATGAAGGTTTCTCCCACCCTGAAGGTGTGACTGCATGCCAAGAGCAAGCTTGACAGCCATGGGGAAGGAGGAGTTCTGTTTTGTGCTTGCTATACCCAGCTGTGTGGAGAATTGATATAATGTCTAGGTTCAGATATCGGAAAACCAAGGTTAGGATGAGGTGACGGCATAAGACCATGGCGTGTCCGAAGTGCTGGGTGTGCGGCCAGCTGTCTCCTTGTCTGTCTGGACGTCTGGCTTCAGGCTGTGTCAGGCAGAGCATGAGTGCCCAGAGAAGCCTATCCAGTTCGGGTACCGTCGAGGCCCGAGCAGGTTGATCCTCATCTGGGTTTTCTGGAGAGCCCCACAGGGAAACGTTTTTCTTCCGTTGGGCAGACACTGGGCTGGGTTTTGGTTCTGGAGTTCCTAGTCCGGAGGGCTTGTTTGCCAGGAGTGTGAGGAAGGAAGTCTGAAAACACAAGCTAGTGTGAGGTTTGGGACCGAGGGCATGGCAGGCCCACTCTGCAGAGGCTGAATCGAGATCTCCTGCACTGAGGTCATGTCAACTATGAGACGTGCCTCAGGCTAGAGTTCTTGTCCAGCATGGCCTCTTCCTGAAGGGTGTGGGGGCTTCATGAGGCCAGAAAGTTTTGCCTACGATGGGATTTGTGAACTGCTCCAAAACTGAAGGTTACCTTCTGCACGACAGTCGAGTCCTATTGGATGGTTCCAAGAGGCCCCATATGGAAAGACTCGAGAGCAGGTGTCTAAGCATGGATGCCTGGGAACGCCACCTCATATTCCCATTCTTTAGTCAGGACAAGGCAGGCTCAATCTGCGGGCTCCTGGGTGAGCTACCCAGAGGGGAGAGTTGAAATGGACTCTCCTGAAGATGAGTCCTACTGTGGCTTGGTGGCCTGGGAGACCTTGGAATGTGGAGGTGGCTCAGGGACTCTGCAGGATTCTCCAACATGAGGTGTTTGACACGGCTCCAACAAGGAAACTTCCCATGTGGAGACGAGAGGAGTTCTGTTCCGTGCCTCAGGAAAGCCCCATACCCTGTTCTTCGAACCAAAGCCTCTGAGGAGTGACACCTGGAAACCAAACAAGAGTTGAGACTACGGCCTAAAGGCCTGTCCGGCTCAACCTTCTATCTCTGTTGACATCTGTGTGCATGCATTCATGGATGTAGCTGCTCAGCTTGTGTCCGAATGCCCCTGTGAGTCCAGTGAGGCTCCCAGTAGTGGGATGTCCTCGGAGGCCTTGAGGTTTCTCATATTCTGGAGGTGTGTGGCCAAAGGAATGGACACAGTTTCCCAGGAGAGAGCAGGCACGGTCCTGTGGTATGGCTCCAGAGGACCCAGCCTAGAGGCTGTGTTTGCCAGGGCTGTGGGGACAGATGTCTGAAAAAGCAAACTTGGCTCAGCTAGGGGCCAATGTAATGGCAGGCCTGATCTCTAGTCCGTGAGGGGAGATCCTCTGGAAATCAAAGTAGGGCAAGTGGGAGGCAGTCACTCAGGATTTTGTCTCTGGGTGTTGCATTTACAGTGTCCGGTCAGGGTAGGGGTTGTCTCAGAGGCCGAGGAAGAGCCTTCCTCTCGGGGGATTGTCCAAGCTCCCAAGTGTTTGTGTTCATTCTGTGGGAATGAAGAGTACTGTTTTCTGCCACAGGGGACACCCCAGGAGAGGGACTCTAGAGCACAGCAGTGGGTTCCCTCAACTGGAATACACACCATCTAGTTAGTAATGGGTGCCTATTGGCATGGCAAGCCACATATGCGGGCTCTTGGTCCAGTCACTGAGAGGCGTTACTTGAATAAGGTACTCACGCTGAGGGTCACAATGTGTGTTTGTGCCCAAGGCGGCCCTCACGCTTGGGCGTGGCCTCATGGGCCATGCCCTTTTCTCCTACACAGGAGGTTTGACTCACTGCCAGCAGCAAGGTTTCTTGCCATGGGGAAGGAGGGGTTCTGACTTGTGCATCAGGTTCCCCCCTGTGCAGGGATTGGAGATAAGGTCTAGGTTCTGATGACTGAAAACCCAGGTTGGGAATGGATGGTGGCCTAAGGCAGTGGCGGGTCCAATGTGCTGGGTGTGCAGCCAGCTGTGTCGGTGTCTGTTGGAAGGTCTGGGCTCAGGCTATTTGCGACAGAGCATCACTGTTTAAGGTAGCCTATGCAATTGGGGTGTTGCCGAGGGCCAAGCAGTTTGATCCTCATTTGGGGTTTCTGGGCAGCGCCATAGACAATGTTTTTCTCCTGGGAGGCAGGCACAGTGCTTCATTGTGGCCCCAGAATTCCCAGTAGGGAGGGTTTGTGGGCCAGGTGTGTGAGGACGGAAGTCTGAAAACACAAGCTAGTGTGAGGATTGGAGCCAAGGGCAGAGCAGGCCCACTCTGCAGAGGCTGAATCAAAATCTCCTGCATCTGAAGTCAGGCTGAGGATCAGACGTTGGCTGAGGCTGGAGTATGTGTCCATGATGGCACCTTCATGAAGTGGGGGCCTCATGAGGCCAAGGAAGTTTTCCCACGCTGAGTTTGGAGGTTGCCCCAAACCACAAGGTTTCCTTCTGCGGGACATTCGAGTCCTGTTGCATGGCTCCAGGACATATCATATGGAAGGACTGGAGAGCAGGGTTCGAAGGATGGATCCCTGTACTGCATGCCTCGCATTCCCATTGGCTATTAGCGACAAGATATGTTTGATCTGCTGCCTCTGGAACACGCGGCCAGCGGGCTGAGTTGAAATGGCCTCTCCTGAGGATGCGTCATAATGTGTGTTTGGGTCCATGGAGACCTTGGAATGTGCTGGTTGTTCAGTGGCCCTGCGGAACTCTCCTACCTGAAGGGTTTGATACATCCCCAATAAGAAAGCTCCCCATGTGGAGACGAGAGAGGTTTGGTTTGGTGCCTCAGAAAAGCCCCATGTGCTGGTCTACGAAAACAGTCCTCTGAGAACGGAAACATGGAAACCAAAGCTAAGGTTCAGATTAGGGCCTGGGGGCCTGTCCATTTCAACCTTCTGTCTCTGGGGACACTGTCTGAGAGTCTAAGTGGAGATAGTTGCTCCGCTGGTGTCAGAGAGCCCATCTTAGTCCAGGGTGGCCTATACTATTGATGGCCTCAGGGACCTTGGAGCTTTTCCCTAACCTGTAGGGTTGTGGTCAATGGATTGGGCACACTTTCCTTGGGTAGGGCAGGCACAATCTTTCACTGTTTAGTCCAAAGGCCCTAGCCTGGATGTTGTGTGGGTCCAGGCTGTGGGCACAGAAGTCTGAATACACAAACTCAGCTTATGAGTGGCGCCTAGGGTATGGCCGGCCGGATGTACAGCCCGAGAGGGAGCTCCTGGGCCTCTGAAACAAGGGCGAGTGGGAGGCGTTCCTTCAGGCTTTTGTCTCTGGATGTTGTGTCCGGGATAGCCGTGGATTGGAGCGGTGGCCTCAGGTACTGTGGACGAGTATCCCTCTCTGGGGATTTGTCTAAGCTCCCAAGAGTTTGGGGTCATTTTGTGGGAAGGGTGGAGTCGTGTTGTCTGGCTCATGGGTCTCTCCAAGAAAGGGATTCCAGAGCAGAGCTCCAGGTATGGGCGGGGCGACTGGAAAATTCAAACCGTGGTGAGGATTGGGTGCATAGGGGCTTGGCAAGCCCCATATGTGGGCTCTTGGTCCAGGCCCTGACAGGCCTTTCTTTGACATGGGGCTCATGCTGAGGGTCACAGTGTGAATTTGTGCCCAAGCAGCACTCAAGTTTGGGCGTGGCATCAGGGGCCATGAAGGTTTCTCCCACCCTGAAGGTGTGACTGCATGCCAAGAGCAAGCTTGACAGCCATGGGGAAGGAGGAGTTCTGTTTTGTGCTTGCTATACCCAGCTGTGTGGAGAATTGATATAATGTCTAGGTTCAGATATCGGAAAACCAAGGTTAGGATGAGGTGACGGCATAAGACCATGGCGTGTCCGAAGTGCTGGGTGTGCGGCCAGCTGTCTCCTTGTCTGTCTGGACGTCTGGCTTCAGGCTGTGTCAGGCAGAGCATGAGTGCCCAGAGAAGCCTATCCAGTTCGGGTACCGTCGAGGCCCGAGCAGGTTGATCCTCATCTGGGTTTTCTGGAGAGCCCCACAGGGAAACGTTTTTCTTCCGTTGGGCAGACACTGGGCTGGGTTTTGGTTCTGGAGTTCCTAGTCCGGAGGACTTGTTTGCCAGGAGTGTGAGGAAGGAAGTCTGAAAACACAAGCTAGTGTGAGGTTTGGGACCGAGGGCATGGCAGGCCCACTCTGCAGAGGCTGAATCGAGATCTCCTGCACTGAGGTCATGTCAACTATGAGACGTGCCTCAGGCTAGAGTTCTTGTCCAGCATGGCCTCTTCCTGAAGGGTGTGGGGGCTTCATGAGGCCAGAAAGTTTTGCCTACGATGGGATTTGTGAACTGCTCCAAAACTGAAGGTTACCTTCTGCACGACAGTCGAGTCCTATTGGATGGTTCCAAGAGGCCCCATATGGAAAGACTCGAGAGCAGGTGTCTAAGCATGGATGCCTGGGAACGCCACCTCATATTCCCATTCTTTAGTCAGGACAAGGCAGGCTCAATCTGCGGGCTCCTGGGTGAGCTACCCAGAGGGGAGAGTTGAAATGGACTCTCCTGAAGATGAGTCCTACTGTGGCTTGGTGGCCTGGGAGACCTTGGAATGTGGAGGTGGCTCAGGGACTCTGCAGGATTCTCCAACATGAGGTGTTTGACACGGCTCCAACAAGGAAACTTCCCATGTGGAGACGAGAGGAGTTCTGTTCCGTGACTCAGGAAAGCCCCATACCCTGTTCTTCGAACCAAAGCCTCTGAGGAGTGACACCTGGAAACCAAACAAGAGTTGAGACTACGGCCTAAAGGCCTGTCCGGCTCAACCTTCTATCTCTGTTGACATCTGTGTGCATGCATTCATGGATGTAGCTGCTCAGCTTGTGTCCGAATGCCCCTGTGAGTCCAGTGAGGCTCCCAGTAGTGGGATGTCCTCGGAGGCCTTGAGGTTTCTCATATTCTGGAGGTGTGTGGCCAAAGGAATGGACACAGTTTCCCAGGAGAGAGCAGGCACGGTCCTGTGGTATGGCTCCAGAGGACCCAGCCTAGAGGCTGTGTTTGCCAGGGCTGTGGGGACAGATGTCTGAAGAAGCAAACTTGCCTCAGCTAGGGGCCAATGTAATGGCAGGCCTGATCTCTAGTCCGTGAGGGGAGATCCTCTGGAAATCAAAGTAGGGCAAGTGGGAGGCAGTCACTCAGGATTTTGTCTCTGGGTGTTGCATTTACAGTGTCCGGTCAGGGTAGGGGTTGTCTCAGAGGCCGAGGAAGAGCCTTCCTCTCGGGGGATTGTCCAAGCTCCCAAGTGTTTGTGTTCATTCTGTGGGAATGAAGAGTACTGTTTTCTGCCACAGGGGACACCCCAGGAGAGGGACTCTAGAGCACAGCAGTGGGTTCCCTCAACTGGAATACACACCATCTAGTTAGTCCTGGGTGCCTATGGGCATGGCAAGCCACATATGCGGGCTCTTGGTCCAGTCACTGAGAGGCGTTACTTGAATAAGGTACTCACGCTGAGGGTCACAATGTGTGTTTGTGCCCAAGGCGGCCCTCACGCTTGAGTGTGGCCTCATGGGCCATGCCGTTTTCTCCTACACTGAAGGTTTGACTCACTGCCAGCAGCAAGGTTTCTTGCCAGGGGGAAGGAGGGGTTCTGACTTGTGCATCAGGTTACCCCCTGTGCAGGGATTGGAGATAAGGTCTAGGTTCCGATGACTGAAAACCCAGGTTGGGAATGGATGGTGGCCTAAGGCAGTGGCGGGTCCAATGTGCTGGGTGTGCAGCCAGCTGTGTCGGGGTCTGGTGGAAGGTCTGGGCTCGGCTATTTGCGACAGAGCATCACTGTTTAAGGTAGCCTATGCAATTGGGGTGTTGCCGAGGGCCAAGCAGTTTGATCCTCATTTGGGGTTTCTGGGCAGCGCCATAGACAATGTTTTTCTCCTGGGAGGCAGGCACAGTGCTTCATTGTGGCCCCAGAATTCCCAGTAGGGAGGGTTTGTGGGCCAGGAGTGTGAGGACGGAAGTCTGAAAACACAAGCTAGTGTGAGGATTGGAGCCAAGGGCAGAGCAGGCCCACTCTGCAGAGGCTGAATCAAAATCTCCTGCATCTGAAGTCAGGCTGAGGATCAGACGTTGGCTGAGGCTGCAGTATGTGTCCATGATGGCACCTTCATGAAGTGGGGGCCTCATGAGGCCAAGGAAGTTTTCCCACGCTGAGTTTGGTGGTTGCCCCAAGCCACAAGGTTTCCTTCTGCGGGACATTCGAGTCCTGTTGCATGGCTCCAGGACATAACATATGGAAGGACTGGAGAGCAGGGTTCGAAGGATGGATCCCTGTACAGCATGCCTCGCATTCCCATTGGCTATTAGCGACAAGATATGTTTGATCTGCTGCCTCTGGAACACGCGACCCAGCGGGCTGAGTTGAAATGGCCTCTCCTGAGGATGCGTCATAATGTGCGTTTGGGTCCATGGAGACCTTGGAATGTACTGGTTGTTCAGTGGCCCTGCGGAACTCTCCTACCTGAAGTGTTTGATACATCCCAGTAAGAAAGCTGCCCGTGTGGAGATGAGAGATGATTGGTTTGGTGCCTCAGAAAAGCCCCATGTGCTGGTCTACGAAAACAGTCCTCTGAGAACGGAAACATGGAAACCAAAGCTAAGGTTCAGATTAGGGCCTGGGGGCCTGTCCATTTCAACCTTCTGTCTCTGGGGACACTGTCTGAGAGTCTAAGTGGAGATAGTTGCTCCGCTGGTGTCAGAGAGCCCATCTTAGTCCAGGGTGGCCTATACTATTGATGGCCTCAGGGACCTTGGAGCTTTTCCCTAACCTGTAGGGTTGTGGTCAATGGATTGGGCACACTTTCCTTGGGTAGGGCAGGCACAATCTTTCGCTGTTTAGTCCAAAGGCCCTAGCCTGGATGTTGTGTGGGTCCAGGCTGTGGGCACAGAAGTCTGAATACACAAACTCAGCTTATGAGTGGCGCCTAGGGTATGGCCGGCCGGATGTACAGCCCGAGAGGGAGCTCCTGGGCCTCTGAAACAAGGGCGAGTGGGAGGCGTTCCTTCAGGCTTTTGTCTCTGGATGTTGTGTCCGGGATAGCCGTGGATTGGAGCGGTGGCCTCAGGTACTGTGGACGAGTATCCCTCTCTGGGGATTTGTCTAAGCTCCCAAGAGTTTGGGGTCATTTTGTGGGAAGGGTGGAGTCGTGTTGTCTGGCTCATGGGTCTCTCCAAGAAAGGGATTCCAGAGCAGAGCTCCAGGTATGGGCGGGGCGACTGGAAAATTCAAACCGTGGTGAGGATTGGGTGCATAGGGGCTTGGCAAGCCCCATATGTGGGCTCTTGGTCCAGGCCCTGACAGGCCTTTCTTTGACATGGGGCTCATGCTGAGGGTCACAGTGTGAATTTGTGCCCAAGCAGCACTCAAGTTTGGGCGTGGCATCAGGGGCCATGAAGGTTTCTCCCACCCTGAAGGTGTGACTGCATGCCAAGAGCAAGCTTGACAGCCATGGGGAAGGAGGAGTTCTGTTTTGTGCTTGCTATACCCAGCTGTGTGGAGAATTGATATAATGTCTAGGTTCAGATATCGGAAAACCAAGGTTAGGATGAGGTGACGGCATAAGACCATGGCGTGTCCGAAGTGCTGGGTGTGCGGCCAGCTGTCTCCTTGTCTGTCTGGACGTCTGGCTTCAGGCTGTGTCAGGCAGAGCATGAGTGCCCAGAGAAGCCTATCCAGTTCGGGTACCGTCGAGGCCCGAGCAGGTTGATCCTCATCTGGGTTTTCTGGAGAGCCCCACAGGGAAACGTTTTTCTTCCGTTGGGCAGACACTGGGCTGGGTTTTGGTTCTGGAGTTCCTAGTCCGGAGGGCTTGTTTGCCAGGAGTGTGAGGAAGGAAGTCTGAAAACACAAGCTAGTGTGAGGTTTGGGACCGAGGGCATGGCAGGCCCACTCTGCAGAGGCTGAATCGAGATCTCCTGCACTGAGGTCATGTCAACTATGAGACGTGCCTCAGGCTAGAGTTCTTGTCCAGCATGGCCTCTTCCTGAAGGGTGTGGGGGCTTCATGAGGCCAGAAAGTTTTGCCTACGATGGGATTTGTGAACTGCTCCAAAACTGAAGGTTACCTTCTGCACGACAGTCGAGTCCTATTGGATGGTTCCAAGAGGCCCCATATGGAAAGACTCGAGAGCAGGTGTCTAAGCATGGATGCCTGGGAACGCCACCTCATATTCCCATTCTTTAGTCAGGACAAGGCAGGCTCAATCTGCGGGCTCCTGGGTGAGCTACCCAGAGGGGAGAGTTGAAATGGACTCTCCTGAAGATGAGTCCTACTGTGGCTTGGTGGCCTGGGAGACCTTGGAATGTGGAGGTGGCTCAGGGACTCTGCAGGATTCTCCAACATGAGGTGTTTGACACGGCTCCAACAAGGAAACTTCCCATGTGTAGACGAGAGGAGTTCTGTTCCGTGCCTCAGGAAAGCCCCATACCCTGTTCTTCGAACCAAAGCCTCTGAGGAGTGACACCTGGAAACCAAACAAGAGTTGAGACTACGGCCTAAAGGCCTGTCCGGCTCAACCTTCTATCTCTGTTGACATCTGTGTGCATGCATTCATGGATGTAGCTGCTCAGCTTGTGTCCGAATGCCCCTGTGAGTCCAGTGAGGCTCCCAGTAGTGGGATGTCCTCGGAGGCCTTGAGGTTTCTCATATTCTGGAGGTGTGTGGCCAAAGGAATGGACACAGTTTCCCAGGAGAGAGCAGGCACGGTCCTGTGGTATGGCTCCAGAGGACCCAGCCTAGAGGCTGTGTTTGCCAGGGCTGTGGGGACAGATGTCTGAAAAAGCAAACTTGGCTCAGCTAGGGGCCAATGTAATGGCAGGCCTGATCTCTAGTCCGTGAGGGGAGATCCTCTGGAAATCAAAGTAGGGCAAGTGGGAGGCAGTCACTCAGGATTTTGTCTCTGGGTGTTGCATTTACAGTGTCCGGTCAGGGTAGGGGTTGTCTCAGAGGCCGAGGAAGAGCCTTCCTCTCGGGGGATTGTCCAAGCTCCCAAGTGTTTGTGTTCATTCTGTGGGAATGAAGAGTACTGTTTTCTGCCACAGGGGACACCCCAGGAGAGGGACTCTAGAGCACAGCAGTGGGTTCCCTCAACTGGAATACACACCATCTAGTTAGTAATGGGTGCCTATTGGCATGGCAAGCCACATATGCGGGCTCTTGGTCCAGTCACTGAGAGGCGTTACTTGAATAAGGTACTCACGCTGAGGGTCACAATGTGTGTTTGTGCCCAAGGCGGCCCTCACGCTTGGGCGTGGCCTCATGGGCCATGCCCTTTTCTCCTACACAGGAGGTTTGACTCACTGCCAGCAGCAAGGTTTCTTGCCATGGGGAAGGAGGGGTTCTGACTTGTGCATCAGGTTCCCCCCTGTGCAGGGATTGGAGATAAGGTCTAGGTTCTGATGACTGAAAACCCAGGTTGGGAATGGATGGTGGCCTAAGGCAGTGGCGGGTCCAATGTGCTGGGTGTGCAGCCAGCTGTGTCGGTGTCTGTTGGAAGGTCTGGGCTCAGGCTATTTGCGACAGAGCATCACTGTTTAAGGTAGCCTATGCAATTGGGGTGTTGCCGAGGGCCAAGCAGTTTGATCCTCATTTGGGGTTTCTGGGCAGCGCCATAGACAATGTTTTTCTCCTGGGAGGCAGGCACAGTGCTTCATTGTGGCCCCAGAATTCCCAGTAGGGAGGGTTTGTGGGCCAGGTGTGTGAGGACGGAAGTCTGAAAACACAAGCTAGTGTGAGGATTGGAGCCAAGGGCAGAGCAGGCCCACTCTGCAGAGGCTGAATCAAAATCTCCTGCATCTGAAGTCAGGCTGAGGATCAGACGTTGGCTGAGGCTGGAGTATGTGTCCATGATGGCACCTTCATGAAGTGGGGGCCTCATGAGGCCAAGGAAGTTTTCCCACGCTGAGTTTGGAGGTTGCCCCAAACCACAAGGTTTCCTTCTGCGGGACATTCGAGTCCTGTTGCATGGCTCCAGGACATATCATATGGAAGGACTGGAGAGCAGGGTTCGAAGGATGGATCCCTGTACTGCATGCCTCGCATTCCCATTGGCTATTAGCGACAAGATATGTTTGATCTGCTGCCTCTGGAACACGCGGCCAGCGGGCTGAGTTGAAATGGCCTCTCCTGAGGATGCGTCATAATGTGTGTTTGGGTCCATGGAGACCTTGGAATGTGCTGGTTGTTCAGTGGCCCTGCGGAACTCTCCTACCTGAAGGGTTTGATACATCCCCAATAAGAAAGCTCCCCATGTGGAGACGAGAGAGGTTTGGTTTGGTGCCTCAGAAAAGCCCCATGTGCTGGTCTACGAAAACAGTCCTCTGAGAACGGAAACATGGAAACCAAAGCTAAGGTTCAGATTAGGGCCTGGGGGCCTGTCCATTTCAACCTTCTGTCTCTGGGGACACTGTCTGAGAGTCTAAGTGGAGATAGTTGCTCCGCTGGTGTCAGAGAGCCCATCTTAGTCCAGGGTGGCCTATACTATTGATGGCCTCAGGGACCTTGGAGCTTTTCCCTAACCTGTAGGGTTGTGGTCAATGGATTGGGCACACTTTCCTTGGGTAGGGCAGGCACAATCTTTCACTGTTTAGTCCAAAGGCCCTAGCCTGGATGTTGTGTGGGTCCAGGCTGTGGGCACAGAAGTCTGAATACACAAACTCAGCTTATGAGTGGCGCCTAGGGTATGGCCGGCCGGATGTACAGCCCGAGAGGGAGCTCCTGGGCCTCTGAAACAAGGGCGAGTGGGAGGCGTTCCTTCAGGCTTTTGTCTCTGGATGTTGTGTCCGGGATAGCCGTGGATTGGAGCGGTGGCCTCAGGTACTGTGGACGAGTATCCCTCTCTGGGGATTTGTCTAAGCTCCCAAGAGTTTGGGGTCATTTTGTGGGAAGGGTGGAGTCGTGTTGTCTGGCTCATGGGTCTCTCCAAGAAAGGGATTCCAGAGCAGAGCTCCAGGTATGGGCGGGGCGACTGGAAAATTCAAACCATGGTGAGGATTGGGTGCATAGGGGCTTGGCAAGCCCCATATGTGGGCTCTTGGTCCAGGCCCTGACAGGCCTTTCTTTGACATGGGGCTCATGCTGAGGGTCACAGTGTGAATTTGTGCCCAAGCAGCACTCAAGTTTGGGCGTGGCATCAGGGGCCATGAAGGTTTCTCCCACCCTGAAGGTGTGACTGCATGCCAAGAGCAAGCTTGACAGCCATGGGGAAGGAGGAGTTCTGTTTTGTGCTTGCTATACCCAGCTGTGTGGAGAATTGATATAATGTCTAGGTTCAGATATCGGAAAACCAAGGTTAGGATGAGGTGACGGCATAAGACCATGGCGTGTCCGAAGTGCTGGGTGTGCGGCCAGCTGTCTCCTTGTCTGTCTGGACGTCTGGCTTCAGGCTGTGTCAGGCAGAGCATGAGTGCCCAGAGAAGCCTATCCAGTTCGGGTACCGTCGAGGCCCGAGCAGGTTGATCCTCATCTGGGTTTTCTGGAGAGCCCCACAGGGAAACGTTTTTCTTCCGTTGGGCAGACACTGGGCTGGGTTTTGGTTCTGGAGTTCCTAGTCCGGAGGGCTTGTTTGCCAGGAGTGTGAGGAAGGAAGTCTGAAAACACAAGCTAGTGTGAGGTTTGGGACCGAGGGCATGGCAGGCCCACTCTGCAGAGGCTGAATCGAGATCTCCTGCACTGAGGTCATGTCAACTATGAGACGTGCCTCAGGCTAGAGTTCTTGTCCAGCATGGCCTCTTCCTGAAGGGTGTGGGGGCTTCATGAGGCCAGAAAGTTTTGCCTACGATGGGATTTGTGAACTGCTCCAAAACTGAAGGTTACCTTCTGCACGACAGTCGAGTCCTATTGGATGGTTCCAAGAGGCCCCATATGGAAAGACTCGAGAGCAGGTGTCTAAGCATGGATGCCTGGGAACGCCACCTCATATTCCCATTCTTTAGTCAGGACAAGGCAGGCTCAATCTGCGGGCTCCTGGGTGAGCTACCCAGAGGGGAGAGTTGAAATGGACTCTCCTGAAGATGAGTCCTACTGTGGCTTGGTGGCCTGGGAGACCTTGGAATGTGGAGGTGGCTCAGGGACTCTGCAGGATTCTCCAACATGAGGTGTTTGACACGGCTCCAACAAGGAAACTTCCCATGTGGAGACGAGAGGAGTTCTGTTCCGTGCCTCAGGAAAGCCCCATACCCTGTTCTTCGAACCAAAGCCTCTGAGGAGTGACACCTGGAAACCAAACAAGAGTTGAGACTACGGCCTAAAGGCCTGTCCGGCTCAACCTTCTATCTCTGTTGACATCTGTGTGCATGCATTCATGGATGTAGCTGCTCAGCTTGTGTCCGAATGCCCCTGTGAGTCCAGTGAGGCTCCCAGTAGTGGGATGTCCTCGGAGGCCTTGAGGTTTCTCATATTCTGGAGGTGTGTGGCCAAAGGAATGGACACAGTTTCCCAGGAGAGAGCAGGCACGGTCCTGTGGTATGGCTCCAGAGGACCCAGCCTAGAGGCTGTGTTTGCCAGGGCTGTGGGGACAGATGTCTGAAAAAGCAAACTTGGCTCAGCTAGGGGCCAATGTAATGGCAGGCCTGATCTCTAGTCCGTGAGGGGAGATCCTCTGGAAATCAAAGTAGGGCAAGTGGGAGGCAGTCACTCAGGATTTTGTCTCTGGGTGTTGCATTTACAGTGTCCGGTCAGGGTAGGGGTTGTCTCAGAGGCCGAGGAAGAGCCTTCCTCTCGGGGGATTGTCCAAGCTCCCAAGTGTTTGTGTTCATTCTGTGGGAATGAAGAGTACTGTTTTCTGCCACAGGGGACACCCCAGGAGAGGGACTCTAGAGCACAGCAGTGGGTTCCCTCAACTGGAATACACACCATCTAGTTAGTAATGGGTGCCTATTGGCATGGCAAGCCACATATGCGGGCTCTTGGTCCAGTCACTGAGAGGCGTTACTTGAATAAGGTACTCACGCTGAGGGTCACAATGTGTGTTTGTGCCCAAGGCGGCCCTCACGCTTGGGCGTGGCCTCATGGGCCATGCCGTTTTCTCCTACACAGGAGGTTTGACTCACTGCCAGCAGCAAGGTTTCTTGCCATGGGGAAGGAGGGGTTCTGACTTGTGCATCAGGTTCCCCCCTGTGCAGGGATTGGAGATAAGGTCTAGGTTCCGATGACTGAAAACCCAGGTTGGGAATGGATGGTGGCCTAAGGCAGTGGCGGGTCCAATGTGCTGGGTGTGCAGCCAGCTGTGTCGGTGTCTGTTGGAAGGTCTGGGCTCGGCTATTTGCGACAGAGCATCACTGTTTAAGGTAGCCTATGCAATTGGGGTGTTGCCGAGGGCCAAGCAGTTTGATCCTCATTTGGGGTTTCTGGGCAGCGCCATAGACAATGTTTTTCTCCTGGGAGGCAGGCACAGTGCTTCATTGTGGCCCCAGAATTCCCAGTAGGGAGGGTTTGTGGGCCAGGTGTGTGAGGACGGAAGTCTGAAAACACAAGCTAGTGTGAGGATTGGAGCCAAGGGCAGAGCAGGCCCACTCTGCAGAGGCTGAATCAAAATCTCCTGCATCTGAAGTCAGGCTGAGGATCAGACGTTGGCTGAGGCTGGAGTATGTGTCCATGATGGCACCTTCATGAAGTGGGGGCCTCATGAGGCCAAGGAAGTTTTCCCACGCTGAGTTTGGAGGTTGCCCCAAACCACAAGGTTTCCTTCTGCGGGACATTCGAGTCCTGTTGCATGGCTCCAGGACATATCATATGGAAGGACTGGAGAGCAGGGTTCGAAGGATGGATCCCTGTACTGCATGCCTCGCATTCCCATTGGCTATTAGCGACAAGATATGTTTGATCTGCTGCCTCTGGAACACGCGGCCAGCGGGCTGAGTTGAAATGGCCTCTCCTGAGGATGCGTCATAATGTGCGTTTGGGTCCATGGAGACCTTGGAATGTGCTGGTTGTTCAGTGGCCCTGCGGAACTCTCCTACCTGAAGTGTTTGATACATCCCAGTAAGAAGGCTGCCCATGTGGAGATGAGAGATATTTGGTTTGGTGCCTCAGAAAAGCCCCATGTGCTGGTCTACGAAAACAGTCCTCTGAGAATGGAAACATGGAAACCAAAGCTAAGGTTCAGATTAGGGCCTGGGGGCCTGTCCATTTCAACCTTCTGTCTCTGGGGACACTGTCTGAGAGTCTAAGTGGAGATAGTTGCTCCGCTGGTGTCAGAGAACCCCTCTTAGTCCAGGGTGGCCTATACTATTGATGGCCTCAGGGACCTTGGAGCTTTTCCCTAACCTGTAGGGTTGTGGTCAATGGATTGGGCACACTTTCCTTGGAGAGGGCAGGCACAATCTTTCGCTGTTTGGTCCAGAGGCCCTAGCCTGGATGTTGTGTGTGTCCAGGCTGTGGGCACAGAAGTCTGAATACACAAACTCAGCTTATGAGTGGCGCCTAGGGTATGGCAGGCCGGATGTACAGCCCGAGAGGGATCTCCTGGGCCTCTGAAACAAGGGCGAGTGGGAGGCGTTCCTTCAGGCTTTTGTCTCTGGATGTTGTGTCCGGGATAGCCGTGGATTGGAGCGGTGGCCTCAGGTACTGTGGTCGAGTATCCCTCTCTGGGGATTTGTCCCAGCCCCAAGAGTTTGGGGTCATTTTGTGGGAAGGGTGGAGTCGTGTTGTCTGGCTCATGGGTCTCTCCAAGAAAGGGATTCCAGAGCAGAGCTCCAGGTACGGGCGGGGCGACTGGAAATTTCAAACCGTGGTGAGGATTGGGTGCATAGGGGCTTGGGAAGCCCCATATGTGGGCTCTTGGTCCAGGCCCTGACAGGCCTTTCTTTGACATGGGGCTCATGCTGAGGGTCACAGTGTGAATTTGTGCCCAAGCAGCATTCAAGTTTGGGCGTGGCTTCAGGGGCCATGAAGGTTTCTACCACCCTGAAGGTGTGACTCCATGCCAAGAGCAAGCTTGACAGCCATGGGGAAGGAGGAGTTCTGTTTTGTGCTTGCTATACCCAGCTGTGTGGAGAATTGATATAATGTCTAGGTTCAGATATTTGAAAACCTAGGTTAGGATGAGGTGACGGCATAAGACCATGGCGTGTCCGAAGTGCTGGGTGTGCGGCCAGCTGTCTCCTTGTCTGTCTGGACGTCTGGCATCAGGCTGTGTCAGGCAGAGCATGAGTGCCCAGAGCAGCCTATCCAGTTCGGGTACCATCGAGGACCGAGCAGGTTTATCCTCATCTGGGTTTTCTGGAGAGCCCCACAGGGAAACGTTTTTCTTCCGTTGGGCATACACTGGGCTCGGTTTTGGTTCTGGAGTTCCTAGTCCGGAGGGCTTGTTTGCCAGGAGTGTGAGGAAGGAAGTCTGAAAACACAAGCTAGCGTGAGGTTTAGGACCGATGGGCACGGCAGGCCCACTCTGCAGAGGCTGAATCGAGATCTCCTGCACTGAGGTCATGTCAACTATGAGACGTGCCTCAGGCTAGAGTTTTTGTCCAGCATGTCCTCTTCCTGAAGGGTGTGGGGGCTTCATGAAGCCAGGGAGGTTTGCCTACGATGGGATTTGTGAACTACTCCAAACCTCAAGATTTCCTTCTTCTCGACAGTCGAGTCCTATTGGATGGTTCCAGGAGGCCACATACGGAAAGACTCGAGAGCAGGTGTCAAAGCATGGATGCCTGGGAACGCCACCTCATATTCCCACTGTTTAGTCAGGACAAGTCAGGCTCAATCTGCAGGCTCCTGGGTGAGCTACCTAGAGGGGAGAGTTGAAATGGACTCTCCTGAAGATGAGTTCTACTGTGGCTTGGTGGCCTGGGAGACCTTGGAATGTGGAGGTGGCTCGGGGACTCTGCAGGATTTTCCAAACTGAGGCGTTTGGCACAGCTACAACAAGGAAGCTTCCTATGTGGAGACGAGAGGAGTTCTGTTCAGTGCCTCAGGAAAGCCCCATATCCTGTTCTTCGAACCAAAGCCTCTGAGGAGTAACACCTGGAACCCAAAGCAAGAGTTGAGATTAGGGCCTAAGGGCCTGTCCGGCTCAACCTTCTATCTCTGTTGACATCTGTGTGCATGCCTTCGTGGAGGTAGCTGCTCAGATTGTGTCCGAATGCCCCTGTGTGTCCAGGGAGGCTCCCAGTAGTGGGATGACCTCGGGGGCCTTGAGGTTTCTCATATTCTGGAGGTGTGTGGCCAAAGGAATGGACACAGTTTCCCAGGAGAGAGCAGGCACAGTCCTGTGGTATGGCTCCAGAGGACCCAGCCTAGAGGCTGTGTTTTCCAGGGCTCTGGGGACTGATGTCTGAAAGAGAAAACTTGGCTCAGGTAGGGGCCAAGGAAATGGCAGGCCTGATCTCTAGTCCGTGAGGGGAGATCCTCTGGATATCAAAGGAGGGCAAGTGGGAGGCAGTCGCTCAGGCTTTTGTCTCTGGGTGTTGCGTTCACAGTGCCCGGTCAGGGTAGGGGATGCCTCAGGGTCCGAGGAAGAGCCTTCCTCTCGGGGGATTGTCCAAGCTCCCAAGTGTTTGGGTTCATTCTGTGGGAAGTGAAGAGTACTGTTTTCTGCCACAAAGGACCTCCCAGGAGAGGGACTCTAGAGCACAGCAGTGGGTTCCCTCAACTGGAATACACACCATCTAGTTAGTCCTGGGTGACTATGTGCATGGCAAGGACTAAATGCAGGATCTTCGTCCCGAACCTGACAGGCCTTTCTTTGTCATGGGGCTCATGCTAGGGTCACAGTGTGAATTTGTGCCCAAGCAGCACTCATGTTTGGGCATGGCATCAGGGGCCATGAAGGGTTCCCCACGTGAAGGTGTGACTCCATGCGAAGAAAAAGCATTACAGCCATGTTGAAGGCAGAGTTCTGATTGTGATTCCGATACTCAAACTCAGCTTTCTTTGGGGACATCGGTATGGCAGGCCCAATCTACAAACCATGAGAAGAACTCATGAAGATTTGAATATAGAGTGAGTCTGAGGCGCTTGCTCAGGCATTTGTCTCTGGAATTTGTATCAGCGATCTCCGTGGAATGTCGGGGATGCCTCATGGGCCATGGACGAATCTTCCTCTCTGAGGATTTGGCCCGATTCCCAATTGCTTTTCGTCAATCTGTGGGATGGGAGGTCTCCTTTCAGGTTTGTTACCTCAGGTGTCCCACCAAAAGAGGAATTCCAAAGCAAAGCCGTGGGGAAGACTGAAGGGACAACCTGAACTATGGTTAAAAATTTGGGCCTACGGGCATGGCAAGCACAATATGCTATCTCTTCATCCAGCCACTGAGTGGCCTTACTTGAGGACTGGGCTCAGCCTGAGGGTCACAATGTGTGTTTGTGACCAATGTGGCCCGCGAGCATTGGCGGGGCCTCATGGGCCACACTGGTTTCAACGACACTGAACGTTGGACAACATGCCAACCACAAGGTTTCTTGCCATGGGGAAGGAGGAGTCCTGATTTCTGCATCACACTCACCCCTGGGCAGTGATTGGAGATAAGGTCTCGGTTCTGAAACCTGAAAACTGAGGTTGGGAAGAGATGACGACCTAAGGCCATGGCGGCTCGATGTGCTCAGTGTGCGGACAGCTGTCTGGGAGGGGCCAGGGGGTCCAGGATCAGGCTGTGTCAGAAAGGGCATTAGTGCCCTGGTCAGCCTATGTATTTGGGGTACAGCCAAGGTCGGTGCAGGTTGATCCTCATTTGGGATGACTGGGTAGCCCCAGAGGACAAAGTTTTCTTCTGGAGGGCCGGCAGAGTGCTGCATTGTAGTTCTGGATTGCCAAACTGGAGGGCTTGTGGGCCAGTAGTCTGACGACAAAAGTCTGAGAACACAAGCTAGGCTTAGGTTTCTGGGTGATGCCATGGCAGGCACAATCTACAGACCTGAATCGAGATCTCGTGCATCTGAAGTCAGGGCGAGGATCAGACGATCGCTCAGGTAGGAGTTTCTGTCCCTGATGGCCCGTTCATAAATGGGGGTTCATCACGAGGCCATGGGGCTTTCCAACGATGGGAGTTGTGAGAAGCTCCAAACTGCAGAGAGTCTTCTGCAGGACAATTGAGACCTGTTGTTTGGCTCCAGGCCAATGATTCTGAGCAGGGTTCTAAGGATGGATGGCTGGGTAGCCCACCTCGCATTCCAATTGTCTCCTAGCAACAAGACAGGTTAGATCTCCTGGATCTGTGAGGAGCAACCGAGGATGCTGAGTTGAAATGGACACCCCTGGGGATGGGTCCTAACGTGTTTTTGTGTCTATGGAGACCTTGGAATGAAGCGGTGGCACTGGGGCCCTAAAGGGTTCTCCTAAACAGAGGCTTTGACACAGCTCCAACGTGCAAGTTTCCCATGTGTAGATGAGATGTTTTCTGATGGTTGAGTCACGAAACAGCTATATGCTGCTTTTGAAATCCAGGCCTCTGAGGAGTGATGCCTGGACACCAAAGCAATGGATCTGATTAGTGCCTAGGGGCCTGTTCTTTTCTTTTTACCTCTGGGGATATCTGCTATGGGTCTGAGTGCAGGTAGGTGCTCAGTTGGGCTCAGATTGCCCCTGTTTATCCTGGGAAGCCACCACTATTGAGATGGATCAGGGACTTTGGAGGTTTATCCTATTAGAAGGGTTGTGGCCATTGGAATGGGCACACACAATTCCCTTGGAGAGGGCAAGTAGAGTCCTCAGTTTTGTGTCCAGGGGCCTGAGCCTGTAGGTTGTGTAGGCCAGGGCTGTTTGGTCAGTTCTCTGAAAACACAAACTAGGCTTATGTTTCGGGTCATAGGTATGGTAGAACTGATCTACAGACCATGAGGAGAACTCTTCGGGATTTGAAAGAAGGGCTAGTGTGAGGCTCCTGCTCAGGTTTTTGTCTCTGGATATCATGTCACTCATGGTCGTGGAATTTTTGGGTGACTTCATGGGAAATGGACGAGTCTTACTTTTTGGTGGTTTGGCCCCGTCCAAAGAGTTTGGGGTCATTCTTTGGGCTGGAAGAAGTCTGTTTTTTTTTTTTTTTGTTGTTGTTGTTGTTTTTTTTCTTTTTTAACCTCCGGTGTCCCACCAAATGAGGGATTCCAGAGTAGAGCCCTGGGGAGGGGCGACTGGACAATCAGAAATCTGGTTAAAAATTGGGGCCTAGGGACATGTCAAGCCCATTATGACATCTAATGGTCCAGCAACTGAGAGGACTTACTAGACTACAGAACTCAAGCTGAGGGTCACAATGTTTGTGTATGCCCTCGTCGCACTCAAGAATGGGCGGGGCCTCAGGGTGAATGCTGGTTTCTTCTACTCTGAACGTTGGACAACGTGCCAACCACAAGGGTTCTTGCCATGGGTAAAGAGGAGTTCTGATTTCTACATCACACTCACCCCTGGGCAGTGATTGGAGATAAGGTCTCGGTTCTGAAGCCTGAAAACTGAGGTAAGGAAGAGATGATGACCTAAGGCCTATGGCTTGTTTTTTGTGCTCAGTGTGCGGTCAGCTTTCTGGGTGTTGGTCAGGATGTCCGGGCTCAGGTTGTGTTCGACAGTGCATTAGTGCCCAGGTTAGACTATATAATTTGGGTAAAGTCGAGTGCTGTGTAGGTTTACCCTCATTTAAGGTGCCTGGGCAGCTCATGAGGCAATAATTTTTTTTTCTAGAGGGCAGGCAGAGTGCCTCATTGTGGGTCCGGAATTGCCAAACTTGAGGGCTTCGGAACCAGGAGTATGAGGACGGAAGTCTGAGAAGACAAGCTAGACTTGGATTTCAGGGCGAGGGCACGGCATGTACCCATGCAGATCTGAAAAAATATCTCATGCATCTGAAGTCAGGGCAAGGATCAGACTATTGCTCAGGTTGGAGAATCTGAGCATGACGGCCACTTCTTGAAGGCAGCGGAATCTCGAGGTCATTGAGGTATTCCCACGTTGGGAGTTGTGGGATGCCCCCTTCAAGGATTCCTTCTGCGGGACAATTAAGACTTGTTGGACAGCTCCAGGACATCCCATATGGAATGACTCCAGAGCACCGTTCGCGGATGGATGCCTGGGAAGCCCGCCTCGCATTCCAATTGTCTCCTAGCAACAAGACAGTTTAGATATGATGGCTCTGCGGGAGCAACCGGGGTGGCTGAGTTGAAATGGAATTTCCTGAGGATGGGTCCTAATGTGCTTTTGTGTCCATGAGGGCCTTGGAATGGGTCGGTGGCACCGGGACCCTGAAGTACTCTCCTAAGCTTTGGACATGGCTCCCATGCACAGGTTTCCTTGTGGAGAAGAGATGAGTTCTGATGGGTGCCTCAGGAAAACACATATACTCGTATTGGAATCAGGCTTTTGAGGACACATGCCTGTAACCCAAAGCAATGGATCCTATTATGGCCTAGGGTCCTGTCTGGTTCAATCTTCTTCTCTGGGGACAACCATCTCTGTTATGAGTATAGGTCGATTATCAGCTGGTGTCAGACAGCCCTTGTTTGTTCTAGGCGACCTACACTATTGGGATGGCCTCAGGGACTTTGGAGGTTTCTCCTAATTTGTACGATTTTGGACCATGGAATGGGCAGAATTCCCATGGATTGGTAGGCACAGTCCGAATGTGTGGCTCCAGGGGCCCAGCCTGGAGGGTGGGTGGCCCAAGACTTTGAGGACAGAAGTCTGAAAACACAAAATCAGCTTAGGTTTGGGGACGTAGGTATGGCAGGCCCGATCTACAAACCATGAGAAGAACTCTTCAGGATATGAAGAAAGTGCGAGTCTGAGGCGCTTGCTCAGGCTTTTGTCTCTGGATTTTGTATCAGCGATGGCCGTGGAATGTCGGGGAGGCCTCATGGTCCACGGACGAATCTTCCTCTCTGAGGATTTGGCCCGATTCCCAATTGCTTTTCGTCAATCTGTGGGATGGGAGGACTCATTTCAGTTTTGTTACCTCAGGTGTCCCACCAAAAGAGGAATTCCAAAGCCAAGCCGTGGGGAAGACTGAAGGGACAACCCGAACTATGGTTAAAAATTGGGGCCTAGGGGCATGGCAAGCCCAATATGCTATCTCTTCATCCAGCCACTTAGTGGCCTTACTTGAGGACTGGGCTCAGCCTGAGCGTCACAATGTGTGTTTGTGACCAAAGTGGCCCACGAGCATGGGCGGGGCCTCATGGGCCACACTGGTTTCAACTACAATGAACGTTGGACAACATGCCAACCACAAGGTTTCTTGCCATGGGGAAGGAGTTCTGATTTCTGCATCACCTTCAACCCTGGGCAGTGATTGGATATAAGGTCTAGGTTCTGAAACCTGAAAATTGATGTTGGGAAGAGATGACGACCTAAGGCCATGGCGGCTCGATGTGCTCCGTTTGCGGCCAGCTGTCTGAGAGGGGCCAGGGGGTCCAGGCTCAGGCTGTACCAGAAAGGGCATTAGAGCCCTGGTCAGCCTGTGTATTTGGGGTACAGCCAAGGTCGGTGCAGGTTGATCCTTATTTGGGGTTACTGGGTAGCCCCAGAGGACAATGTTTTTCTTCTGGAGGGCCGGCAGAGTGCTGCATTGTAGTTCTGGATTGCCAAACTGGAGGGCTTGTGGGCCAGTAGTCTGACGACAAAAGTCTGAGAACACAAGCTAGGCTTAGGGATCTGGGTGAGGCCATGGCACACACAATCTACAGACCTGAATCGAGATCTCGTGCATCTGAAGTCAGGGCGAGGATCAGACGATCGCTCAGGTTGGAGTTTCTGTCCCTGATGGCCCCTTCATGAATGGGGCGGGCATCACGAGGCCATGGGTGTTTTCCCACGATGAGAGTTGTGAGAAGCTCCAAACTGCAGAGAGTCTTCTGCAGGACAATTGAGACCAGTTGTTTGGCTCCAGGCCAATGATTCTGAGCAGGGTTCTAAGGATGGATGGCTGGGTAGCCCACCTCGCATTCCAATTGTCTCCTAGCAACAAGACAGGTTAGATCTCCTGGATCTGTGGGGAGCAACCGAGGATGCTGAGTTGAAATGGACACCCCTGGGGATGGGTCCTAACGTGCTTTTGTGTCTATGGAGACCTTGGAATGAAGCGGTGGCACTGGGGCCCTAAAGGGTTCTCCTAAACAGAGGCTTTGACACAGCTCCAACGTGCAAGTTTCCCATGTGTAGATGAGATGTTTTCTGATGGGTGAGTCAAGAAACAGCTAGATGCTGCTTTTGAAATCCAGGCCTCTGAGGAGAGATGCCTGGAAACCAAAGCAATGGATCTGATTAGTGCCTAGGGGCCTGTTCTTTCCTTTTTACCTCTGGGGAAATCTGTCTATGGGTCTGAGTGCAGGTAGGTGCTCAGTTGGGCTCTGATTGCCCCTGTTTTTCCTGGGAAGCCACCACTATTGAGATGGATCAGGGACTTTGGAGGTTTATCCTATTAGAAGGGTTGTGGCCATTGGAATGGGCACACACAATTCCATTGGAGAGGGCAAGTACAGTCCTCAGGTTTGGCTCCAGGGGCCTGAGCCTGTAGGTTGTGTAGGCCAGGGCTGTTTGGACAGTTGGCTTAAAACCCAAACTCGGCTTATGTTTCGGGTCATGGGTATGGCAGGACTGATCTACAGACCATGAGGAGAACTCCTTGGGATTTGAAAGAAGGGCGAGTGTGAGGCTACTGCTCAAGTTTTTGTCTCTGGATATCGTGTCACTCATGGTCGTAGAATTTCTGGGTGACTTCATAGGAAATGGACGAGTCTTACTCTCTGGTGGTTTGGCCCCGTCCAAAGAGTTTGGGGTCATTCTGTGGGCTGGAAGAAGTCCGTTTTTTTTTTATTGTTGATTTTTTCTTTTTTAACCTCAGGTGTCCCACAAAATGAGGGATTCCAGAGTAGAGCCCTGGGGAGGGGCGACTGGACCATCAGAAATCTGGTTAAAAATTGGGGCCTAGGAACATGTCAAGCCCATTATGACATCTAATGGTCCAGCCACTGAGAGGACTTACTATAGGACAGGACTCATGATTAGGGTCACAGTGCGTGTGTATGCCCTCGTCGCACTCAAGAATGGGCGGGGCCTCAGGGTGAATGCTGGTTTCTCCTACACTGAACGTTGGACAACGTGCCAACCACAAGGGTTCTTGCCATGGGAAAGGAGGAGTTCTGATTTCTGCAGCACACTCACCCCTGGGCAGTGATTGGAGATAAGGTCTCAGTCTGAAGCCTGAAAACTGAGGTAGGGAAGAGATGATGACCTAAGGCCATGGCGGGTTTTATGTGCTCAGTGTGCGGTCAGCTTTCTGGGTGTTGGTCAGGAGGTCCGGGCTCAGGTTGTGTTCGACAGTGCATTAGTGCCCAGGTTAGACTTTATAATTTGGGTAAAGTCGAGTGCTGTGTAGGTTTACCCTCATTTAAGGTGCCTGGGCAGCTCATGAGGCAATAATTTTTTTTCTAGAGGGCAGGCAGAGTGCTGCATTGTGGGTCCGGAATTGCCAAACTTGAGGGCTTCGGGGCCAGGAGTGTGAGGACGGAAGTCTGAGAAGACAAGCTAGACTTGGGTTTCAGGGCGAGGGCACGGCAGGTACCCCCTGCAGATCTGAACCAATATCTCATGCATCTGAAGTCAGGGCGAGGATCAGACGTTGGCTCAGGTTGGAGTTTCTGAGCATGACGGCCGCTTCATGAAGGGAGCGGAATCTCGAGGCCATTGAGGTTTTCCAACGTTGGGAGTTGTGGGATGCCCCCTTCATGGATTCCTTCTGCGGGACAATTGAGACCTGTTGGACAGCTCCAGGACATCCCATATAGAATGACTCCAGAGCACCGTTCGCGGATGGATGCCTGGGAAGCCCGCCTCGCATTCCAATTGTCTCCTAGCAACAAGACAGTTTAGATCTGATGGCTCTGCGGGAGCAACCAGGGTGGCTGGGTTTGAAATGGACATTCGTGAGGATGTGTCCTAATGTGTTTTTGTGTCCATTAGGGCCTTGGAATGGGGCGGTGGCACCGGGATCCTGAAGTACTCTCCTAAGCTTTGGACATGGCTCCCATGCACAGGTTTCCTTGTGGAGACGAGATGAGTTCTGATGGGTGCCTCTGGAAAACACATATGCTCGTATTGGAATCAGGCTTTTGAGGTCACATGCCTGTAACCCAAAGCAATGGATCCTATTATGGCCTAGGGTCCTGTATGGTTAAATCTTCTTCTCTGGGGACATCCATCTATGGTATGAGTGGAGGTCGATTATCAGCTGGTGTCAGACAGCCCTTGTTTGTTTCGGGCGACCTACACTATTGGGATGGCCTCAGGGACTTTGGAGGTTTCTCCTAATTTGTACGATTTTGGACCATGGAATGGGCAGAATTCCCATGGATTGGTAGGCACAGTCCGAATGTGTGGCTCCAGGGGCCCAGCCTGGAGGGTGGGTGGCCCAAGACTTTGAGGACAGAAGTCTGAAAACACAAAATCAGCTTAGGTTTGAGGACGTAGGTATGTCAGGCCCGATCTACAAACCATGAGAAGAACTCTTCAGGATATCAAGAAAGTGCGAGTCTGAGGCGCTTGCTCAGGCTTTTGTCTCTGGATTTTGTATCAGCGATGGCCGTGGAATGTCGGGGAGGCCTCATGGGCCACGGACGAATCTTCCTCTCTGAGGATTTGGCCCGATACCCAATTGCTTTTCGTCAATCTGTGGGATGGGAGGACTCATTTCAGTTTTGTTACCTCAGGTGTCCCACCAAAAGAGGAATTCCAAAGCCAAGCCGTGGGGAAGACTGAAGGGACAACCCGAACTATGGTTAAAAATTGGGGCCTAGGGGCATGGTAAGCCCAATATGCTATCTCTTCATCCAGCCACTTAGTGGCCTTACTTGAGGACTGGGCACAGCCTGAGCGTCACAAAGTGTGTTTGTGACCAATGTGGCCCACGAGCATGGGCGGCGCCTCATGGGCCACACTGGTTTCAACTACAATGAACGTTGGACAACATGCCAACCACAAGGTTTCTTGCCATGGGGAAGGAGTTCTGATTTCTGCATCACCTTCAACCCTGGGCAGTGATTGGAGATAAGGTCTAGGTTCTGAAACCTGAAAACCGATGTAGGGAAGAGATGACGACCTAAGGCCATGGCGGCTCGATGTGCTCAGTGTGCGACCAGCTGTCTGGGAGAGTCCAGGGGTCCAGGCTCAGGCTGTGTCAGAAAGGGCATTAATGCCCTTGTCAGCCTATATATTTGGGGTACACCAAGGTCGGTGCAGGTTGATCCTCATTTGGGGTTACTGGGTAGCCCCAGAGGACAATGTTTTTCTTCTGGAGGGCCGGCAGAGTGCTGCATTGTAGTTCTGGATTGCCAAACTGGAGGGCTTGTGGGCCAGTAGTCTGACGACAAAAGTCTGAGAACACAAGCTAGGCTTAGGTTTCTGGGTGAGGCCATGGCAGGCACAATCTACAGACCTGAATCGAATTCTCGTGCATCTGAAGTCAGGGCGAGGATCAGACGATCGCTCAGGTTGGAGTTTCTGACCCTGATGGCCCCTTCATGAATGGGGGGGGCATCACGAGGCCATGGGTGTTTTCCCACGATGGGAGTTGTGAGAAGCTCCAAACTGCAGAGAGTCTTCTGCAGGACAATTGAGACCTGTTGTTTGGCTCCAGGCCAATGATTCTGAGCAGGGTTCTAAGGATGGATGGCTGGGTAGCCCACCTCGCATTCCAATTGTCTCCTAGCAACAAGACAAGTTAGATCTCCTGGATCTGTGGGGAGCAACCGAGGACGCTGAGTTGAAATGGACACCCCTGGGGATGGGTCCTAACGTGCTTTTGTGTCTATGGAGACCTTGGAATGAAGCGGTGGCACTGGGGCCCTAAAGGGTTCTCCTAAACAGAGGCTTTGACACAGCTCCAACGTGCAAGTTTCCCATGTGTAGATGAGATGTTTTCTGATGGGTGAGTCAAGAAACAGCTATATGCTGCTTTTGAAATCCAGGCCTCTGAGGAGAGATGCCTCGAAACCAAAGCAATGGATCTGATTAGTGCCTAGGGGCCTGTTCTTTCCTTTTTACCTCTGGGGACATCTGTCTATGGGTCTGAGTGCAGGTAGGTGCTCAGTTGGGCTCAGATTGCCCCTGTTTTTCCTGGGAAGCCACCACTATTGAGATGGATCAGGGACTTTGGAGGTTTATCCTATTAGAAGGGTTGTGGCCATTGGAATGGGCACACACAATTCCCTTGGAGAGGGCCAGTACTGTCCTCAGGTTTGGCTCCAGGGGCCTGAGCCTGTAGGTTGTGTAGGCCAGGGCTGTTTGGACAGTTGTCAGAAAACACAAACTAGGCTTATGTTTCGGGTCATAGGTATGGCAGGACTGATCTACAGACCATGAGGAGAACTCTTCGGGATTTGAAAGAAGGGCTAGTGTGAGGCTCCTGCTCAAGTTTTTGTCTCTGGATATCGTTTCACTCATGGTCGTGGAATTTCTGGGTGACTTCATGGAAAATGGACGAGTCTTACTCTCTGGTGGTTTGGCCCCGTCCAAAGAGTTTTGGGTCATTCTGTGGGCTGGAAGAAGTCCGTTTTTTTTTTGTTGTTGTTGTTGTTTTCTTTTTTAACCTCAGGTGTCCCACCAAATGAGGGATTCACTAGTAGAGCCCTCGGGAGGGGCGACTGGACAATCAGAAACCTGGTTAAAAATTGGGGCCTAGGGACATGTCAAGCCCATTATGACATCTAATGGATAGCCACTGAGAGGACTTACTAGAGGACAGTACTCATGCTGAGGGTCACAATGCGTGTGTATGCCCTCGTCGCACTCAAGGATGGGCGGGGCCTCAGGTGAATGCTGGTTTCTTCTACACTGAACGTTGGACAACGTGCCAACCACAAGGGTTCTTGCCATGGGTAAGAAGGAGTTATGATTTCTGCATCACACTCACCCCTGGGCAGTGATTGGAGATAAGGTCTCGGTTCTGAAGCCTGAAGACTGAGGTAGGGAAGAGATGATGACCTAAGGCCATGGCGGGTTTTATGTGCTCAGTGTGTGGTCAGCTTTCTGGGTGTTGGTCAGGAGGTCCGGGCTCAGGTTGTGTTCGACAGTGCATTAGTGCCCAGGTTAGACTATATAATTTGGGTAAAGTCGAGTGCTGTGTAGGTTTACCCTCATTTAAGGTGCCTGGGCAGCTCATGAGGCAATAATTTTTTTTCTAGAGGGCAGGCAGAGTGCTGCATTGTGGGTCCGGAATTGCCAAACTTGAGGGCTTCGAGGCCAGGAGTGTGAGGACGGAAGTCTGAGAAGACAAGCTAGACTTGGGTTTCAGGGCGAGGGCACGGCAGGTACCCCCTGCAGATCTTAACAAATATCTCATGCATCTGAAGTCAGGGCGAGGATCAGACGTTGACTCAGGTTGGAGTTTCTGAGCATGACGGCCGCTTCATGAAGGGAGCGGAAACTCGAGGCCATTGAGGTTTTCCCACGTTGGGAGTTGTGGGATGCCCCCTTCAAGGATTCCTTCTGCGGGACAATTGAGACCTGTTGGACAGCTCCAGGACATCCCATATGGAATGACTCCAGAGCCCCGTTCCCGGATGGATGACTGGGAAGCCCGCCTCGCATTCCAATTGTCTCCTAGCAACAAGACAGTTTAGATCTGATGGCTCTGCCGGAGCAACCGGGGTGGCTGAGTTGAAATGGACTTTCCTGAGGATGGGTCCTAATGTGTTTTTGTGTCCATGAGAGCCTTGGATGGGGCGGTGGCACCGGGACCCTGAAGTACTCTCCTAAGCTTTGGACATGGCTCCCATGCACAGGTTTCCTTGTGGAGATAAGATGAGTTCTAATGGGTGCCTCAGGAAAACACCTATGCTCGTATTGGAATCAGGCTTTTGAGGACACATGCCTGTAACCCAAAGCAATGGATCCTATTATGGCCTAGGGTCCTGTCTGGTTCAATCTTCTTCTCTGGAGACATCCATCTATGGTATGAGTGGAGGTCGATTATAAGCTGGTGTCAGACAGCCCTTGTTTGTTCCTGGCGACCGAAACTATTGGGATGGCCTCAGGGACTTTGGAGGTTTCTCCTAATTTGTACGATTTTGGACCATGGAATGGGCAGAATTCCATAGGATTGGTAGGCACAGTCCTAATGTGTGGCTCCAGGGGCCCAGGCTGGAGGGTGTGTGGCCCAAGACTTTGGGGACAGAAGTCTGAAAACACAAACTCAGCTTAGGTTTGGGGACGTAGGTATGGCAGGCCCGATCTACAAACCATGAGAAGAACTCTTCAGGATATGAAGAAAGTGCGAGTCTGAGGCGCTTGCTCAGGCTTTTGTCTCTGGATTTTGTATCAGCGATGGCCGTGGAATGTCGGGGAGGCCTCATAGGCCATGGACGAATCTTCCTCTCTGAGGATTTGGCCCGATTCCCAATTGCTTTTCGTCAATCTGTGGGATGGGAGGACTCATTTCAGTTTTGTTACCTCAGGTGTCCCACCAAAAGAGGAATTCCAAAGCAAAGCCGAGGGGAAGACTGAAGGGACAACCCGAACTATGGTTAAAAATTGGGG
Source organism: Mustela nivalis (assembly GCF_964662115.1). NCBI lineage: Eukaryota > Metazoa > Chordata > Mammalia > Carnivora > Mustelidae > Mustela > Mustela nivalis. Next base: position 742,690 of record NW_028136364.1, read on the forward strand.
CCTAGGGGCATGGCAAGCCCAATATGCTATCTCTTCATCCAGTCACTGAGTGGCCTAACTTGAGGACTGGGCTCAGCCTGAGTGTCACAATGTGTGTTTGTGACCAATGTGGCCCGCGAGCATGGGCGGGGCCTCATGGGCCACACTGGTTTCAACTACACTGAACGTTGGACAACATGCCAACCACAAGGTTTCTTGCTTTGGGGAAGGAGTTCTGATTTCTGCATCACCTTCAACCCTGGGCAGTGATTGGAGATAAGGTCTAGGTTCTGAAACCTGAAAACCGAGGTTGGGAAGAAATGATGACCTAAGGTCATGGCGGCTCGATGTGCTCAGTGTGCGGCCCTCTGTCTGGGAGGGGCCAGGGGGTCCAGGCTCAGGCTGTGTCAGAAAGGGCATTAGTGCCCTGGTCAGCCTATGTATTTGGGGTACAGCCAAGGTCGGTGCAGATTGATCCTCATTTGGGATTACTGGGTAGCACCAGAGGACAACTTTTTTCTTCTGGAGGGCCGGCAGAGTGCTGCATTGTAGTTCTGGATTGCCAAACTGGAGGGCTTGTGGGCCAGTAGTCTGACGACAAAAGTCTGAGAACACAAGCTAGGCTTAGGTTTCTGGGTGAGGCCATGGCACGCACAATCTACAGACCTGAATCGAGATCTCGTGCATCTGAAGTCAGGGCGAGGATCAGACGATCGCTCAGGTTGGAGTTTCTGTCCCTTATGGCCCCTTCATGAATGGGCGGGGGCATCAAGAGACCATGGGGGTTTTCCCACGATGGGAGTTGTGAGAAGCTCCAAACTGCAGAGAGTCTTCTACAGGACATTTGAGACCTGTTGTTTGGCTCCAGGCCAATGATTCTGAGCAGGGTTCTAAGGATGGATGGCTGGGTAGCCCACCTCGCATTCCAATTGTCTCCTAGCAACAAGACATGTTAGATCTCCTGGATCTGTGGGGAGCAACCGAGGACGCTGAGTTGAAATGGACACCCCTGGGGATGGGTCCTAACGTGCTTTTGTGTCTATGGAGACCTAGGAATGAAGCGGTGGCACTGGGGCCCTAAAGGGTTCTCCTAAACAGAGGCTTTGACACAGCTCCAACGTGCAAGTTTCCCATGTGTAGATGAGATGTTTTCTGATGGGTGAGTCAAGAAACAGCTATATGCTGCTATTGAAATCCAGGCCTCTGAGGAGAGATGCCTGGAAACCAAAGCAATGGATCTGATTAGTGCCTAGGAGCCTGTTCTTTCCTTTTTACCTCTGGGGACATCTGTCTATGGGTCTGAGTGCAGGTAGGTGCTCAGTTGGGCTCAGATTGCCCCTGTTTTTCCTGGGTAGCCACCACTATTGAGATGGATCAGGGACTTTGGAGGTTTATCCTATTAGAAGGGTTGTGGCCATTGGAATGGGCACACACAATTCCCTTGGAGAGGGCAAGTACAGTCCTCAGGTTTGGCTCCAGGGGCCTGAGCCTGTAGGTTGTGTAGGCCAGGGCTGTTTGGACAGTTGTCTGAAAACACAAACTCGGCTTATGTTTCGGGTCATAGGTATGGCAGGACTGATCTACAGACCATGAGGAGAACTCTTCGGGATTTGAAAGAAGGGCGAGTGTGAGGCTCCTGCTCAAGTTTTTGTCTCTGGATATCGTTTCACTCATGGTCGTGGAATTTCTGGGTGTCTTCATGGGAAATGGACCTGTCTTACTCTCTGGTTGTTTGGCCCCGTCCAAAGAGTTTGGGGTCATTCTGTGGGCGGGAAGAAGTCCGTTTTTTTTTTACTCTTGTTTTTTTCTTTTTTATCCTCAGGTGTCCCACCAAATGAGGGATTCCAGAGTAGAGCCCTGGGGAGGGGCGACTGGACCATCAGAAATTTGGTTAAAAATTGGGGCCTAGGGACATGTCAAGCCCATTATGACATCTAATGGTCCAGCCACTGAGAGGACTTACTAGAGGACAGGACTCATGCTGAGGGTCACAATGCGTGTGTATGCCCTCGTCGCACTCAAGAATGGGTGGGGCCTCAGGGTGAATGCTGGTTTCTCCTACACTGAACGTTGGACAACGTGCCAACCACAGGGTTCTTGCCATGGGTAAGGAGGAGTTCTGATTTCTGCATCACACTCACCACTGGGAAGTGATTGGAGATAAGGTCTCGGTTCTGAAGCCTGAAAACTGAGGTAGGGAAGAGATGATGACCTAAGGCCATGGCGGGTTTTATGTGCTCAGTGTTTGGTCAGCATTCTGGGTGTTGGTCAGGAGGTCCAGGCTCAGGTTGTGTTCGACAGTGCATTAGTGCCCAGGTTAGACTATATAATTTGGGTAAAGTCGAGTGCTGTGTAGGTTTACCCTCATTTAAGGTGCCTGGGCAGCTCATGAGGCAATAATTTTTTTTTCTAGAGGGCAGGCAGAGTGCTGCATTATGGGTCCGGAATTGCCAAACTTGAGGGCTTCGGGGCCAGGAGTGTGAGGACGGAAGTCTGAGATGACAAGCTAGACTTGGGTTTCAGGGCGAGGGCACGGCAGGTACCACCTGCAGATCTGAACCAATATCTCATGCATCTGAAGTCAGGGCGAGGATCAGACGTTGGCTCAGGTTGGAGTTTCTGAGCATGACGGCCGCTTCATGAAGGTAGCGGAATCTCGAGGCCATTGAGGTTTTCCCACGTTGGGAGTTGTGGGATGCCCCCTTCATGGATACCTTCTGCGGGACAATTGAGACCTGTTGGACAGCTCCAGGACATCCCATATGGAATGACTTCAGAGCACCGTTCGCGGATGGATGCCTGGGAAGCCCGCCTCGCATTCCAATTGTCTCCTAGCAACAAGGCAGTTTAGATCTGATGGCTCTGCGGGAGCAACCGGGGTGGCTGAGTTGAAATGGACTTTCCTGAGTATGGGTCCTAATGTGTTTTTGTGTCCATGAGGGCCTTGGAATGGGGCGGTGGCACCGGGACCCTGAAGTACTCTCCTAAGCTTTGGACATGGCTCCCATGCACAGGTTTCCTTGTGGAGACGAGATGAGTTCTGATGGGTGCCTCAGGAAAACCCCTATGCTCGTATTGGAATCAGGCTTTTGAGGACACATGCCTGTAACCCAAAGCAATGGATCCTATTATGGCCTAGGGTCCTGTCTGGTTCAATCTTCTTCTCTGGGGACATCCATCTATGGTATGAGTGGAGGTCGATTATCAGCTGGTGTCAGACAGCCCATGTTTGTTCCGGGCGACCTACCCTATTGGGATGGCCTCAGGGACTTTGGAGATTTCTCATAATTTGTACGATTTTGGACCATGGAATGGGCAGAATTCCCATGGATTGGTAGGCACAGTCCTAATGTGTGGCTCCAGGGGCCCAGCCTGGAGGGTGTGTGGCCCAAGACTTTGAGGACAGAAGTCTGAAAACACAAACTCAGCTTAGGTTTGGGGACGTAGGTATGGCAGGCCCGATCGACAAACCATGAGAAGAACTCTTCAGGATATGAATAAAGTGCGAGTCTGAGGCTCTTGCTCAGGCTTTTGTCTCTGGATTTTGTATCAGCGATGGCCGTGGAATGTCGGGGACGCCTCATGGGCCATGGACGAATCTTCCTCTCTGAGGATTTGGCCCGATTCCCAATTGCTTTTCGTCAATCTGTGGGATGGGAGGACTCATTTCAGGTTTGTTACCTCAGGTGTACCACCAAAAGAGGAATTCCAAAGCCAAGCCGTGGGGAAGACTGAAGGGACAACCCGAACTATGGTTAAAAATTGTGGCCTAGGGGCATGGCAAGCCCAATATGATATCTCTTCATCCAGCCACTGGGTGGCCTTACTTGAGGACTGGGCTCAGCCTGAGAGTCACAATGTGTGTTTGTGACCAATGTGGCCCGCGAGCATGGGCGGGGCCTCATGGGCCACACTGGTTTCAACTACACTGAACGTTGGACAACATGCCAACCACAAGGTTTCTTGCCATGGGGAAGGAGTTCTGATTTCTGCATCACCTTCAACCCTGGGCAGTGATTGGAGATAAGGTCTAGGTTCTGAATCCTGAAAACTGATGTTGGGAAGAGATGACGACCTAAGGCCATGGCGGCTCGATGTGCTCAGTGTGCGGCCAGCTGTCTGGGAGGGGCCAGGGGGTCCAGGCTCAGGCTGTGTCAGAAAGGGCATTAGTGCCCTGGTCAGCCTATGTATTTGGGGTACAGCCAAGGTCGGTGCAGGTTGATCCTCATTTGGGATTACTGGGTAGCACCAGAAGACAATGTTTTTCTTCTGGAGGGCCGGCAGAGTGCTGCATTGTAGTTCTGGATTGCCAAACTGGAGGGCTTGTGGGCCAGTAGTCTGACGACAAAAGTCTGAGAACACAAGCTAGGCTTAGGTTTCTGGGTGAGGCCATGGCACGCACAATCTACAGACCTGAATCGAGATCTCGTGCATCTGAAGTCAGGGCGAGGATCAGACGATCGCTCAGGTTGGAGTTTCTGTCCCTGATGGCCCCTTCATGAATGGGCGGGGGCACCACGAGGCCATGGTGGTTTTCCCACGATGGGAGTTGTGAGAAGCTCCAAACTGCAGAGAGTCTTCTGCAGGACAATTGAGACCTGTTGTTTGGCTCCAGGCCAATGATTCTGAGCAGGGTTCTAAAAATGGATGGCTGGGTAGCCCACCTCGCATTCCAATTGTCTCCTAGCAACAAGACAGGTTAGATCTCCTGGATATGTGGGGAGCAACCGAGGACGCTGAGTTGAAATAGACACCCCTGGGGATGGGTCCTAACGTGCTTTTGTGTCTATGGAGACCTTGGAATGAAGCGGTGGCTTTGTGGCCCTAAAGGGTTCTCCTAAACAGAGGCTTTGACACAGCTCCAACGTGCAAGTTTCCCATGTGTAGATGAGATGTTTTCTGATGGGTGAGTCAAGAAACAGCTATATGCTGCTTTTGAAATCCAGGCCTCTGAGGAGAGATGCCTGGAAACCAAAGCAATGGATCTGATTAGTGCCTAGGGGCCTGTTCTTTCCTTTTTACCTCTGGGGACATCTGTCTATGGGTCTGAGTGCAGGTAGGTGCTCAGTTGGGCTCAGATTGCCCCTGTTGTTCCTGGGAAGCCACCACTATTGAGATGGATCAGGGACTTTGGAGGTTTATCCTATTAGAAGGGTTGTGGCCATTGGAATGGGCACACACAATTCCCTTGGAGAGGGCAAGTACAGTCCTCAGGTTTGGCTCCAGGGGCCTGAGCCTGTAGGGTGTGTAGGCTAGGGCTGTTTGGACAGTTGTCAGAAAACACAAACTCGGCTTATGTTTCGAGTCATAGGTATGGCAGGACTGATCTACAGGCCATGAGGAGAACTCTTCGGGATTTGAAAGAAGGGCGAGTGTGAGGCTCCTGCTCAAGTTTTTGTCTCTGGATATCGTGTCACTCACGGTCGTGGAATTTCTGGGTGACTTCATGGGAAAAGGACGAGTCTTACTCTCTGGTGGTTTGGCCCCGTCCAAAGAGTTTGGGGTCATTCTGTGGGCTGGAAGAAGTCCGTTTTTTTTTGTTTGTTTGTTTTATCCTTGTTTTTTTCTTTTTTATCCTCAGGTGTCCCACCTAATGAGCGATTCCAGAGTAGAGCCCTGGGGAGGGGCGACTGGACCATCAGAAATTTTGTTAAAAATTGGGGCCTAGGGACATGTCAAGCCCATTATGACATCTAATGGTCCAGCAACTGAGAGGACTTACTAGAGGACAGGACTCATGCTGAGGGTCACAATGCGTGTGTATGCCCTCGTCGCACTCAAGAATGGGCGGGGCCTCAGGGTGAATGCTGGTTTCTCCTACACTGAACGTTGGACAACGTGCCAACCACAGGGTTCTTGACATGGGTAAGGAGGAGTTATGATTTCTGCATCACACTCACCCTTGGGAAGTGATTGGAGATAAGGTCTCGGTTCTGAAGCCTGAAAACTGAGGTAGGGAATAGATGATGACCTAAGGCCATGGCGGGTTTTATGTGCTCAGTGTGCGGTCAGCTTTCTGGGTGTTGGTCAGGAGGTCCGGGCTCAGGTTGTGTTCGACAGTGCATTAGTGCCCAGGTTAGACTATATAATTTGGGTAAAGTCGAGTGCTGTGTAGGTTTACCCTCATTTAAGGTGCCTGGGCAGCTCATGAGGCAATAATTTTTTTTCAGAGGGCAGGCAGAGTGCTGCATTGTGGATCCGAAATTGCCAAACTTGAGGGCTTCGGGGCCAGGAGTGTGAGGACGGAAGTCTGAGAAGACAAGCTAGACTTGGGTTTCAGGGCGAGGGCACGGCAGGTACCCCCTGCAGATCTGAACCAATATCTCATGCATCTGAAGTCAGGGCGAGGATCAGACGTTGGCTCAGGTTGGAGTTTCTGAGCATGACGGCCGCTTCATGAAGGGAGCGGAATCTCGAGGCCATTGAGGTTTTCCCACGTTGGGAGTTGTGGGATGCCCCCTTCATGGATTCCTTCTGCGGGACAATTGAGACCTGTTGGACAGCTCCAGGACATCCCATATGGAATGACTCCAGAGCACCGTTCGCGGATGGATGCCTTCGAAGCCCGCCTCGCATTCCAATTGTCTCCTAGCAACAAGACAGTTTAGATCTGATGGCTCTGCGGGAGCAACCGGTGTGACTGAGTTAAAATGGACTTTCCTGAGGATGGGTCCTAATGTGTTTTTGTGTCCATGAGGGCCTTGGAATGGGGCGGTGGCACCGGGACCCTGAAGTACTCTCCTAAGCTTTGGACATGGCTCCCATGCACAGGTTTTTTTGTGGAGACGAGATGAGTTCTGATGGGTGCCTCAGGAAAACCCCTATGCTCATATTGGAATCAGGCTTTTGAGGACACATGCCTGTAACCCAAAGCAATGGATCCTATTATGGCCTAGGGTCCTGTCTGGTTCAATCTTCTTCTCTGGGGACATCCATCTATGGTATGAGTGGAGGTTGATTATCAGCTGGTGTCAGACAGCCCTTGTTTGTTCCGGGCGACCTACACTATTGTGATGGCCTCAGGGACTTTGGAGATTTCTCCTAATTTGTACTATTTTGGACCATGGAATGGGCAGAATTCCCATGGATTGGTAGGCACAGTCCTAATGTGTGGCTCCAGGGGCCCAGCCTGGAGGGTGTGTGGCCCAAGACTTTGAGGACAGAAGTCTGAAAACACAAACTCAGCTTAGGTTTGGGGACGTAGGTATGGCAGGCCCGATCTACAAACCATGAGAAGAACTCTTCAGGATATGAAGAAAGTGCGAGTCTGAGGCTCTTGCTCAGGCTTTTGTCTCTGGATTTTGTATCAGCGATGGCCGTGGAATGTCGGGGACGCCTCATGTGCCATGGACGAATCTTCCTCTCTGAGGATTTGGCCCGATTCCCAATTGCTTTTCGTCAATCTGTGGGATGGGGGGACTCATTTCAGGTTTGTTACCTCAGGTGTCCCACCAAAAGAGGAATTCCAAAGCCAAGCCGTGGGGAAGACTGAAGGGACAACCCGAACTATAGTTAAAAATTGGGGCCTAGGGGCATGGCAAGCCCAATATGATATCTCTTCATCCAGCCACTGAGTGGCCTTACTTGAGGTCTGGGCTCAGCCTGAGCGTCACAATGTGTGTTTGTGACCAATGTGTCCCGCGAGCATGGGCGGGTCCTCATGGGCCACACTGGTTTCAACTACACTGAACGTTGGACAACATGCCAACCACAAGGTTTCTTGCCATGTGGAAGGAGTTCTGATTTCTGCATCACCTTCAACCCTGGGCAGTGATTGGAGATAAGGTCTAGGTTCTGAAACCTGAAAACTGATGTTGGGAAGAGATGACGACCTAAGGCCATGGCGGCTCGATGTGCTCAGTGTGCTGCCAGCTGTCTGGGAGGGGCCAGGGTGTCCAGGCTCAGGCTGTGTCAGAAAGGGCATTAGTGCCCTGGTCAGCCTATGTATTTGGGGTACAGCCAAGGTCGGTGCAGGTTGATCCTCATTTGGGATTACTGGGTAGCACCAGAGGACAATGTTTTTCTTCTGGAGGGCCGGCAGAGTGCTGCATTGTAGTTCTGGATTGCGAAACTGGAGGGCTTGTGGGCCAGTAGTCTGACGACAAAAGTCTGAGAACACAAGCTAGGCTTAGGTTTCTGGGTGAGGCCATGGCACGCACAATCTACAGACCTGAATCGAGATCTCGTGCATCTGAAGTCAGGGCGAGGATCAGACGATCACTCAGGTTGGAGTTTCTGTCCCTGATGGCCCCTTCATGAATGGGCGGGGGCATCACGAGGCCATGGGGGTTTTCCCAGGATGGGAGTTGTGAGAAGCTGCAAACTGCAGAGAGTCTTCTGCAGGACAATTGAGACCTGTTGTTTGGCTCCAGGCCAATGATTCTGAGCAGGGTTCTAAGGATGGATGGCTGGGTAGCCCACCTCGCATTCCAATTGTCTCCTAGCAACAAGACAGGTTAGATATCCTGGATCTGAGGGGAGCAACCGAGGACGCTGAGTTGAAATGGACACCCCTGGGGATGGGTCCTAACGTGCTTTTGTGTCTATGGAGACCTTGGAATGAAGCGGAGGCACTGGGGCCCTAAATGGTTCTCCTAAACAGAGGCTTTGACACAGCCCCAATGTGCAAGTTTCCCATGTGTAGATGAGATGTTTTCTGATGTGTGGGTCAAGAAACAGCTATATGCTGCTTTTGAAATCCAGGCCTCTGAGGAGAGATGCCTTTAAACCAAAGCAATGGATCTGATTATTGCCTAGGGGCCTGTTCTTTCCTTTTTACCTCTGGGGACATCTGTCTATGGGTCTGAATGCAGGTAGGTGCTCAGTTGGGCTCAGATTGCCCCTGTTTTTCCTGGGAAGTCACCACTATTGAGTTGAATCAGGGACTTTGGTGGTTTATCCTATTAGAAGGGTTGTGGCCATTCGAATGGGCACACACAATTCCCTTGGAGAGGGCAAGTACAGTCCTCAGGTTTGGCTCCAGGGGCCTGATCCTCTAGGTTGTGTAGGCCTGGGCTGTTTGGACAGTTGTCTGAAAACACACACCCTCCAGGCTAGGGCCCCTGGAACCACACCTCAGGATTGTTCCTGCCCTCTCAAAGGGAATTCTTCATATTCCATTGGCCACAACCATATAAATCAGGAGAAATCTCCAATGTCCCTGGGACCATACCAATATTGTAGGCCGCTTGGAACAAACAGGGGTGATCTGACACTAGCTGAGCAACTAGCTCCACACCAACTTGGAGACAGATGTCCCCAGAAAAGAACATTGAACTGGACAGGCCCCTAGGCCCTAATCAGATCCATTGCTTTGGTTTCCAGGCATCTCTTCTCAGAGGCCTGGTTTCCAATACCAGCCTATGGGGTTTCCAGAGGCCCCTTCAGAGCAAGTCTTTTCTGCACATTGGAAACTTGCTCGTGGAGCTATGTCAGAACCTCAGAGGCCTGGTTTTCAATACCACCATATGGGGGTTTCCTGAGTCATCAGTCAGAACAAATGTCTTCTCCACATGGGAAACGTGCCCTTTCAAGCTGTGTCAAAACCTCCGGCTAGGAAAATCCTTCAGGGCCCCGGTGCCACCACCTCATTCCAAGGTCTCCATGGACACAATCCCACATTAGGACCCATCTGCAGGAGAGTCTATTTCAACTCAGTGCCCTTGGGTGCTCCCCTAGAGCCAGCAGATCGAACCTATCTTGTCACTAGGAGACAATTGGAATGTGAGGCGGGCTGGCTAGGCATCGATCTGTAGAAAACTACTATGAAGTAATTCCATATGGGACGTCCTGGAGCCATCCAACAGGTCACAGCTGTCCTGCAGAAGGAATCCTTGCGCTTTGGAGCACCTCACCACTCCCATCATGGGAAAAGCTCTGTGGCCTCGTGGTGCACCGTTCCCTTCATGAAAGAGCCATCTTGGACAGAAACTCCAACCTGAGCCAACGTCTAATCCTCGCCCTGACTTCAGATGCACGAAATCTTGATTCAACTCTGCAGAGTGTGCCTGCCGAAACCCCGCCCCGAAGCAAAACCTAGCTATTGTTCTCAGACTTCGTCCTCACACTCCGAGCCCACCAGCCCTCCAGTTAGGGAATTCTGGAGAGACACAATGCAGCACTCTGACTGCCCTCCAGAAGAGAAACGTTGTCCTATGGGGCTAACCAGAAACACCAAATGAGGATCAAACTGCATGCCACTTGCCTCTACCCCAATTATACAGTTTCGCTTGGGCGTTAATGCCCTGTCTTGCACAGCCTGAGGTCTGAATTCCCAACCGACACCCAGACAGCTGGCTGTACACTGAACACATCAGACCCGCCATGGCTTTAGGTCATCATCTCTTCCCAACCTTGGTTTTCAGGCTTCAGAACCTAGACCTTATATATACTCACTACCCAGGGGTGAACGTGATGCAGAAATGAAACTCCTTCTTCCTCAAGGCAAGAAACCTTGTGGTTGGCATGTTTTCCAACGTTCAGTGTAGGAGAATCCAGTGTAGCCCATGAGTCCCTGCCCATGCTTGAGAACCGCAATGGGCACAAACACATTGGGACCCTCAGTGTGAGCCCTGTCCTCAAGTAAAGCCTCTCAGGGGCTGGACAAAGAACCCACATTGCCATCCCAAGTCCCCCAATATTGATGAGAGGTTGAGAGGTCTAGTCACCCCTATTCAGGTCTCTGCTCTGGAACCCCTGAGGAAAAAAATATCGAAGGGTCTCCTCCATCCCCTGAATGAGCCCCAAAACTTGGGATCTAACCAAATCTTAAAAGAGAAAGAATCATCCATGGCCAAAGAGGCCATCCCGTCATTCCATGGCCACCATTGACACAAAATCTAGAGACAAAAGCCTGGATATATGCCTCACACTTGCCCTTTGTTCATAGCCTGAAAAATTCTCCTCACGGTCTATAGATCAGGCCTGTCATACCTACGTCCCCAAACCTAAGCTGAGTTTGGGTTTTCAGATTTCTGTCCCCACTGTCCTGGCCCACACACCCTCCAGGCTGGGGCCCCTGGAGCCATGCCTCAGGACTGTGCCTGCCTTCTCCAAGCAAATTCTGCCCATTCCATTGGCCACAACCCTAAAGATTAGGAGAACACTCCAACGTCCCTGAGGCCATCCCAATAGTGTTGGCCACTCAGGGCAAACAGGGTGATCTGTCCCAAGATGAGCAACTACCTCAACTCAGACCCATAGACAGATAACCCCAGAGAAGAAGATTGAACCGGACAGGCACCTAGGACCTAATCAGATCCATTGCTTTTGATTCCAGGCATCTCTCCTCAGAGGCCTGGTTTCCAATACCAGCATATGTGTTCTTCTGGAGGTACCAGTCTGAACAAATCTCATTTCCACATGGGAAACATGCATTTTGGAGCTGTGTCACAACCTCCAGTTAAGGGAAACCTTCAGGTCCCAGCAGCCAACACCCCATTCCAAGGTCTCCATGGACACAAACCCACATTATGACCCATCCGCAGGCGAGTCCATTTCAACACATCCCCTTTGGTTGCTCCCCAAAAGAAGCAGATCGAACCTGCCTTGTCACTAGGAGACAATAGGAATGTGAGGCGGGCACTCCAGGAATCCATCCTTAGAACCCTGCACTGCCGTGGTTCCGCATGGGACGTCCTGGAGCAATCTGACCGGTCTCGACTGTCACGTAGAAGGAATCCTTGCCGATTGGAGCAACATACAATGCCAATCGTGGGAAAGTCTCCATAGCCCCATGATGCCCCCCACCATCATGAAGGGGCCATCCTGAACAGAAACTTCAACCTGAGCCTACGTCTGATCCTCGCCCTGACTTCAGATGCATGAGATTTAGATTTAGCTCTACAGAGTGTGCCTTCCATGATCTTGACCCAAAACCTAAGCCTAGCTTGTGTTCTCACACTTCCTTCCTCACAATTCTGGCCCACAAACCCTCCAGTGTGAGAATTCCGTCGCCACAATGCAGACCTCTTTCTTCCCTCCAGAAGAAAAACGTTGCCCCTGGGGCTACCCAGAAACGCCAAATGAGGATCAACCTGCATGCCACTCAACTTTACTCCAATTATACAGTCTAAGCTTGGCACTAATGCCCTGTCTGACACAGCCTGAGCCTGGACCTCCTGGATGACACCCAGAAAGGTGGTGTCACACCTAAGGACTGTGCCAGTGCTCTCCAAGGGAAGTCTGCCCGTTTCATTTGCCACAACCTTACAGATTAGGAGAAACCTCCAATTCCCAAGACCAGTCCAATAGTGTTGGCCTCCCCCAACAAACATGGGTGATCTGACACAAGCTGAGCAGTGACCTCAATTCTGAATCTTAGACAGAGACACTCAGAGGAGAATATTGAAAAGGACAGGCCCCTAGACCGTAATCAGATCCATTGCTTTGGATTCCAGGCATTGTTCCCCAGATGCTTGGTTTCCAATACCAGGTTGAGGGGGTTTCAGAACAAATCTCGTCGCTATATGGGAAACTTGCTCTTTGGAGCTGCATCAAAACCTCAGGTTAGGAGAATTCTTCAGGGCAACAGAGCCACTGCCCCATTCCAAGGGATCCATGGACACAAATCCACATCGACTGATCCTCATGAGATTCCATTTCAATTCAGCCCCCTCGGTTGTTCCCCCAGTGACAGCAGATCAAATCCTCCTTTTCACTAGGACACAACTGGAATGCAAGTTGGACTGCCCAGGCATCCATCATTAGAACTGTGCTTTGGAGCATTTCTTATGGGACGTCCTTGATCCATCCAAAATGTCGTGACTGTCCCGCTGACGGAATCCTTGTGGTTTGGAGCATTACACACTCACAAAGTTGGAAATCTTCCATGGTTTCCTGATGCCCCCCCCACCTTCATGAAGGGGACATCATGTACAGAAACTCCAACCTAAGCCAACATCTGATCCTCGCCCTGACTTCAGATGCACGAGATCTCATTTCAGGTCTGTAGAGTGTGCCTGCCATGTCACCGCTGCGAATTCAAAGCTGAACTTGTGTTCTCAGACTTCTGTCCTAAAACACCTGGCCCACAAGCCCTGAAGTTGGCAATTCTGGAGCCAGAATGCAGCACTCTGCCTGCCCTCCAGAAGAAAATCTTTGCCCTATGGGGCCAACCAGAAATCCCAAATGAGGACCAACCTTCACATCACTCGACTGTACCCCAATTATACAGTCTAGCCTGGGGACTAATGCCCTGCCTGACACAGCCTGAGCCCAGACCTCATGATGGACACAGACATCTGGCCGCACACTAAGTGCATCGGACCCACCATGGCCTTAGGTTGTCATCTCTTACCAACCTCGGTTTTCAGGCTTCAGAATCTAGACCTTATCTCTACTCACTGCCATGCCGTGTACGTGATGCAGAAATCAGAACTCCTCCTACCCCATGACCAGAAACCCTGTGGTTGGCATGTTGTCCAACGTGCAATGTAGGAGAAACCAGCATGGCCCATGAGGCCTCAGACATGCTTGAGGGCTGTGATGGGCACAAACACACATTAGGATCCTAAGCATGATCCCTGGCCTCAAGTAAAGCCTCTCCGGGGCTGGACCAAGAGCCCACATATGGAGATTACCATGCCCCTACTCCCCAAGCCTTAACCAGTTCTTGAGAAGTCTAGTCACCCCTACTCAGATCTCTTCTCTAGAATCCCTCCTTGGTGGGACACATGAGGTTAAAAAAAAATAGAGAAAGGACTCCTACCGTCCAAAGAATGACCACAAACACTTGGAATTGGGCCAAATTCACAGAGAGAAATACTCGTCCATGGCTGATGAGGCCATCCTGACATTCCACGGCCACCATTGACACAAAATCCGGAGACAAAAGCCTGAAAAAGCGCCACACACTCGCCCTTTGTTCAAAGCCTGAAAAATTCTCACGGTCTGTAGATCGGGCCTGCCATACCTATGTCCCCAAACCTAAGCCAAGTTTGTGTTTTCAGACTTCTGTCTCCATTGTCCTGGCCCACACACCCTCAAGGCTTGGCCCCATGGAGCCACACCTCAGGACTGTGCCTGCCCTCTCCATGGGAATTCTGCTCATTCCTTTGGCACAACCTGACAGATTAGGAGAAACATCCGAAGTCCCCGAGGCCACCCCAATATTGCAGAATGTCCGGGACAAACAGGGACCATCTGCCACAAGCTGAGCCACTACCTCCAATCAGACCTGTAGATAGATATCCATAGAAAAGAAGATTGAACAGGACAGGCACCTAGGCCCTAAACGGATCCATTGCTTTTGTTTTCATGTATCTCTCCTCAGAGGCCTGGATTCCAATACCAGCACATGGGGGTTTCTGGAGCTACCAATCAGAACAAATCGCATGCCACATGGGAATCATGCTATATGGAACTGTGTCAAAACCTCCAGTTAGGAGAAAATTTCACGTCACTGAAGCCACCGCCCCATTCCAATGTCTCAATGGACACAATCCCACATTATGACCCATCCTCAGGAGAGTCCATTTCAACTCAAACCTGGCGGTTGCTCACCCAGTGCCAGCAGATCAAACCTGCTTTGTCACTAGGAGACAATTGGAATGCGAGTTCGTTGCCCAGGTATCCGTTGTTAGAACTCTGCTCTGGAGAAATTCCTAATAGGGTGCCCTTGATCCATTCAACAGGTCTCAACTGTCCTGCAGAAGGAATCCTTGTGGTTTGCAGCATCACACACTCGCACCGTGGGAAAACCTCCATGGCCTCGTGATGCCTCCACCTTCAGGTAGAGGACATCATAGACAGAAACTCCCGTCTGATCCTCGCCCTGACTTCAGATGCATGAGATCTCAATTCAGCTCTGCAGAGTATGCCTGCCTTTCCCTCGCTCCAAAACCTAAGCCAGCTCACGTTCTCAGACTTCCGTCCTCACACTCCTGGCCCACAAGCCTTCCACTTTGGGAATTCTGGAGACAAAATGCAGCACTCTTCCTGCCCTCCAGAAGAGAGACTTTGCCCTAGGGGTCTACCCAGAAACATCAAATGAGGATCAACCTGCAATTCTCTAGACTGTACCCCAATTATACAGTCTAGCCTGGGCACTAATGCCCTGTCTGACACAGCCTGACCCCAGACCTCGTGACCGACACCCAGACACCTGGCCTCACACTGAACACATCGAATATGCCATGGCCTTAGGTCATCATCTCTTCCCAACCTTGGTCTTCAGGCTTCAGAACCTAGACATTATCTCCACTCACAACTAAGTGACGTACGTGATGCAGAAATCAGAACTTCACCTTCCCCATGACCAGAAACCTTGTGGTTGGCATGTTGTCCAACGTTCAGTATATGAGAACCCAGCATGGCCCATGAGGCCTCAGACATGCTTGAGGGCTGCGATGGGCACAAACACACATTAGGACTTTAAGCATGAACCCTGGCCTCAAGTAAAGCCTCTCCGGGGCTGGACCAAGAGTCTGCATATGGGACTTGCCATGCCCCTACTCCCCCAATCCTAGCCAGAGCTTGAGAAGTCTAGTCATCCTTATTCAGAGCTCTTTTCTGGAATCCCTCTTTGGTGGGACACATAAGGTAAAAAAAAAACAAAAACAAAAAAAAACAAGATAAAGAAAAAAAAAAGTAAGGACTCCTACCATACAAAGAATGACCCCAAACACTTGGAATTTGGCCAAATCCACAGAGAGAAATACTCGTCCATGGTCGATGAGGCCAGCCTGACATTCCACGGCCACCATTGACACAAAATCCGGAGACAAAAACCTGAAAAAGCACCACACACTTGCCCTTTGTTCAGAGCACCCAAAATTCTCAAGGTCTTTAGATCGGGCCTGCCATACCTATGTCCCCAAACCTAAGCCGAGTTTGTGTTTTCAGACTTCTGTCTCCATTGTCCTCACCCACATACCCTAAAGGCTGGGCCCCATGGAGCCACACCTCAGGACTGTGCCTGCTCTATCCAAGGAAATTCTTCCCATTCCATTGGCCACAACCCTACAGATAAGGAGAAACCTCCAAAGTCCCAGAGGCCATTCCAATAGTGTAGGCCTCCCAGGACAAAGAGGGGCGATCTCTCACAAGCTGAGCAACGACGTCAACTCACCCGTAGACAGATAACCCAAGAGAATAAGATTAAACTGGACTGGCCCCTAGAATGTAATTGGTTCCATTGCTTTTTTTTCTAAGCATCTCTCCTCAGAGGCCTGTTTTCCAATACCAGCATATGGGGGATTCCAGAGATACCAATCAGAACAAATCTTGTCTTCACATGGGAAACTTATCCTTTGGAGCTCTGTAAAAGCCTCCAGTTAGGAGAAACCTTCAGGTAGCCGGAGCAACCGCCCTATTCCAAGGTCTCCATGGACACATACCCGCATTATGACCATTCGGCAGGAGAGTACATTTCAACTCAGCCCCGTCGATTACTCCCCCAGAGGCAGAATATCAAACCTGCCTTGTCGCTAGGAGACAACTGGAATGCAAAGCAGACTCTCTAGGCATCCATCCATGGAATCCTGCTCTGGCGCCGTTCCATATGGGATGTCCTGGAGCCTTCCAACAGGTCTTGACTGTCCCACAGAAGGAATCCTTGCAGATTGGAGCATCTCACAACTCCTATCGTGGGAAAACCTACATGGCCTCATGAGATGCTCCCCTTTATAAAGGGGCCATCATGGACAGAAACTCCAACCTGAGCCAACTTCTGATGCATTGCTTTGGTTTCTAGGTATCTCTCCTCAGAGGCCTGGTTTCCAATATCAGAATATGGGGGTTTCCTAAGGAAACAATCAGAACAGATCTCATCTCCACATGGGAAACTTGCTCTTTGGAGCTGTGTCAATACCTCAGGTTAGGAGGATCCTTCAGGGCGCTGGCACCATGGCTCAATCCCAAGGTCTCCAAGGACACAAACTTACATTATGAACCATTCTCAGGAGAGTCCATTTAAAATCAGCCCCCTCGGCTGCTCACCCAGAGCCAGCAGATCAAACCTTCCTTGTCACTCAGAGACAGTTAGAATGGGAGGCGGGCTGCCCAGGCATCCATCCTTAGAACCCTGCTCTGGAGAACGTCTTTATGGGACGTCTTGAATCCAACCAACCTGTCTTGACTGTCTCGCAGAATGAATCCTTGTGGTTTGAAGCATCACACAATAACACTGTGAGAAAACCTCCATTTTCTCATGATGCACCACACCTTCATAAATGGGCCATCATGGACAGAAACTCCATCCTAACCCAAAGTCTGATCCTCGCCCTGAATTCAGAAGCATGAGATCTCGATTCAGCACTTGAGAGTGTGCCTGCTGGGCCCTCGCCTTGAAACCTAAGCCTATCTTGTGTTCTCAGACTTCCGTCCTCAGAATCCTGGCCAACCCCTCCAGTTTGGAAATTCTGGAGACACAATGCAGCACTCTGCCTGCCCTCCAGAAGAAAAATGTTGCCCTATAGGGCTAACCGGAAACGCCAAATGAGTAACAACCTGCATGCCACTCGACCATAACCCAATTATACAGTCTAGCCTGTGCACTAAAGCCCTGTCTGACACAGCCTGAGGGCAGACCTCCAGTCCAACACCCAGAAAGCTGGCCGTACACAGAACATATCACACCCACAATGGCTTTAGGCCATCATCTCTACCCAACCTCAATTTTCACCTTCAGAACCTAGACCTTATCTACACTCACTGCTCAGGAGTGAACGTGATGCAAGAATCAGGACTTCTCCTTCACCATGGCAAGAAACCTTGTGGTTGGCATGTTGTCCAACGTTCATTGTAGGAGAAAGCAGCATGGACTATGAGGTCCCACCTATCCCTGAGGGCCACAATTTGCACAAACACATATTGTGACCGTCAGCGTGAGCCTTATTTTCTTGTGAAGCCTCTTAGTGACTGGAACAACAGCCCACATATGGGGCTTGCCAAGCCCCTAGTCACCCAATCTCAACCAGAGTTCGAGATGTCTAGTCACCCGACTCAGGGCTCTGCTCTGGAATCCCTCTTTGGTGGGACACCTGAGGTAAAAAAAAAAAATACAGAAAGGACTTTTCCCATCCACAGAATGATCCCAACCCCTTGGGATCAGGCCAAATCATCAGAGAAAGAATTGTCCATGGCCCTTGAGGACACCCCGACATTCCACGGCCACCGTTGACACAAAATCCAGGGACAAAAGCCTGAGCAAGTGCCACATACTCGCCCTTTGTTCATAGCCCGGAAAATTCTCACGGTCTGTAGATCGAGCCTTCATACATACATCCCCAAACATAAGCTGAGTTTGTGTTTTCAAACTTCTGTCCCCACAGTCCTGGCCCACACACCATCCAAGCTGGGGCCCCTGGAGCCACACCTCAGGTGTGTGGCTTCCCTCTCCAGGGGAATTCTGCCATTTCCATTGGCCACAACCTTATAGATTAGGAGAAACCTCCAAACTCCCCGAGGCCATCTGAATAGTGTTGGCTGCCCAGGACAAACAGGGATGATCTTTCACAAGTTAGGAAACTACCTCCACTCAGACCCAGAGACAGATATCCCCATAGAATAAGATTGAACTGGACAGGCACTTAGGCCCTAATCAGATCCATTGCTTTTGTTTCCAGGCATCTCTCCTCAGAGGCCTGGTTTCCAATACCAGAATACGGGGGATTACTGAGGCACTCATCAGAAAAATCTCGTCTCCACATAGGAAATGTACTCTTTGGAGCTCTATAAAAACCTCTGTTTAGGAGAATCTTTCAGGGCCCCGGATCAAGCGCCCCATTCCAAGGTCTCCATGGACTTAAACCCACATTATGATCTATCCTCGGGAGCGTCCATGTCAACTCAACCCCCTTGGTTTCTCCCCCAGGGCCTGCAGATCAAACCTGCCTTGTCACTAGGAGACAACTAGAATGGGAGGTGGGCTGCCTAGGCATCAATCCTTAGAACCCTACTCTGGAGTCATTCCATATGGGACATCCTAGAGCCATCCAACAGGTCTCAAGTGTTCCACAGAAGGAATCTTTGCAGTCTGGAGCATCTCAGAACTCCCATTGTGGGAAAATCTACATGGCCTCTTGAGACGCTCCACTTTATAAAGTGGCCATCATGGACAGAAACTCCAACCTGAGCAAACGTCTGATATTCGCCCTGACTTCAGGTGCATGAGATCATGATTCAGCTCTGCAGAGTGTGCCTTCTGTGCTCTCACTTCAAAAACGAAGCCTAGCTTGTGTTCTCAGACTACAGTCCTCACACCCCTGGCCCAAAAGCCCTACAGTTTGGCAATACTGGGGCCACAATGCAGCACTCTGCCTGCCCTCCCAGAGAAAAAACGTTGCCTTATGGAACTACCTAGAGACCCGAATGAGGATCAATTGAACGCCACTCGACTGCACCCCAAATATACAGTCTACCCTGTCTAATGCCTTGTCTGACACAGCATGAGCCCACACCTCCAGACCTACGCTGAACAGCTGGCCGCACACTGAGCTCATTGGACCCAACAGGTCCTTAGGTCTTCATCTCTTCCCAACCTCGGTTTTCGGGTTTCAGAACCTAGACCTAAACTCCAATCACTGTCCAGGGGTTAACGTGATGCAGAAGTCACAACTCTTCCTTCGCCATGGCCAGAAACCTTGTGGTTGGCATATTCTCCAACGTTCAGTGTCGGAGAATCCAGCGTGGCCCATGAGGCCCTTCCCATGCTTGAGGGCCTTGTTGGCACAAATAGGCATTGTGACCCTCAGCATGAGCCCTGTCCTCAAGGAAGGCCTCTCAGTGTCTGAATCAAGAGCCCACATATTGGACTTGCCATGCCCCTAGGCCCCCAAACTAAAACAGAGGTGGGGTTGTCCAGTTGTCCCTCCCGAGGACTCTGCTCTGGAATCCCTCCTTTATTGGGACACATGAGGTACAAAAAATAAAATAAAATAAAATAAAAAACAGAAAGGACTCCTCCCATCCCACAGAACATACCCAAACTCTTGGGATTGGGTCAAATCCTCAGAGAAGGAAAGCCGTCCACAACCCATGAGGCCACGCCAGCATTCCACCCACATTGTTGACACAAATCCAGAGACAAAATCTGAGCAAGCACCTCAAACTCACACTTTTTCATATCCTGAAGTGTTATCACGGTCTGTAGATTGGGCGTGCCATAACTATGTCCCCAATTCTAAGCGGAGTTTGTGTTTTCAGATTTTTGCTCAACAGGCCTGGCCCACACACCCACAAGGTTGGGCCCCTAGAGCCAAACTCAGAACTTTGCCTGCCCTCTCCAGGGGATTTCTGCCCATTCCATTGACCACAACCCTATAGATTAGGAGAAACTCCAAAGTCCCGAGGCCATTCCAATATTATAGGTCGCCCAGGACAAACAGGGGCGATCTGACACAATCTGAGCAACTACCTCACCTCAGATACTTAGACACGTATCCCCAGCAAAGAGATTGAACCGGACAGGCACCTAGGCTCTAATCATATCCATTGCTTTTGTTTCCAGTCATCTCTCCTCAGAGACCTGGTTTCCAATACCAGCATATGGGAGATTCCTTAGGCACTCATCAAAACAATTCTCTTCTCTACATAGGAAACATACTCTTTAGAGCTCCATAAAAACCTCCGGTTATGAACATCCCTCAAGGACCCGGATCAAGACCCCATTCCAAGGTCTCCATGGACACAAATGCACATTATGACCCATCCTCAACTCACCCATTTCAACACACCCGCCTCGGTTGCTCCACTAGATCAGGCAGATCGAACTTGCCTTGGCTCTATGAGACACCTGGAATGGGAGGCAGGCTGCCCAGGCATCCATCCTTAGAACCCTGCTCTGAATAACTTCCTTATGGTATGTCCTGGAGCCATCCACCGGTCTCACCTGTCCCACAGAAGGAATCATTGCGGTTTGGAGCATCTCAAAATTCAAATCGTGGGAAAACCTCCATGTCCTCGTGACACCCTCCCATTTATTAAGGGGCCGTCATGGACAGAAACTCCGACCTAAGACAACGTCTGATCCTAGCTCTGTCTTCAGGCATACGGGATCTCGAATCATCTCTGCAGAGGGTGCCTGCAGTCCCTTCACCCCGAAATCTAAGTCTGGCTTGTGTTCTCAGAATTTTTTCCTCACACTCCTGGCCCACAAGCCTTCAAGTTTGGGAATTCTGGAGCTAGTATGTGACACTGTGTCTTCCCTCCAGAAGAAAAACGTTGCCCTCTGGGGCTACCCAGTAACCACAAATGAGTACCATCCTGCACGAAACTCGACTGCACCCCAATGATACAGTCTAGCCTGGGCACTAATTCGCTGTCTGCCACAGCCTGAGCCTGCACCTCCCAACCCACGCTCAACAGATGGCCGAACACTGAGCACATCAGACACACCATGGCCATAGGGCTTCATCTCTTCCCAACCTCAGTTTTCAGGCTTCAGAACCTAGCCCTTAAATCCAATCACAGTCCAGGAGTGAAAGTGTTGCAGAAATTACAACTCCTCCTTCCCCATGGCCAGAAACCTTGTGGTTGGCATGTTGTCCAACGTTCAATGTGGGAAAACCTGCATTGTCCGAAAGGCCACGCCAGTGCTTGAGGGCCGCCTAGGGCACAGACATGCATTGTGACCTGCAGCGTGAGTCCCGTATTAAAGTAACGCCTCTCAGTGGCTGGACCAAGATCCTGCATATGAGGTTGTCATATCCATAGGCCCCCAGGCTTAACCCGAGGGCGAGTATTCCAGTTGTCAGTACCCACTTCTATGCTCTAGAATCCCTCTACTGGGGGGACACATGAAGCAGAAAACAGGACACTTCCCTTCCCACAGAATGACCCCAAACTCTTGGGGCCTGGAAAACTACCAGAGAGGGAGACTTCTACGACCCATGAGACAACTCCTACATTAAACGGCCATTGTGGACAAAACATCCAGAGACAAAAGCCTGAGCGACTGCCTCCCTCTCACCCTTCTTTCATATCCAGAGGAGCTCCCCTCATGGACTGTAGATCAGGCCTGCCGTAACCTCGGCCCCAAACCTGAGCTGAGTTAGGGTTTTTGGATGTCTGTCTGCACAGCCATGGCCCACACAGCCTCCAGGCTGGGGTCTCTGGAGCCACACCACAGAACTGTGCCTGCTCTCTCCTAAGAAACTGCCCATTCCATTGGCCACAACTCTACAAAATAGTAGAAACCTCAAGGTCCCCAAGGACATCCCAATACCGCAAGCCGCACTGGACAAATAGGGGCATTATGACACAAGCTGAGCAACTACTACCTCCATGCAGACACACAGACAGATATCTGCAGAGACAGAAGATTGAACCAGACAGGCCCCTAGGCCCTATTATGAACTCTTGCTTTGGTGTCCAGGTATCACTCCTCAGAGGCCTGGGTTCGAAGACCAGCATACGGGGCTTTCCTGAGGCACCAGACAAAAGACCTCTCATCTCCACATGGGAAGCTTCCTTGTTGGAGTTGTGTCAAGCCCTTCGGGTTGGAGAATCCTGCAGAGTCCCTTAGCTACTGCCACATTCCAAGGTCTCCATGGCCACCAACCCACATTATGACTCATCCTCTGGAGAGTCCATTTAAACTCAGCCTTATGGGTAGCTCACCCAAGAGCCCGCAGATTGAGCGTGCCTTGTCTCCACCAGGAAATGAAAAGGTGAGTTGGCGTTTCTCGGCATCCATGCTTAGGCCCCTGCCCTCGAGTCTTTCTGTATGGGGCATCCTGGAACCATCCAATAGTACTCGACTGTCCTGAAGAAGGAAACTTTGAAGTTTGGAGCAGCTCACAACTCCCAGCTTAGGGAAACCTCCCTGGCCTCATGACGCCCCCACCCCCTTCAGGAAGGGGCCGTCATGGACACAAACTCCAGCTTGAGGCAACATCTGATATTCGCCCTGACCTCACCTGCAGGAGATCTCGATTCAGCCTCTGCAGAGTGGGCCTGCCATGCTCTTGGCCCCAAAACTCATGCTAGCTTGTGTTTTCAGACTTCCTTCCTCACAATCCTGGCCACACCCCTCCAGTTTGGCAATTCTGGAGACACAATGCAGCACTCTGCCTGCCCTCCAGAAGAAAAATGTTGCCCTATAGGGCTAACCGGAAACGCCAAATGAGTAACAACCTGCATGCCACTCGACCACACCCCAATTATACAGTCTAGCCTGTGCACTAAAGCCCTGTCTGACACAGCCTGAGGG
Organism: Mustela nivalis; assembly: GCF_964662115.1. Taxonomy (NCBI): domain Eukaryota; kingdom Metazoa; phylum Chordata; class Mammalia; order Carnivora; family Mustelidae; genus Mustela; species Mustela nivalis. The sequence goes on from NW_028136364.1 coordinate 765,821, forward strand.
CAGACCTCCAGTCCAACACCCAGACAGCTGGCCGTACACAGAGCATATCACACCCACAATGGCTTTAGGCCATCATCTCTACCCAACCTCAGTTTTCACCTTCAGAACCTAGACCTTATCCCCACTCACTGCTCAGGAGTGAACGTGATGCAAGAATCAGAACTTCTCCTTCGCCTTGGCAAGAAACCTAGTGGTTGTCATGTTGTCCAATGTTCATTGTAGGAGAAAGCAGCATGGACAATGAGGCCCCACCTATCCCTGAGGGCCACAATTTGCACAAACACACATTGTGACCCTCAGCGTGAGCCCTATCCTCATGTAAAGCCTCTTAGTCACTGGAACAACAGCCCCCATATTGGGCTTGCCAAGCCCCTAGTCCCCCAATCTCAACCAGAGTTCGAGATGTCTAGTCACACCTACTCAGGGCTCTACTCTGGAATCCCTCTTTGGTGGGAGAACTGAGGTAAAAAAAAAATACATAAAGGACTCTTCCCATCCACAGAATGATCCCAACCACTTGGGATCAGGCCAAATCACCAGAGAAAGAATTATCCATGGCCCTTGAGGACACTCCGACATTCCACGGCCAACGTTGACACAAAATCCAGAGACAAAAGCCTGAGCAAGCGCCACATACTCGCGTTTTGTTCATAGCCCGGAAAATTCTCACGGTCTGTAGATCGAGCCTTCATACATACATCCCCAAAACTAAGCTGAGTTTGTGTTTTCAGACTTCTGTCCCCACAGGCCTGGCCAAGACACCATCCAAGCTGGGGCCCCTGGAGACACACCTCAGGACTGTGGCTTCCCTCTCCAGGGGAATTCTGCTATTTCCATTGGCCACAACCCAATAGATTAGGAGAATCCGCCAAACTCCCCCAGGCCATCCGAATAATGTTGGCTGCCCAGGACACACAGGGATGATCTCTCACAAGTTAGGAAACTACCTCCACTCAGACCCAGAGACAGATATCCCCATAGAATAAGATTGAACTGGACAGGCACTTAGGCCCTAATCAGATCCATTGCTTTTGATTCCAGTCATCTCTCCTCAGAGGCCTGTTTTCCAATACCAGCATATGGGAGATTCCTTAGGCACTCATCAAAACAATTCTCTTCTCTACATAGGAAACATACTCTTTAGAGCTCCATAAAAACCTCCGGTTATGAACATCCCTCAAGGCCCCGGTTCAAGCATCCCATTCCAAGGTCTACATGGACACAAATGCACATTATGACCCATCCTCAACTCACCCATTTCAACACACCCGCCTCGGTTGCTCCCCTAGATCCAGCAGATCGAACTTGCCTTGGCGCTATGAGACACCTGGAATGGGAGGCAGGCTGCCCAGGCATCCATCCTTAGAACCCTGCTCTGGATAACTTCCTTATGGTATGTCCTGGAGCCATCCAACAGGTCTCGACTGTCCCACAGAAGGAATCATTGCGGTTTGGAGCATCTCACAATTCCCATCGTGGGAAAACCTCCATGTCCTCGCGACACCGTCCCCTTCATGAAGGGGCCGTCATGGACAGAAACTCCGACGTAAGCCAACGTCTGATTCTAGCTCTGTCTTCAGGCATACGGGATCTCGAATCATCTCTGCAGAGGGTGCCTGCCGTCCCCTCACCCCGAAATCTAAGTCTGGCTTGTGTTTTCAGAATTTGTTTCTCATACTCCTGGCCCACAAGCCTTCCAGTTTGGGAATTCTGGAGCCACTATGTGGCACTGTGTCTTTCCTCCAGAAGAAAAACGATGCCCTCTGGGGCTACCCAGTAACCACAAATGAGTACCAACCTGCACGAAACTCGACTGCACCCCAATGATACAGTCTAGCCTGGGCACTAATTCCCTGTCTGCCACAGCCTGAGCCTGCACCTCCCAATCCACACTCAACAGCTAGCCGAACACTGAGCACATCATCCACACCCTGGCCTTAGGTCTTCATCTCTTCCCAACCTCAGTTTTCAGGCTTCAGAACCTAGACCTTAAATCCAATCACAGTACAGGAGTGAAAGTGTTGCAGAAATTAGAACTCCTTCTTCCCCATGGCCAGAAAACTTGTGGTTGCCATATTGTCCAACATTCCGTGTAGGAGAAACCAGCATGGTACATTAGGCCACGCCCTGACTTGAGGGGCTCCTTGGGCACAAAAACACATTGTGAAACTCAGTGTGAGACCTATCCTCAAGGAAGGCCTCTCAGTGTCTGGACCAAGAGCCCACATATGGGGCTTGCCATGTTCTTAGGTCCCAATGTTAACCAGAGGTCTGGTTGTCCAGTCGCCCCTCCCCAGGTCTCTTCTCTGGAATCCCTCTTATGGTGGTCTACCTTAGGAAAAAAAAAATAATAATAATAAAAAAGTAAACAAAAAAACAAGAAAGGCCTCCTCCCTTCCCACAGAATGACCCCAAACTCTTGGGATCAGGTCAAATCCCCAGAAAAGGAGCCTCATCGATGGCCCATGAGGGCACCCCGACATTCCATGGCAATCGGTGACAGATTTCCAGAAAAAAAAAAAAAAAAAAAGCATGAGCCAGCAACTCACATTCGCCCTTTGTTCATATCCCGATGAGTTCTCCTCACGGTCTATAGATCGGGCCGGCCATACCTACATCCCCCAACCTAAGTGGAGTTTGTGTTTTCAGACTTTTGTCCAAATAGCCCTGTACCAAACACGCTCCACACTTGTGTCACTGGAGCCACACCTCAGGACTGTTCTTCCCTTTCAATGGAATTCTTCCCATTCCATTGGCCACAACCTTTAAATTCGGAAAAACCTCCAAAGTCACCGAGGCCATCCCAATAGTGTAGGCCGCCCATGACAAACAGGGGTGATCTCAAATCAGCTGAGCAACTACCTCCACTCAGACAACAGATGTCCCCAGAGAAGAATATTGAACCGGACAGGCCCCTAGGCCCTAGTCAGATCCATTGCTTTGGTTTTCAGGCATCTCTCCTCAGAGGCCTCGTTTCCAATACCAGCATATGGTGGTTTCCTGAGGAACCAATAAGAACAAATCTCGTCTCCCCATGGAAAACTTGCTCATTGGAGCTTTGTCATAACCTCTGGTTAGGAGACTCCTTCAAGGCCCTGGTGCCACTTGGACGCAAACCAACATTAAGACCATCCTCAGGAAAGTCCATTTCAACTCAGCCCCCTCTGTTGCTACCCCAAGCCAGCAGATCAAACGTTTCTTGTTGCTAGGAGACAATTGGAATGTGAGGCTGGCTGCCCAGGCATCCATACTTAGAACCCTGTTCTGGAAAAATACCTTATAAGACGTCCTGGAGCCATCCAACAAATCTTAATTGTCCCACAGAAGGAATCCTTGCGGTTTGGAGCATCTCACAACTCCAATAGAGGGAAAACCCCCATGGGCTCATAATGTCCCCCATTCATGAAGGGGCCAACATGGACAGAAACTCAACCCTGAGCCAAAGTCTGATCCTCGACCTGACTTCAGATGCATGAGATGTCAATTCAGCTCTGCAGAGTGTGCCTGCCATGTCCTTGCCCCGAAACCTAAGCCTAGCTTGTGTTCTCAGACTTCCGTCCTCACTCTCCTGGCCCACAAGCCCTCCAGTTTGGGAATTCCGAAGCCACAATGCAGCACTCTGCCTGCCCTCCAGAAGAAAAACTTTGCCCTATGCTGCTAATAAGAAACCCCAAATGATTTTCTAATGCATGCCACTCGATTGTAAAGCAATTATACAGCCTACCCTGTATATTAATGCCCTGTCTGGCACAGCCTGAGACAAGATATCCCAAACAATACCCAGACAGCTGGCCCCAACATGGTCACATAGGACCCGCTATGGCTGTAGGTCGTCATCTCTTCCCAACCTCGGTTTTCAGGCTTCAGAACCTAGACCTTATCTCCAATCACTGCCCAGGGGTGAACGTGATGCAGAAATTAGAATTCCTCCTTCCCCATGGCCAGAAACCTTGTGGTTGGCATGTTGTCCGACGTTCAATGTGGGAAATTCTGCATTGTCCGAAAGGCCACGCCAGTGCTTGAGGGCCGCCTAGGGCACAGACATGCATTGTGACCTGCAGCGTGAGTCCCGTATTAAAGTAACGCCTCTCAGTGGCTGGACCAAGATCTTGCATATGGGGCTTGTCATATCCATAGGCCCCCAGGCTTAACCAGAGGGCGAGTATTCCAGTTGTCAGTACCCACTGCTATGCTCTAGATTCCCTCTACAGGGGGGACACATGAAGCAGAAAACAGGACACTTCCCTTCCCACAGAATGACCCCAAACTCTTGGGGGCTGGACAAACTACCAGAGAGGGAGACTTCTACGACCCATGAGGCAACTCCTACATTAAACGGCCATTGTGGACAAAACATCCAGAGACAAAAGCCTGAGCGACTGCCTCCCTCTCACCCTTCTTTCATATCCAGAGGAGCTCCCCTCATGGACTGTAGATCAGGCCTGCCATAACCTCGGCCCCAAACCTGAGCTGAGTTAGGGATTTTGGATGTCTGTCTGCACAGCCATGGCCCACACGGCCTCCAGGATGGGGTCTCTGGAGCCACACCACAGAACTGTGCCTGCTCTCTCTTAAGAAACTGCCCATTCCATTGGCCACAACTCTACAAAATAGTAGAAACCTCAAGGTCCCCAAGGACATCCCACTACCGCAAGCCGCACTGGACAAATAGGGGCATTATGACACAAGCTGAGCAACTACTACCTCCATGCAGACACACAGACACACAGACAGATATCCGCAGAGACAGAAGATTGAACCAGACAGGCCCATAGGCCCTATTATGAACTCTTGCTTTGGTGTCCAGGTATCACTCCTCAGAGGCCTGGGTTCGAAGACCAGCATACGGGGCTTTCCTGAGGCACCAGACAGAAGATCTCTCATCTCCACATGGGAAGCTTCCTTGTTGGAGTTGTGTCAAGCCCTTCGGGTTGGAGAATCCTGCAGAGTCCCTTAGCTACTGCCACATTCCAAGGTCTCCATGGCCACTAAACCACATTATGACTCATCCTCAGGAGAGTCCATTTAAACTCAGCCTTCTGGGTATCTCACCCAAGAGCCCGCAGATTGAGCGTGCCTTGTCTCGACCAGGCAATGGGAAGGTGAGTTGGCGTTTCTCGGCATCCATGCTTAGGCCCCTGCTCTCGAGTCTTTCTGTATGGGGCATCAAGGGACCATCCAATAGTACTCGACTGTCCTGAAGAAGGAAACTTTGAAGTTTGGAGCAGCTCACAACTCCCAGTGTAGGGAAACCTCCCTGGCCTCATGACGCCCCCACCCTTTTCATGTAAGGGCCGTCATAGACACAAACTCCAGCTTGAAGCAACATCTGATACTCGCCCTGACCTCACTGCAGGAGATCTCGATTCAGCCTCTGCAGAGTGGACCTGCCATGCTCTTGGTCCCAAAACTCGTGCTAGCTTGTGTTTTCAGACTTCCTTCCTCACAATCCTGGCCACACCCCTCCAGTTTGGCAATTCTGAAGACACAATGCAGCACTCTGCCTGCCCTCCAGAAGAAAAATGTTGCCCTATAGGGCTAACCGGAAACGCCAAATGAGTAACAACCTGCATGCCACTCGAACATACCCCAATTATACAGCCTAGCCTGTGCACTAAAGCCCTGTCTGACACAGCCTGAGGGCAGACCTCTAGTCCAACACCCAGAAAGCTGGCCGTATACAGAGCATATCACACCCACAATGGCTTTAGGCCATCATCTCTACCCAACCTCAGTTTTCACCTTCAGAACCTAGACATTATCTCCACTCACTGCTCAGGAGTGAACGGGATGCAAGAATCAGAACTTCTCCTTCGCCTTGGCAAGAAACCTAGTGGTTGGCATGTTGTCCAATGTTCATTGTAGGAGAAAGCAGCATGGACTATGAGGCCCCACCTATCCCTGAGGGCCACAATTTGCACAAACACACATTGTGACCCTCAGCGTGAACCCTATCCTCATGTAAAGCCTCTTAGTGACTGGAACAACAGCCCACATATGGGGCTTGCCAAGCCCCTAGTCCCCCAATCTCAACCAGAGTTCGAGATGTCTAGTCACCCCTACTCAGGGCTCTACTCTGGAATCCCTCTTTGGTGGAACACCTGAGGTAAAAAAAAAAAAATACAGAAAGGACTCTTCCCATCCACAGAATGATCCCAACCCCTTGGCATCAGGCCAAATCACCAGAGAAAGAATTGTCCATGGCCCTTGAGGACACCCCGACATTCCACGTCCACCGTTGACACAAAATCCAGAGACAAAAGCCTGAGCAAGCGCCACATACTCGCCCTTTGTTCATAGCCCGGAAAATTCTCACGGTCTGTAGATCGAGCCTTCATACATACATCCCCAAACCTAAGCTGAGTTTGTGTTTTCAGACTTCTGTCCCCACAGTCCTGGCCCACCAGGGGCCCCTGGAGACACACCTCAGGACTGTGGCTTCCCTCTCCAGGGGAATTCTGCCATTTCCATTGGCCACAACCCTATAGATTAGGAGAATCCTCCAAAACCCCGAGGCCATCCCAATAGTGTTGGCTGCCCAGGACAAACAGGGATGATCTTTCACAAGTTAGGAAACTACCTCCACTCAGACCCAGAGACAGATATCCCCATAGAATAAGATTGAACTGGACAGGCACTTAGGCTCTAATCGGATCCATTGCTTTTGTTTCCAGGCATCTCTCCTCAGAGGCCTGGTTTCCAATACCAGAATACGGGGGATTACTGAGGCACTCATCAGAAAAATCTAATCTCCACATAGGAAATGTACTCTTTGGAGCTCTATAAAAACCTCTGTTTAGGAGAATCTTTCAGGGCCCCGGATCAAGCGCCCCATTCCAAGGCCTCCATGGACTTAAACCCACATTATGATCTATTGTCGGGAGAGTCCATGTCAACTCAACCCCCTTGGTTTCTCCCCCAGGGCCTGCAGATCAAACCTGCCTTGTTGCTAGGATACAACTAGAATGGGAGGCGGGCTGCCCAGGCATCCATCCTTAGAACCCTACTCTGGAGTCGTTCCACATGGGACATCCTAGAGCCATCCAACAGGTCTCAAGTGTCCCACAGAAGGAATCTTTGCAGTCTGGAGCATCTCAGAACTCCCATTGTGGGAAAATCTACATGGCCTCTTGAGACGCTCCACTTTATAAAGTGGCCATCATGGACAGAAACTCCAACCTGAGCAAACGTCTGATATTCGCCCTGACTTCAGGTGCATGAGATCTTGATTCAGCTCTGCAGAGTGTGCCTTCTGTGCACTCACCCCCAAAACTAAGCCTAGCTTGTGTTCTCAGACTACCGTCCTCACACCCCTGCCCCAAAAGCCCTACAGATTGGCAATACTGGGGCCATAATGCAGCACACTGCCTGCCCTCCAGAAGAAAAACGTTGCCTTATGGAGGTACCTAGAAACCCGAATAAGGATCAACTGAACGCCACTCGACTGCACCCCAAATATGCAGTCTAGCCTGTCTAATGCCTTGTCTGACACAGCATGAGCCCACAACTCCAGACCTACGCTCAACAGCTGGCTGCACACTGAGCTCATTGGACCCATCAGGTCCTTAGGTCTTCATCTCTTCCAACCTCAGTTTTCGGGTTTCAGAACCTAGACCTAAACTCCAATCCTTGTCCAGGGGTGAACGTGATGCAGAAATCACAACTCTTCCTTCGCCATGGCTGGAAACCTTGTGGTTGGCATATTCTCCAACGTTCAGTGTAGAATAATCTAGCGTGGCCAATGAGGCACTTCCCATGCTTGAGGGCCTTGTTGGGCACAAATAGGCATTGTGAACCTCAGCATGAGCCCTGTCCTCAAGGAAGGCCTCTCAGTGTCTGAATCAAGAGCCCGCCTATTGGACTTGCCATGCCCCTAGGCCCCCAAACTTAAACAGAGGTGGGGATATCCAGTTGTCCCTCCCAAGGACTCTGCTCTGGAATCCCTCTTTTATTGGGACACTTGAGGTACATAAAATAAAATATAAAATAAAATAAAATAAAAAACAGAAAAGACTCCTCCCATCCCACAGAATGTACCCAAACTCTTGGGATCGGGTCAAATCCTCAGAGGAGGAAAGCCATCCACAACCCATGAGGCCACGCCAGCATTCCACCCACATTGTTGACACAAATCCAGAGACAAAACCTGAGCAAGCACCTCAAACTCACCCTTTTTCATATCCCTAAGTGTTATCACAGTCTGTAGATTGGGCGTGCCATACCTATGTCCCCAATCCTAAGCGGAGTTTGTGTTTTCAGAGTTTTGTCCCCACAGGCCTGGCCCACACAGCCTCAAGGCTGGGCCCCTAGAGCCAAACTCAGAACTGTGCCTGCCCTCTCCAGGGGATTTCTGCCCATTCCATTGGCCACAAACCTATAGATTAGGAGAAACTCCAAAGTCCGGAAGCCATCCCAATATTATAGGCTGCCCAGGACAAACAGGTGCGATCTGACACAAGCTGAGCAACTACATCCCCTCAGATCCTTAGACACGTATCCTCAGGAAAGAGATTGAACCGGACAGGCACCTAGGCCCTAATCATCTCGATTGCTTTTGTTTCCAGTCATCTCTCCTCAGAGGCCTGGTTTCCCATACCAGCATATGGGAGATTCCTTAGGCACTCATCAAAACAATTCTCTTCTCTACATAGGAAACGTACTCTTTAGAGCCCATCAAAACCTCCGGTTATGAACATCCCTCAAGGCCCCGGATCAAGCACCCCATTCCAAGGTCTCCATGGACACAAATGCACATTATGACCCATCCTCAACTCACCCATTTCAACACACCCGCCTCGGTTGCTCCCCTAGATCCAGCAGATCGAACTTGCCTTGGCGCTATGAGACACCTGGAATGGGAGGCAGGCTGCCCAGGCATCCATCCTTAGAAGCCTGCTCTGGATAACTTCCTTATGGGATGTCCTGGAGCCATCCAACAGGTCTCGACTGTCCCACAGAAGGAATCATTGCGGTTTGGAGCATCTCACAATTCCCATCGTGGGAAAACCTCCATGTCCTCGTGACACCGTCCCCTTCATGAAGGGGCCGTCATGGACAGAAACTCCGACGTAAGCCAACGTCTGATCCTAGCTCTGTCTTCAGGCATACAGGATCTCGAATCATCTCTGCAGAGGGTGCCTGCCGTCCCCTCACCCCGAAATCTAAGTCTGGCTTGTGTTCTCAGAATTTTTTTCTCACACTCCTGGCCCACAAGCCTTCCAGTTTGGGAATTCTGGAGCCACTATGTGGCACTGTGTCTTCCCTCCAGAAGAAAAACGTTGCCCTCTGGGGCTACCCAGTAACCACAAATGAGTACCATCCTGCACGAAACTCGACTGCACCCCAATGATACAGTCTAGCCTGGGCACTAATTCCCTGTCTGCCACAGCCTGAGCCTGCACCTCCCAACCCACACTCAACAGCTGGCCGAACACTGAGCACATCAGCCACACCATGGCCTTAGGTCTTCATCTCTTCCCAACCTCAGTTTTCAGGCTTCAGAACCTAGACCTTAAATCCAATCACAGTCCAGGAGTGAAAGTGTTGCAGAAATTAGAACTCCTTCTTCCCCATGGCCAGAAAACTTGTGGTTGCCATATTGTGCAACGTTCAGTGTAGGAGAAACCAGCATGGTACATTAGGCCACGCCCTGACTTGAGGGGCTCCTTGGGCACAAAAACACATTGTGAAACTCAGTGTGAGACCTATCCTCAAGGAAGGCCTCTCAGTGTCTGGAACAAGAGTCCACATATAGGGCTTGCCATGTTCTTAGGTCCCAATGTTAACCAGAGGTCTGGTTGTCCAGTCGCTCCTTGCCAGGACTCTGCTCTTGGATCCCTCTTTTGGTGGTCCACCTTAGGTAAAAAAAAAAAAAATAATACTAAAATCATAAACAAAAAAACAAGAAAGGCCTCCTCCCTTCCCACAGAATGACCCCAAACTCTTGGGATCGGGTCAAATCCCCAGAAAGGGAGCCTCATCAATGACCCATGAGAACACCCCGACAGTCCATGGCAATCGGTGACACAATTCCAGAAAAAAAAAAAAAGCATGAGCCAGCAACTCACATTCGCCCTTTGTTCATATCCCGAAGAGTTCTCCTCACGGTCTATAGATCGGGTCGGCCATACCTACATCCACCAACCTAAGTGGAGTTTGTGTTTTCAGACTTTTGTCCAAATAGCCCTGGACCAAACACGCTCCACAATTGGGTCCCTGGAGCCACACCTCAGGACTGTGCTTCCCTTTCAAGGGAATTCTTCCCATTCCATTGGCCACAACCTTGCAAATGAGGAAAAACCTCCAAAGTCACCGAGGCCATCTTAATAGTGTAGGCCTCCCAGGACAAACAGGGGTGATCTCAAACCAGCTGAACAACTACCTCCACTCAGACAACAGATGTCCCCAGAGAAGAATATTGAACCGGACAGGCCCCTAGGCCCTAATCAGATCCATTGCTTTGGTTTTCAGGCATCTCTCCTGAGGCCTCCATTCCAATACCAGCATATGGTGGTTTCCTGAGGCACCAATAAGAACAAATCTCGTCTCCCCATGGAAAACTTGCTCATTGGAGCTTTGTCATAACCTCTGGTTAGGAGAATCCTTCAGGGCCCTGGTGCCACTACCCCATACCAAGGTCTCCATGGACTCAAACCAACATTAAGACCATCCTCAGGAAAGTCCATTTCAACTCAGCCCCCTCTGTTGCTACCCCAAGCCAGCAGATCAAACGTTTCTTGTTGCTAGGAGACAATTGGAATGTGAGGCTGGCTGCCCAGGCATTCATACTTAGAACCCTGTTCTGGAGAAATACCTTATAAGACGTCCTGGAGCCATCCAACAAATCTTAATTGTCCCACAGAAGGAATCCTTGCGGTTTGGAGCATCTCACAACTCCAATAGAGGGAAAACCCCCATTGGCTCATAATGTCCCCCCTTCCTGAAGGGGCCAACATGGACAGAAACTCAAACCTGAGCCAAAGTCTGATCCTCTACCTGACTTCAGACGCATGAGATCTCAATTCAGCTCTGCAGAGTGTGCCTGCCATGTCCTTGCCCCGAAACCTAAGCCTAGCTTGTGTTCTCAGACTTCCGTCCTCACTCTCCTGGCCCACAAGCCCTCCAGTTTGGGAATTCCGATGCCACAATGCAGCACTCTGCCTGCCCTCCAGAAGAAAAACTTTGCCCTATGCTGCTAATAAGAAACCCCAAATGATTTTCTAATGCATGCCACTTGATTGTAAAGCAATTATACAGCCTACCCTGTATACTAATGCCCTGTCTGGCACAGCCTGAGACAAGACATCCCAAACGATACCCAGACAGCTGGCCCCAACCTGGACACATACGACCCGCTATGGCTGTAGGTCGTCATCTCTTCCCAACCTCGGTTTTCAGGCTTCAGAATCTAGACCTTATCTCCAATCACTGCCCAGGGGTGAACGTGATGCAGAAATTAGAATTCCTCCTTCCCCATGGCCAGAAACCTTGTGGTTGGCATGTTGTCCAACGTTCAATGTGGGAAAACCTGCATTGTCCGAAAGGCCACGCCAGTGCTTGAGGGCCGCCTAGGGCACAGACATGCATTGTGACCTGCAGCGTGAGTCCCGTATTAAAGTAACGCCTCTCAGTGGCTGGACCAAGATCCTGCATATGGGGCTTGTCATATCCATAGGCCCCCAGGCTTAACCAGAGGGCGAGTATTCCAGTTGTCAGTACCCACTGCTATGCTCTTGAATCCCTCTACTGGGGGGACACATGAAGCAGAAAACAGGACACTTCCCTTCCCACAGAATGACCCCAAACTCTTGGGGGCTGGACAAACTACCAGAGAGGGAGACTTCTACGACCCATGAGGCAACTCCTACATTAAACGGCCATTGTGGACAAAACATCCAGAGACAAAAGCCTGAGCGACGGCCTCCCTCTCACCCTTCTTTCATATCCAGAGGAGCTCCCCTCATGGACTGTAGATCAGGCCTGCCGTAACCTCGGCCCCAAACCTGAGCTGAGTTAGGGTTTTTGGATGTCTGTCTGCACAGCCATGGCCCACACAGCCTCCAGGCTGGGGTCTCTGGAGCCACACCACAGAACTGTGCCTGCTCTCTCCTAAGAAACTGCCCATTCCATTGGCCACAACTCTACAAAATAGTAGAAACCTCAAGGTCCCCAAGGACATCCCACTACCACAAGCCGCACTGGACAAATACTGGCATTATGACACAAGATGAGCAACTACTACCTCCATGCAGACACACAGACAGATATCCGCAGAGAAAGAAGATTGAACCAGACAGGCCCCTAGGCCCTATTATGAACTCTTGCTTTGGTGTCCAGGTATCACTCCTCAGAGGCCTGTGTTTGAAGACCAGCATACGGGGCTTTACTGAGGCACCAGACAGAAGACCTCTCATCTCCACATGGGAAGCTTCCTTGTTGGAGTTGTGTCAAGCCCTTCGGGTTGGAGAATCCTGCAGAGTCCCTTAGCTACTGCCGCATTCCAAGGTCTCCTTGGCCACCAACCCACATTATGACTCATCCTCAGGAGAGTCCATTCAAACTCAGCCTTCTGGGTAGCTCACCCAAAAGCCCGCAGATGGAGCGTGCCTTGTCTCGACCAGGCAATGGGAAGGTGAGTTGGCGTTTCTCGGCATCCATGCTTAGGGCCCTGCTCTCGAGTCTTTCTGTATGGGGCATCCTGGAACCATCCAATAGTACTCGACTGTCCTGAAGAAGGAAACTTTGAAGTTTGGAGCAGCTCACAACTCCCAGCGTAGGGAAACCTCCCTGGCCTCATGACGCCCCCACCCCCTTCAGGAAGGGGCCGTCATGGACACAAACTCCAGCTTGAGGCAACATCTGATACTCGCCCTGACCTCACCTGCAGGAGATCTCGATTCAGCCCCTGCAGAGTGGGCCTGCCATGCTCTTGGCCCCAAAACTCGTGCTAGCTTGTGTTTTCAGACTTCCTTCCTCACAATCCTGGCCACACCCCTCCAGTTTGGCAATTCTGGAGACACAATGCAGCACTCTGCCTGCCCTCCAGAAGAAAAATGTTGCCCTATAGGCCTAACCAGAAACGCCAAATGAGTAACAACCTGCATGCCACTCGACCATACCCCAATTATACAGTCTAGCCTGTGCACTAAAGCCCTGTCTGAAACAGCCTGAGGGCAGACCTCCAGTCCAACACCCAGACAGCTGGCCAAAAACAGAGCATATCACACCCACAATGGCTTTAGGCCATCAACTCTACAAAACCTCAGTTTTCACCTTCAGAACCTAGACCTTATCTCCACTCACTGCTCAGGAGTGAACGTGATACAAGAATCAGAACTTCTCCTTCGCCTTGGCAAGAAACCTAGTGGTTGGCATGTTTTTCCAACGTTCAGTGTAGTTGAAACCAGTGTGGCCCATGATGCCCCGCCCATGTTTATGGGCCACATTGGTCACAAACACACATTGTGTCCCTCAGCCTGATCCCAGGCCTCAGGTAAGGCCTCTCAGTGGCTGGATGAAGAGTCAGCATATTCGGCTTGCCATGCCCCTAGGCCCCAAATTTTACCCATAGTTCGGGTTCTCCCTTCACTTTTCCCCAGGGCTCATCTTTGGAATTCCTCTTTTGGCGGGACACCTGAGGTAACAAACCTGAAAGGAGTCCTCCCATTCCACAGATTGATGAAAAGCAATTGGGATCGGACCAAATCCCCAGAGAGAAAGATTCGTCCATGCCCCATGAGGCTTCCCCGACATTCCACGGCCATCTCTGATACAAAATCCAGAGACAAAAGCCTGAGCAAGTGCCTCAGACTCGCTCTTTCTTTATATCCGGAAGAGTTCTTCTCATGGTTTATAGATCGGGCCTGCCATACCTACCTCCCCAAAGCTAAGCTGAGTTTGTGTTTTCAGACTTCTGTCCCCAACGTCCTGGTCCACACACCTTCCAGGCTGGGGCACCAGGTGTCACACATTAGGACTGTGTCTACCCAATCCATGGGAATTCTGCCCATTCCATGGTCCAAAACCGTAAAATTAGGAGAACCCTCCAAATCCCTGAGGCCATCCCAATAGTGCAGGTCGCCCGGGACAAACAAGGGCGGTCTGATACCAGCTGAGCATCTACCTCTACTCATACCATAGATGGATGTCCCCTGAGAAGCAGATTGAACCAGACAGGACCCTAGGCCATAATCGGATACATTGCTTTGGTTTACAGGCATGTCTCCTCAAAAGCCTGGATTCCAATACCAGCATAGGGGTTTTCCTGAGGCACCCATCAAAACAAATCTCCTCTCCACAAGGAACCTTGTGCATCGAGCTATGTCAAAAGCTTAGGAGAATACTTCAGGGTCCCGGTGCCACCGCCCCATTTTAAGGCCCTCATGGACACAAACACACATTAGGACCCATCCTCAGGAAAGTCCATTTCAAGTCAGTCACTCCTGTTGCTCACGCAGAGCCATCAGATCTAAACTCTCTTGTTGCTAGGAGAAAATTGGAATGCGAGGCCTGCTTCCCAGTCATCCATTCTCGAATGGTGCCCTGGAGTCATTCCATATGGGATGTCCTGAAGCTGCCCAACAGGTCTCAATTGTCCCGCAGAAGGTATCCTTGAAGGGGGCATCCCACAACACCCAACGTGGGAAAACCTACATGGCCTCGAGATTTCGCTCTCTTCATGAAGGGGCCGTCATGCACATAAACTCCAACGTGAGACAACGTCTGATCCTCGCCCTGACTTCAGATGCATGAGATATTGGTTCAGATCTACAGTGGTCCCTGCCGTGTCCTCGCCCTGATACACAAGTCCAGCTTGTGTTCTCAGACTTCCGTCCTCACACTCCTGGACACGAACCCTCAAGTTTGGCAATTTCGGACCGACAATGAAGCACTCTGCCTGCCCTCTAGAAAACAAATTTTGCCTAATGAGCTGCCCAGACAACTTATATGAGGATAAATCTACATGGCACTCGACTTTACCCAAATTATATAGTCTACGGGGGCACTAATGCACTGTCTGACAGAACCTGAGCCCGGACCTCCTGACCAACACCCAGACAGCTGACCGCGCACTGAGCACATCAGACCCGCCATGGCCGTAGGTTATCATCTCTTCCCTACCTCTGTTTTCAGGCTTCAGAATCTAGACCTTATCTCCAATCACTGCCCAAGGGTGACTGTGATGCAGAAATCAGAACTCTTCCTTACCCATGGCAAGAAATCTTGTCATTGGCAGGTTGTCCAACGTTCAGTGTAGGAGAAACCAGGATTCACCATGAGGCCCCGCCCATTCTTGTTTGCGAAGTGGGCATAAACACGCATTGTGACCCTCAGTGTGAGTCCTGTCCTCTAGTAAGTCCTCTCAGTCGCTCGACCATTAGATGTCATAATGGGCTTGACAAGTCCCTAGGCCCAAATTTGTAACCAGATTTCTGGTTGTCCAGTCGGCCCTCCCCAGGGCTCTACTCTGGAATACCTCATTTGGTGGGACACCTGAGGTTAAAAAACAAAACAAGGCAAATCACAACAACAACAAAACGGACTTCTTCCATCCCACAGAATGACCCCAAAATCTTGCGATGGGGACAAACCACCAGAGAGTGAGACTCGTCCATTTCCCATGAAGTCAACCGGAAATTTCATGACCATGAGTGACACGATATCCAGAGACAAAAACTTGAGCAAGAGCCTGACACTCGCCCTTTTTTCATATCCCCAAGAGTTCTCCTCATGGTCTGTAGATCAATACTGCCATACCTATTACCCGAAACATAAGCCGCGTTTGTGTTTTCAGACAACTGTCCAAACAGCTCTGCCTACACACCCTACAGGCTCAGGCCCCTGAGCCAAACCTGAGGACTGTACTTGCCCTCTCCAAGGGAATTGTATGTGCCCATTCCAATGACCACAACCTACTAATAGGATAAACCTCCAAACTCCCTGAGGCCATCCCAATAGTGGTGGCTCTCCAGGAAAAACACCTACATGCACTCAGATGCATAGACTGATGTCCCCAGAGGTAAAAAGGTACGAACAGGCCCCTAGGCACTATTTGGATTCATTGTTGTGCTATCCAGTCATCTCTCCTCAGAGGCCTGGATTTCAATACCAGCGTATTGCTGTTTCCTGACTCATCCCTCAGAACAAATCTCATTTACATATGGGAAACTTGCACGTTGGAGCTGTGTCAAAGCCTCTGTTTGAAAAAACCCATCAGGGCCCAAGTGCCACCGCTTCATTCCAAGATCTCCATAGACACAAAAACATATTAGGATCCATCCACAGGAGAGTCCATTTCAACTCAGCCTCCTGGGTTGCTCCCCCAGATCCAGCAGATCTAACCTGTCTTGTTGCTAGGACACAATTGGAATGCGAGGTGGGCTACCCAGGCATCCATCCTTAGAACCCTGCTCGGAATCGTTGCCCTGGAGCCAACCAACAGGTCTCAATTGTCCTGCAGAAGAATCTTTGCAGTTTGGAGCTTCTCACAACTAACATCGTGGGAAAACCCCCACGGCCTCATGACCCCCCCGCCCCTTCATGAAGGGCCATCAGGGACAGAAACACCAACCTGAGCGATCTTCTGATCCTCGCCCTGACATCATCAGCACGAGATCTCGATTCAGGTCTGTAGATTGTTCCTGCCTTGTCCTCACCCAGAAACCTAAGCCTAGCTTGTTCTCAGATTTCCTTCCTCAGACTACTGGCCCACAAGCCTCCAGTTTGAAAACCAGAACTATAATGCAGCACTCTTCCTGCCCTCAGGAAGAAAAACATTGCCCTCTGGGGCTACCCAGAAACTCCAAAAGAGGATCAACCTGCACGCCATACGACTGTACCCCAAATATATAGGCTGACCTGGGCACTATTGCCCTTTTTGACACAGCCTGAGCCTGGATTACCTGGCCCCACACAGAAAGCTGGCCGCTCACTGAGCACATCGGACCCGCCATGGTCTTAGTTCTTCATCTCTTCCCAACCTCGGTTGTCAAGTTTCAGAACCTAGACCTTATCTCCAATCACTGCCCAGGCTTGAAAGTGATGCAGAAAACACAACTCCTTCCCCGTGGCAAGAAACCATGTGGTTGGCATGTTGTCCAACGTTCAGTGTAGTTGAAACCAGGGTGGCCCATGAGGCCCCGCTCATGTTTGTGGGCCACATTGGTCAAAACCACACATTGTGACCCTCACCCTGATCCCAGTCCTCAATAAGGCCTCTCAGTGGCTGGATGAAGAGATAGCATATTGGGCTTGCCATGCCCCTAGGCCCCAAATTTTACCCATAGTTCGGGTTCTCCCTTCACTTTTCCCCAGGGCTCTTCTTTGGAATTCCTCTTTTTGCGGGACACCTGAGGTAACAAACCTGAAAGGAGTCCTCCCATTCCACAGATTGACGAAAAACAATTGGGATCGGGCCAAACCAACAGAGAGGAAGATTCGTCAATGGCCCATGAGGCCTCCCCGACATTCCAAGGCCATCTCTGATACAAAATCCAGAGACAAAAGCCTGAGCAAGCGCCTCAGACTCGCTCTTACTTCATAACCGAAAGAGTTCTTCTTAAGGTTTATAGATCGGGCCTGCCATACCTACGTCCCCAAACCTAAGCTGAGTTTGTGTTTTCAGACTTCTGTCCTCAAAACCTGGGCCACACACCCTCCAGGCTGGGGCCCCTGGAGTCACACATTAGGACTGTGCCTACCCAATCCATGGGAATTCTGCCGATGCCATTGTCCAAAACAGTAAAATTTGGAGAACCCTCCAAATCCCTGCGGCCATCCCAATAGTGCAGGTCGCCCGGGACAAACAAGGGCGGTCTGATTCCAGCTGAGCATCTACCTCCACTCATACCGTAGATGGATGTCCCCTGAGAAGAAGATTGAACCAGACAGGACCTTAGGCCATAATCGGATACATTGCTTTGGATTACAGGCATGTCTCCTCAAAAGCCTGGATACCAATACCAGCATAGAGGTTTTCCTGAGGCACCCATCAAAACAAATCTCGTCTCCACAAGGAACCTTGTGCATCGAGCTATGTCAAAAGCTTAGGAGAATACTTCAGGGTCCCGGTGCCACCGCCCCATTTTAAGGCCCTCATGGACACAAACACACATTAGGACCCATCCTCAGGAAAGTCCATTTCAAGTCAGCCACCCCGGTTTCTCCCGCTACGCCATCAGATCTAAACTGTCTTGTTGCTAGGAGACAATTGGAATGCGAGGCGGGCTTCCCAGGCATCCATCCTCGAACGGTGACCTGGAGTCATTCCATATGGGATGTCCTGGAGCTGCCCAAAAAGTCTCAATTGTCCCGCAGAAGGAATCCTTGAAGGGGGCATCCCACAACTCCCAACGTGGGAAAACCTCAATGGCCTCGAGATTCCGCTCCCTTCATGAAGGGGCCATCATGCACAGAAACTCCAACCTGAGCCAACTTCTGAACCTCGCCCTGACTTCAGATGCATGAGATATAGGTTCAGATCTACAGGGGTACCTGCCGTGCCCTGGCCCTGAAACCCAAGTCTAGCTTGTGTTCTCAGATTTCCGTCCTCACACTCCAGGCCCCGAAGCCCAGAAGTTTCGCAATTCCAGACCCACAATGCAGCACTCTGCCTGCCCTCTAGAAAAAAAAATTTGGCCTAATGAGTGCCCAGGCACCTTATATGAGGATAAATCTACATGGCATTCGACTATACCCAAAGTATAGAGTCTAACCTGTGCACTAATGCACTGTCTGACACAACCTGAGCTCGGACCTCCTGACCAACACCCAGACACCTGACCGCACACTGAGCACATCAGAACCGCCATGGCCTTAGGTTATCATCTCTTCCAAACTGCGGTTTTTCAGGCTTCAGAACCTAGACCTTATCTCCAACCACTGCCCAGGGGTGCCTGTGATGCAGAAATCAGACCATGTTCTTACCCATGGCAAGAAACCTTGTGGTTGGCATGTTGTCCAACGTTCAGTGTAGGAGAAACCAGCATTCACCCGGAGGCCCCGCCAATTCTTGAGTGCGAAGAGGGCATAAACACGCATTGTGACCCTCAGCGTGAGTCCTGTGCTCTAGTAAGTCCTCTCAGTGGCTCGACCATTAGATGTCATAATGGTCTTGACATGTCCCTAGGCCACAATTTTTAACCAGATATCTGGTTGTCTGGTCGGCCCTCCCCAGGGCTCTACTCTGGAATACCTCATTTGGTGAGACACCTGAGGTTAAAAAACAAAACAAAACAAATCAACAACAACAACAACAAAACGGACTTCTTCCATCCCCAGAATGACCCAAAACTCTTGGGACGGGGCAAAACCCCAGAGAGTAAGACTCGTCCATTTCCCATGAATTCACCCGGAAATTTCACGACCATGAGTGACACGATATCCAGAGACAAAAACTTGAGCACGAGCCTCACACTCGCCCTTTTTTCATATCCTGAAGAGTTCTCGTCATGGTCTGTAGATCAGTCCTGCCATACCTATGACCCGAAACATAAGCCGCGTTTGTGTTTTCAGACAACTGTCCAAACAGCTCTGGCCTACACACCCTACCGGCTCAGGCCCCTGGAGCCAAACCTGAGGACTGTACTTGCCCTCTCCAAGGGAATTGTATGTGCCCATTCCAATGGCCACAACCCTACTAATAGGATAAACCTCCAAACTGCCTGAGGCCATCCCAATAGTGGTGGCTTCCCAGGACAAACAGGGGCAATCTGAGCTCATCTGAGCACCTACCTGCACTGAGACGCATAGACTGATGTCCCCAGAGGTAAAAAGGAACGAACAGGCCCCTAGGCACTATTCGGATCCATTGCTGTGGTATCCAGTCATCTCTCCTCAGAGGCCTGGATTTCAATACCAGCGTATGGCTGTTTCTTGACTCACCCATCAGAAAACATCTCATCTACATATGGGAAACTTGCACGTTGGAGCTGTGTCAAAGCCTATGTTTGGAAAAACCCTTCAGGACCCCAGTGCCACCGCTACATTCCAAGGTCTCCATAGACACAAAAAGACATTAGGACCCATCCACAGGAGAGTTTATTTCAACTCAGCCTCCTGGGTTGCTCCCCCAGATCCAGCAGATCTAACCTGTCTTGTTGCTAGGACACAATTGGAATGCGAGGTGGGCTACCCATCCATCCATCCTTAGAACCCTGCTCGGAATCATTGCCCTGGAGCCAACCAACAGGTCTCAATTGTCCTGCAGAAGACTCTCTGCAGTTTGGAGCTTCTCACAACTAACATCGTGGGAAAACCCCCACGGCCTCATGACCCCCCCACCCCTTCATGAAGGGCCATCAGGGACAGAAACTCCAACCTGAGCGATCTTCTGATCCTCGCCCTGACATCATAAGCGCGAGATCTCGATTCAGGTCTGTAGATTGTTCCTGCCTTGTCCTCACCCAGAAACCTAAGCCTAGCTTGTTCTCAGATTTCCTTCCTCAGACTACTGGCCCACAAGCCTCCAGTTTGAAAACCAGAACTATAATGCAGCACACTTCCTGCCCTCAGGAAGAAAAACATTGCCCTCTGGGGCTACCCAGAAACTCCAAAAGAGGATCAACCTGCACGCCATACGACTGTACCCCAAATATATAGGCTGACCTGGGCACTATTGCCCTTTTTGACACAGCCTGAGCCTGGATTAACTGGCCCCACACAGAAAGCTGGCCGCTCACTGAGCACATCGGACCCGCCATGGCCTTAGGTCGTCATCTCTTCCCAACCTCGGTTGTCAAGTTTCAGAACCTAGACCTTATCTCCAATCACTGCCCAGGCTTGAAAGTGATGCAGAAATCACAACTCCTTCCCCGTGGCAAGAAACCATGTGGTTGGCATGTTGTCCAACGTTCAGTGTAGTTGAAACCAGGGTGGCCCATGAGGCCCCGCTCATGTTTGCGGGACACATTGGTCAAAACCACACATTGTGACCCTCACCCTGATCCCAGTCCTCAATACGGCCTCTCAGTGGCTGGATGAAGAGATAGCATATTGGGCATGCCATGCCCCTAGGCCCCAAATTTTACCCATAGTTCGGGTTCTCCCTTCACTTTTCCCCAGGGCTCTTCTTTGGAATTCCTCTTTTTGCGGGACACCTGAGGTAACAAACCTGAAAGGAGTCCTCCCATTCCACAGATTGACGAAAAACAATTGGGATCGGGCCAAATCCACAGAGAGGAAGATTCGTCCATGGCCCATGAGGCCTCCCCAACATTCCACTGCCATCTCTGATAAAAAATCCAGAGACAAAAGCCTGAGCAAGCCCCTCAGACTCACTCTTTCTTCATATCCGGAAGAGTTCTTCTCATGGTTTATAGATCGGGCCTGCCATACCTACGTCCCCAAACCTAAGCTGAGTTTGTGTTTTCAGACTTCTGTCCTCAAAGTCCTGGGCCACACACCCTCCAGGCTGGGGCCCCTGGAGTCACACAGTAGGACTGTGCCTACCCAATCCATGGGAATACTGCCGATGCCATTGTCCAAAACAGTAAAATTTGGAGAACCCTAAAAATCGCTGAGGCCATCCCAATAGTGCAGGTCGCCCGGGACAAACAAGGGCGGTCTGATACCAGCTGAGAATCTACCTCCACTCATACCATAGATGGATGTCCCCTGAGAAGAAGATTGAACCAGACAGGACCCTAGGCCATAATCGGATACATTGCTTTGGATTACAGGCATGTCTCCTCAAAAGCCTGGATTCCAATACCAGCATAGAGGTTTTCCTGAGGCACCCATCAAAACAAATCTCGTCTCCACAAGGAACCTTGTGCATCGAGCTATGTCAAAAGCTTAGGAGAATACTTCAGGGTCTCGGTGCCACCGCCCCATTTTAAGGCCCTCATGGACACAAACACACATTAGGACCCATCTTCAGGAAAGTCCATTTCAAGTCAGCCACCCCGGTTTCTCCCGCAGAGCCATCACATCTAAACTGTCTTGTTGCTGGGAGACAATTGGAATGCGAGGCCGGCTTCCCAGGCATCCAACCTCGAACAGTGCCCTGGAGTCATTCCATATGGGATGTCCTGAAGCTGCCCAAAAGGTCTCAATTGTCCCGCAGAAGGAATCCTTGAAGTGGGCATCCCACAACTCCCAAGGTGGGATAAACTCCATGGCCTTGAGATTCTGCTCCCTTCATGAAGGGTCCGTCATGCACATAAACTCCAACCTGAGCCAACGTCTGATCCTCGCCCTGACTTCAGATGCATGAGATATTGGTTCAGATCTACAGTGGTACCTGCCGTGTCCTCGCCCTGAAACCCAAGTCTAGCTTGTGTTCTCAGACTTCCGTCCTCACACTCCTGGACACGAATCCCTCAAGTTTAAAATTCCAGACCGACAATTAAGCACTCTGCCTGCCCTCTAGAAAAAAATTTTGCCTAATGAGTTGCACAGACAACTTATATGAGGATAAATCTACATGGCACTCGACTGTACCCAAAGTATATAGTCTAAACTGGGCACTAATGCACTCTCTGACACAACCTGAGCCCGGATCTCCTGACCAACACCCAGACAGCTGACCGCACACTGAGCACATCAGACCCGCCATGACCTTAGGTCATCATCTCTTCCCTACCTCAGTTTTTAGGCTTCAGAACCTAGACCTTATCTCCAATCACTGCCCAGTGGTGCCTGTGATGCAGAAATCAGAACTCTTCCTTACCCATGGCAAGAAACCTTATGGTTGGCATGTTGTCCAACGTTCAGTATACGAGAAACCAGGATTCACCATGAGGCCCTGCCCATTCTTGTTTGCGAAGTGGGCATAAACACGCATTGTGACCCTCAGCGTGAGTCCTGTGCTCTAGTAAGTCCTCTCAGTGGTTCGACCGTTAGATGTCATAATGGGCTTGACATGTCCCTAGGCCACAATTTTTAACCACATTTCTTGTTGTCCGGTCGGCCCTCCCCAGGGCTCTACTCTGGAATCCCCCATTTGGTGGGACACCTGAGGTTAAAAAACAAAACAAGGCAAATCAACAACAACAACAAAACGGACTTCTTCCATCCCCAGAATGACCCAAAACTCCTTGGACGGGGCCAAACCCCCAGAGTGTAAGACTCGTCCATTTCCCATGAAGTCACCAGGAAATTTCACGACCATGAGTGACACGATATCCAGAGACAAAAACTTGAGCACAAGCCTCACACTCGCCCCTTATTCATATCCCGAAGAGTTCTCCTCATGGTCTGTAGATCAATCCTGCCATACGTATGACCTGAAACATAAGCCGCGTTTGTGTTTTCAGACTGTCCAAACAGCTCTGCCTACACACCCTACAGGCTCAGGCCCCTGGAGCCAAACCTGAGGATTGTACTTGCCCTCTACAAGGGAATTGTATGTGCCCATTCCAATGGCCACAACATACTAATAGGATAAACCTGCAAACTCCCTGAGGCCATCCCAATAGTGGTGGCTTCCCAGGACAAACAGGGGCAATCTGAGCCCATCTGAGCACCTACATGCTCTCAGACGCATAGACTGATGTCCCCAGAGGTAAAAATGTACGAACAGGCCCCTAGGCCCTATTCGGATCCATAGCTGTGGTATCCAGTCATCTCTCCTCAGAGGCCTGGATTTCAATACCAGCATATGGCTGTTTCCTGACTCATCCGTCAGAACAAATCTCATCTACATATGGGAAACTTGCACGTTGGAGCTGTGTCAAAGCCTCTGTTTGAAAAAACCCTTCAGGACCCCAGTGCCACCCCTTCATTCCAAGGTCTCCATAGACACAAAAACATATTAGGATCCATCCACAGGAGAGTCCATTTCAACCCAGATCCAGATTGCTCGCCCAGATCCAGCAGATATAACCTGTCTTGTTGCTAGGACACAATTGGAATGCAAGGTGGGCTACCCAGGAATCCATCCTTAGATCCCTGCTCGGAATCGTTGCCCTGGAGCCAACCAACATGTCTCAATTGTCCTGCACAAGAATCTTTGCAGTTTGGACCTTCTCACATCTAACATCGTGGGAAAACCCCCACAAACTCGAGACCCCGCCCCTTCATGAAGGGGCCATCAGGGACAGAAACACCAACCTGAGCGATCTTCTGATCCTCACCCTGACTTTAGAAGCACGAGATCTCGATTCAGGTCTGTAGATTGTTCCTGCCTTGTACTCACCCAGAAACCTAAGCCTAGCTTGTGTTATCAGATTTCCGTCTTCAGACTACTGGCCCACAAGCCCTCCAGTTTGCAAACCAGAACTATAATGCAGCACTCTGCCAGCCTTCAGGAAGAAAAACATAGCCCTGTGGGGCTACCCAGAAACTCCAAAGGAGGATCAACCTGCATGCCATTCGACTGTACCCCAAATATATAGGATGATCTAGGCACTATTGCTTTTTCTGACACAGCCTGAGCCTGGACTTCCTGGCCCCACCCAGAAAGCTGGTCGAACACTGAGCACGCCGGACGAGCCATGTCCTTAGGTCATCATCTCTTCCCAACCTCGGTTGTCAAGTCTCAGAACCTAGACCTTATCTCCAATCACTGCCCAGGCTTGTAAGTGATGCAGAAATCACAACTCCTTCCCCGTGGCTAGAAACCATGTGGTTGGCATGTTTTCCAATGTTCATTGTAGTTGAAACCAGTGTGGCCCATGAGGCCCCGCCCATGTTTATGGGCCACATTGGTCACAAACACACATTGTGACCCTCAGCCTGATCCCAGTCCTCAGGTAAGGCCTCTCAGTGGCTGGATGAAGAGACAGCATATTGGGCTTGCCATGCCCCTAGGCCCCAAATTTTACCCATAATTCGGGTTGTCCCTTCGCTTTTCCCCAGGGCTCTTCCTTGGAATTCCTCTTTTGGCGGGACACCTAAGGTAACCAACCTGAAAGGAGACCTCCCATTCCACAGATTGACGAAAAAGAATTGGGATCGGTCCAATTCCACAGAGAGGAAGATTCGTCCATGGCCCATGAGGTTTCCCAGACAATCCACGGCCATCGCTGATACCGAATCTAGAGACAAAAGACTGAACAAGCACCTCAGACTCGCTCTTTCTTCATATCCTGAAGAGTTCTTCTCATGGTTTATAGATCGGGCCTGCCATACCTACGTCTCCAAACCTAAGCTGAGTTTATGTTTTCAGACTTCTGTCCTCAAAGTCCTGGGCCACACACCCTCCAGGCTGCGGTCCCTGGAGCCACACATAAGGACTGTGCCTACCCAATCCATGGGAACTCTGCCCATTCCATTGTCCAAAACCGTAAAATTAGGAGAACCCTCCAAATCCCTGAGGCCATCCCAATAGGGCATGTCGCCCGTGACATACAAGCGCGGTCTGATAGCAGCTGAGCATCAACCTCCACTCATACCATAGATGGATGTCCCCAGAGAAGAAGATTGAACCAGACAGGACCCTGGCCAATCGGATCCATTGCATTGTCCGAAAGGCCACGCCAGTGCTTGAGGGCCGCCTAGGGCACAGACATGCATTGTGACCTGCAGCGTGAGTCCCGTATTAAAGTAACGCCTCTCAGTGGCTGGACCAAGATCCTGCATATGGGGCTTGTCATATCCATAGGTCCCCAGGCTTAACCAGAGGGCGAGTATTCCAGTTGTCAGTACCCACTGCTATGCTCTAGAATCCCTCTACTGGGGGGACACATGAAGCAGAAAACAGGACACTTCCCTTCCCACAGAATGACCCCTAACTCTTGGGGGCTGGACAAACTACCAGAGAGGGAGACTTCTACGACCCATGAGGCAACTCCTACATTAAACGGCCATTGTGGACAAAACATCCAGAGACAAAAGCCTGAGCGACTGCCTCCCTCTCACCCTTCTTTCATATCCAGAGGAGCTCCCCTCATGGACTGTAGATCAGGCCTGCCGTAACCTCGGCCCCAAACCTGAGCTGAGTTAGGGTTTTTGGATGTCTGTCTGCACAGCCATGGCCCACACAGCCTCCAGGCTGGGGTCTCTGGAGCCACACCACAGAACTGTGCCTGCTCTCTCCTAAGAAACTGCCCATTCCATTGGCCACAACTCTACAAAATAGTAGAAACCTCAAGGTCCCCAAGGACATCCCACTACCGCAAGCCGCACTGGACAAATAGGGGCATTATGACACAAGCTGAGCAACTACTACCTCCATGCAGACACACAGACAGATATCCGCAGAGACAGAAGATTGAACCAGACAGGCCCTTAGGCCCTATTATGAATTCTTGCTTTAGTGTCCAGGTATCACTCCTCAGAGGCCTGGGTTCGAAGACCAGCATACGGGGCTTTCCTGAGGCACCAGACAGAAGACCTCTCATCTCCACATGGGAAGCTTCCTTGTTGGAGTTGTGTCAAGCCCTTCGGGTTGGAGAATCCTGCAGAGTCCCTTAGCTACTGCCACATTCCAAGGTCTCCATGGCCACCAACCCACATTATGACTCATCCTCAGCACAGTCCATTTAAACTCAGCCTTCTGGGTAGCTCACCCAAGAGCCCGCAGATTGAGCGTGCCTTGTCTCGACCAGGCAATGGGAAGTTGAGTTGGCGTTTTTCGGCAACCATGCTTAGGGCCCTGCTCTCGAGTCTTTCTGTATGGGGCATCCTGGAACCATCCAATAGTACTCGACTGTCCTGAAGAAGGAAACTTTGAAGTTTGGAGCAGCTCACAACTCCAGCGTAGGGAAACCTCCCTGGCCTCATGACGCCCCCACCCCCTACATGTAAGGGCCGTCATGGACACAAACTGCAGCTTGAGGCAACATCTGATACTCGCCCTGACCTCACCTGCAGATCTCGATTCAGCCTCTGCAGAGTGGGCCTGCCATGCTCTTGGCCCCAAAACTCGTGCTAGCTTGTGTTTTCAGACTTCCTTCCTCACAATCCTGGCCACACCCCTCCAGTTTGGCAATTCTGGAGACACAATGCAGCACTCTGCCTGCCCTCCAGAAGAAAACTGTTGCCCTATAGGGCTAACCAGAAACGCCAAATGAGTAACAACCTGCATGCCACTCGACCATACCCCAATTATACAGTCTAGCCTGTGCACTAAAGCCCAGTCTGAAACAGCCTGAGGGCAGACCTCCAGTCCAACACCCAGACAGCTGGCCATACACAGAGCATATCACACCCACAATGGCTTTAGGCCATCATCTCTACCCAACCTCAGTTTTCACCTTCAGAACCTAGACCTTATCTCCACTCACTGCTCAGGAGTGAACGTGATGCAAGAATCAGAAATTCTCCTTCGCCTTGGCAAGAAACCTAGTGGTTGGCATGTTGTCCAATGTTCATTGTAGGAGAAAACAGCATGGACTATGAGGCCCCACCTATCCCTGAGGGCCACAATTTGCACAAACACACATTGTGACCCTCAGCGTGAGCCCTATCCTCATGTAAAGCCTCTTAGTGACTGGAACAACAGCCCACATATGGGGCTTGCCAAGCCCCTAGTCCCCCAATCTCAACCAGAGTTCGAGATGTCTACTCACCCCTACTCAGGGCTCTACTCTGGAATCCCTCTTTGGTGGGATACCTGAGGTAAAAAAAAAAAAAAAAATATATATATATATATATATATATATATATATATATATATATATATATACATATATACACAGAAAGGACTCTTCCCATCCACAGAATGATCCCAACCACTTGGGATCAGGCCATATCACCAGAGAAAGAATTGTCCTTGGCCCTTGAGGACATCCCGAAATTCCACGGCCACCGTTGACACAAAATCCAGAGACAAAAGCCTGAGCAAGCGCCACATACTCGCCCTTTGTTCATAGCCCGGAAAATTCTCACGGTCTGTTGATCGAGCCTTCATACATAAATACCCAAACGTAAGCTGAGTTTGTGTTTTCAGAATTCTGTCCCCACAGTCCTGGCCCACACACCATCCAAGCTGGGGCCCCTTGAGCCACACCTCAGGACTGTGGCTTCCCTCTCCCGGGGAATTCTGCCATTTCCATTGGCCACAACCCTATAGATTAGGAGAATCCTCTAAACTCCCCCAGGCCGTCTGAATTGTGTTGGCTGCCCAGGACACACAGGGATGATCTTTCACAAGTTAGGAAACCACCTCCACTCAGACCCAGAGACAGATATCCCCATAGAATAAGATTGAACTGGACGGGCACTTAGGCCGTAATCAGATCCATTGCTTTTGATTCCAGTCATCTCTCCTCAGAGGCCTGGTTTCCAATACCAGCATATGGGAGATTCCTTAGGCACTCATTCTCTTCTCTACATAGGAAACATACTCTTTAGAGCTCCATCAAAACCTCCGGTTTTGAACATCCCTCAAGGCCCCGGATCAAGCACCCCATTCCAAGGTCTACATGGACACAAATGCACATTATGACCCATCCTCAACTCACCCATTTCAACACACCCGCCTCGGTTGCTCCCCTAGATCCAGCAGATCGAACTTGCCTTGGCTCTATGAGACACCTGGAATGGGAGGTAGACTGCCCAGGCATCCATCCTTAGAATCCTGCTCTGGATAACTTCCTTATGGGATGTCCTGGAGCCATCCAACATGTCTCTACTATCCCACAGAAGGAATCATTGTGGTTCGGAGCATCTCACAATTCCCATCATGGGAAAACCTCCATGTCCTCGTGACACCCTCCCCTTCATGAATGGGCCGTCATGGACAGAAATTCCGACCTAAGAAAACGTCTGATCCTAGCTCTGTCTTCAGGTATACGGAATCTCGAATTATCTCTGCAGGGGGTGCCTGCCGTCCCCTCACCCCGAAATCTAAGTCTGGCTTGTGTTCTCAGAATTTTTTCCTCACACTCCTGGCCCACAAGCCTTCCAGTTTGGGAATTCTGGAGTCACTATGTGGCACTGTGTCTTCCCTCCAGAAGAAAAACGTTGCCCTCTGGGGCTACCCAGTAACCACAAATGAGTACCATCCTGCACGAAACTCGACTGCACCCCAATGATACAGTCTAGCCTGGGCACTAATTCCCTGTCTGCCACAGCCTGAGCCTGCACCTCCCAACCCACACTCAACAGCTGGCCGAACACTGAGCACATCAGACACACCATGGACTTAGGGCTTCATCTCTTCCCAACCTCAGTTTTCAGGCTTCAGAACCTAGACCTTAAATCCAATCACAGTCCAGGAGTGAATGTGTTGCAGAAATTAGAACTCCATCTTCCCCATTGCCAGAAAACTTGTGGTTCCCATACTGTGCAACGTTCAGTGTAGGAGATACCAGCATGGTACATTAGGCCACGCCCTGACTTGAGGGGCTCC
Organism: Mustela nivalis; assembly: GCF_964662115.1. NCBI lineage: Eukaryota > Metazoa > Chordata > Mammalia > Carnivora > Mustelidae > Mustela > Mustela nivalis. The sequence continues at coordinate 795,057 of NW_028136364.1, forward strand.
TTGGGCACAAAAACACATTGTGAAACTCAGTGTGAGACCTATCCTCAAAGAAGGCCTCTCAGTGTCTGGACCAAGAGCCCACATAAGGGGCTTGCCATGTTATTAGGTCCCAATGTTAACCAGAGGTCTGGTTGTCATGTTGCCCCCACTCACGACTCTGCTCGGGAATCCCTCTTTTGGTGGTCCACCGGAGGTTAAAAAAAAAAATAAACAAAAAAAACCAGAAAGGCCCCCTCCCTTCCCACAGAATGACCCCAAACTCTTGGGATCGGGTGAAATCCCCAGAATGAGAGCCTCATCAATGGCCCATGAGGACACCCCGACATTCCATGGCAATCGGTGACACATTTCCAGAAAAAAAAAAAAAAAAGCATGAGCATGCACATCACATTCGCCCTTTGTTCATATCCCGAAGTGGTCTCCTCACGGTCTATAGATCGGGCCGGCCATACCTACATCCCACAACCTAAGTGGAGTTTGTGTTTTCAGACTTTTGTCCAAATAGCCCTGGACCACACACGCTCCACGTTTGGGTCCCTGGAGCCACACCTCAGGACTGTGCTTCCCTTTCAAGGGAATTCTTCCCATTCCATTGGCCACAACCTTGCAAATTAGGAAAACCCTCCAAAGTCACCGAGGCCATCCCAATAGTGTAGATTGCCCAGGACTAACAGGGGTGATCTCAAACCAGCTGAGCAACTACCTCCACTCAGACAACAGATGTCCCCAGAGAAGAATATTGAACCGGACAGGCCCCTAGGCCCTAATCAGATCCATTGCTTTGGTTTCCAGGCATCTCTCCTCAGAGGCCTCGTTTCCAATACCAGCATATGGTGGTTTCCTGAGGAACCAATAAGAACAAATCTCGTCTCCCCATGGAAAACTTGCTCATTGGAGCTTTGTCATAAACTCTGGTTAGGAGAATCCTTCAGGGCCCTGGTGCCACTGCCCCATACCAAGGTCTCCATGGACTCAAACCACCATTAAGACCATCCTCAGGAAAGTCCATTTCAACTCAGCCCCCTCTGTTGCTACCCCAAGCCAGCAGATCAAACGTTTCTTGTTGCTAGGAGAAAATTGGAATGTGAGGCTGGCTGCCCAGGCATCCATACTTAGAACCCTGTTCTGGAAAAGTACCTTATAAGACGTCGTGGAGCCATCCAACAAATCTTAATTGTCCCACAGAAGGAATCCTTGCGGTTTGGAGCATCTCACAACTCCAATAGTGGGAAAACCCCCATGGCCTCATAATGCCCCCCCTTCCTGAAGGGGCCAACACGGACAGAAACTCAAACCTGAGCCAAAGTCTGAACCTCGACCTGTCTTCAGACGCATGAGATCTCAATTCAGCTCTGCAGAGTGTGCCTGCCATGTCCTTGCCCCAAAACAAAGCCTAGCTTGTGTTCTCAGACTTCCATCCTCACTCTCCTGACCCACAATCCCTCCAGTTTGGGAATTCCGAAGCCACAATGCAGCACTCTGCCTGCCCTCCAGAAGAAAAACTTTGCCCTATGCTGCTAATAAGAAACCCCAAATGATTTTCTATTGCATGCCACTCGATTGTAAAGCAATTATACAGCCCACCCTGTATACTAATGCCCTGTCTGGCACAGCCTGAGACAAGACATCCCAAACGACACCCAGACAGCTGGCCCCAACCTGGACCTATAGGACCCGCTGTGGCTGTAGGTCGTTATCTCTTCCCAACCTCGGTTTTCAGGCTTCAGAACCTAGACCTTATCTCCAATCACTGCCCAGGGGTGAACGTGATGCAGAAATTAGAATTCCTCCTTCCCCATGGCCAGAAACCTTGTGGTTGGCATGTTGTCCAACGTTCAATGTGGGAAAACCTGCATTGTCCGAAAGGCCACGCCAGTGCTTGAGGGCCGCCTAGGGCACAGACATGCATAGTGACCTGCAGCGTGAGTCCCGTATTAAAGTAACGCCTCTCAGTGGCTGGACCAAGATCCTGCATATGGGGCTTGTCATATCCATAGGCCCCAAGGCTTAACCAGAGGGCGAGTATTCCAGTTGTCAGTACCCACTGCTATGCTCTAGAATCCCTCTACTGGGGGGACACATGAAGCAGAAAACAGGACAATTCCCTTACCACAGAATGACCCCAAACTCTTGGGGGATGGACAAACTACCAGAGAGGGAGACTTCTACGACCCGTGAGGCAACTCCTACATTAAACGGCCATTGTGGACAAAACATCCAGAGACAAAAGCCTGAGCGACTGCCTCCCTCTCACCCTTCTTTCATATCCAGAGAAGCTCCCCTCATGGTCTGTAGATCAGGCCTGCCGTAACCTCGGCCCCAAACCTGAGCTGAGTTAGGGTTTTTGGATGTCTGTCTGCACAGCCATGGCCCACACAGCCTCCAGGCTGGGGTCTCTGGAGCCACACCAAAGAACTGTGCCTGCTCTCTCCTAGGAAACTGCCCATTCCATTGGCCACAACTCTACAAAATAGTAGAAACCTCAAGGTCCCCAAGGACATCCCACTACCGCAAGCCGCACTGGACAAATAGGGGCATTATGACACAAGCTGAGCAACTACTACCTCCATGCAGACACACAGACAGATATCCGCAGAGACAGAAGATTGAACCAGACAGGCCCCTAGGCCCTATTATGAACTCTTGCTTTGGTGTCCAGGTATCACTCCTCAGAGGCCTGGGTTCGAAGACCAGCATACGGGGCTTTCCTGAGGCACCAGACAGAAGACCTCTCATCTCCACATGGGAAGCTTCCTTGTTGGAGTTGTGTCAAGACCTTCGGGTTGGAGAATCCTGCAGAGTCCCTTAGCTACTGCCACATTCCAAGGTCTCCATGGCCACCAGCCCTCATTATGACTCATCCTCAGGAGAGTCCATTTAAACTCAGCCTTCTGGGTAGCTCACCCAAGAGCCTACAGATTGAGCGTGCCTTCTCTTGACCAGGCAATGGGAAGGTGAGTTGGCGTTTTTGACATCCATGCTTAGGGCCCTGCTCTGGAGTCTTTCTGTATGGGGCATCCTGGAACCATCCAATAGTACTCGACTGTCCTGAAGAAGGAAATTTTGAAGTTTGGAGCAGCTCACAACTCCCAGCGTAGAGAAACCTCCCTGGCCTCATGACGCCCCCACCCCCTACATGTAAGGGCCGTCATGGACACAAACTGCAGCTTGAGGCAACATCTGATACTCGCCCTGACCTCACCTGCAGATCTCGATTCAGCCTCTGCAGAGTGGGCCTGCCATGCTCTTGGCCCCAAAACTCGTGCTAGCTTGTGTTTTCAGACTTCCTTCCTCACAATCCTGGCCACACCCCTCCAGTTTGGCAATTCTGGAGACACAATGCAGCACTCTGCCTGCCCTCCAGAAGAAAACTGTTGCCCTATAGGGCTAACCAGAAACGCCAAATGAGTAACAACCTGCATGCCACTCGACCATACCCCAATTATACAGTCTAGCCTGTGCACTAAAGCCCAGTCTGAAACAGCCTGAGGGCAGACCTCCAGTCCAACACCCAGACAGCTGGCCATACACAGAGCATATCACACCCACAATGGCTTTAGGCCATCATCTCTACCCAACCTCAGTTTTCACCTTCAGAACCTAGACCTTATCTCCACTCACTGCTCAGGAGTGAACGTGATGCAAGAATCAGAAATTCTCCTTCGCCTTGGCAAGAAACCTAGTGGTTGGCATGTTGTCCAATGTTCATTGTAGGAGAAAACAGCATGGACTATGAGGCCCCACCTATCCCTGAGGGCCACAATTTGCACAAACACACATTGTGACCCTCAGCGTGAGCCCTATCCTCATGTAAAGCCTCTTAGTGACTGGAACAACAGCCCACATATGGGGCTTGCCAAGCCCCTAGTCCCCCAATCTCAACCAGAGTTCGAGATGTCTACTCACCCCTACTCAGGGCTCTACTCTGGAATCCCTCTTTGGTGGGATACCTGAGGTAAAAAAAAAAAAAATATATATATATATATATATATATATATATATATATATATATATATACATATATACACAGAAAGGACTCTTCCCATCCACAGAATGATCCCAACCACTTGGGATCAGGCCATATCACCAGAGAAAGAATTGTCCTTGGCCCTTGAGGACATCCCGAAATTCCACGGCCACCGTTGACACAAAATCCAGAGACAAAAGCCTGAGCAAGCGCCACATACTCGCCCTTTGTTCATAGCCCGGAAAATTCTCACGGTCTGTTGATCGAGCCTTCATACATAAATACCCAAACGTAAGCTGAGTTTGTGTTTTCAGAATTCTGTCCCCACAGTCCTGGCCCACACACCATCCAAGCTGGGGCCCCTTGAGCCACACCTCAGGACTGTGGCTTCCCTCTCCCGGGGAATTCTGCCATTTCCATTGGCCACAACCCTATAGATTAGGAGAATCCTCTAAACTCCCCCAGGCCGTCTGAATTGTGTTGGCTGCCCAGGACACACAGGGATGATCTTTCACAAGTTAGGAAACCACCTCCACTCAGACCCAGAGACAGATATCCCCATAGAATAAGATTGAACTGGACGGGCACTTAGGCCGTAATCAGATCCATTGCTTTTGATTCCAGTCATCTCTCCTCAGAGGCCTGGTTTCCAATACCAGCATATGGGAGATTCCTTAGGCACTCATTCTCTTCTCTACATAGGAAACATACTCTTTAGAGCTCCATCAAAACCTCCGGTTTTGAACATCCCTCAAGGCCCCGGATCAAGCACCCCATTCCAAGGTCTACATGGACACAAATGCACATTATGACCCATCCTCAACTCACCCATTTCAACACACCCGCCTCGGTTGCTCCCCTAGATCCAGCAGATCGAACTTGCCTTGGCTCTATGAGACACCTGGAATGGGAGGTAGACTGCCCAGGCATCCATCCTTAGAATCCTGCTCTGGATAACTTCCTTATGGGATGTCCTGGAGCCATCCAACATGTCTCTACTATCCCACAGAAGGAATCATTGTGGTTCGGAGCATCTCACAATTCCCATCATGGGAAAACCTCCATGTCCTCGTGACACCCTCCCCTTCATGAATGGGCCGTCATGGACAGAAATTCCGACCTAAGAAAACGTCTGATCCTAGCTCTGTCTTCAGGTATACGGAATCTCGAATTATCTCTGCAGGGGGTGCCTGCCGTCCCCTCACCCCGAAATCTAAGTCTGGCTTGTGTTCTCAGAATTTTTTCCTCACACTCCTGGCCCACAAGCCTTCCAGTTTGGGAATTCTGGAGTCACTATGTGGCACTGTGTCTTCCCTCCAGAAGAAAAACGTTGCCCTCTGGGGCTACCCAGTAACCACAAATGAGTACCATCCTGCACGAAACTCGACTGCACCCCAATGATACAGTCTAGCCTGGGCACTAATTCCCTGTCTGCCACAGCCTGAGCCTGCACCTCCCAACCCACACTCAACAGCTGGCCGAACACTGAGCACATCAGACACACCATGGACTTAGGGCTTCATCTCTTCCCAACCTCAGTTTTCAGGCTTCAGAACCTAGACCTTAAATCCAATCACAGTCCAGGAGTGAATGTGTTGCAGAAATTAGAACTCCATCTTCCCCATTGCCAGAAAACTTGTGGTTCCCATACTGTGCAACGTTCAGTGTAGGAGATACCAGCATGGTACATTAGGCCACGCCCTGACTTGAGGGGCTCCTTGGGCACAAAAACACATTGTGAAACTCAGTGTGAGACCTATCCTCAAAGAAGGCCTCTCAGTGTCTGGACCAAGAGCCCACATAAGGGGCTTGCCATGTTCTTAGGTCCCAATGTTAACCAGAGGTCTGGTTGTCATGTTGCCCCCACTCACGACTCTGCTCGGGAATCCCTCTTTTGGTGGTCCACCGGAGGTTAAAAAAAAAAATAAACAAAAAAAACCAGAAAGGCCCCCTCCCTTCCCACAGAATGACCCCAAACTCTTGGGATCGGGTGAAATCCCCAGAATGAGAGCCTCATCAATGGCCCATGAGGACACCCCGACATTCCATGGCAATCGGTGACACATTTCCAGAAAAAAAAAAAAAAAAGCATGAGCATGCACATCACATTCGCCCTTTGTTCATATCCCGAAGTGGTCTCCTCACGGTCTATAGATCGGGCCGGCCATACCTACATCCCACAACCTAAGTGGAGTTTGTGTTTTCAGACTTTTGTCCAAATAGCCCTGGACCACACACGCTCCACGTTTGGGTCCCTGGAGCCACACCTCAGGACTGTGCTTCCCTTTCAAGGGAATTCTTCCCATTCCATTGGCCACAACCTTGCAAATTAGGAAAACCCTCCAAAGTCACCGAGGCCATCCAATAGTGTAGATTGCCCAGGACAAACAGGGGTGATCTCAAACCAGCTGAGCAACTACCTCCACTCAGACAACAGATGTCCCCAGAGAAGAATATTGAACCGGACAGGCCCCTAGGCCCTAATCAGATCCATTGCTTTGGTTTCCAGGCATCTCTCCTCAGAGGCCTCGTTTCCAATACCAGCATATGGTGGTTTCCTGAGGAACCAATAAGAACAAATCTCGTCTCCCCATGGAAAACTTGCTCATTGGAGCTTTGTCATAAACTCTGGTTAGGAGAATCCTTCAGGGCCCTGGTGCCACTGCCCCATACCAAGGTCTCCATGGACTCAAACCACCATTAAGACCATCCTCAGGAAAGTCCATTTCAACTCAGCCCCCTCTGTTGCTACCCCAAGCCAGCAGATCAAACGTTTCTTGTTGCTAGGAGAAAATTGGAATGTGAGGCTGGCTGCCCAGGCATCCATACTTAGAACCCTGTTCTGGAAAAGTACCTTATAAGACGTCGTGGAGCCATCCAACAAATCTTAATTGTCCCACAGAAGGAATCCTTGCGGTTTGGAGCATCTCACAACTCCAATAGTGGGAAAACCCCCATGGCCTCATAATGCCCCCCCTTCCTGAAGGGGCCAACACGGACAGAAACTCAAACCTGAGCCAAAGTCTGAACCTCGACCTGTCTTCAGACGCATGAGATCTCAATTCAGCTCTGCAGAGTGTGCCTGCCATGTCCTTGCCCCAAAACAAAGCCTAGCTTGTGTTCTCAGACTTCCATCCTCACTCTCCTGACCCACAATCCCTCCAGTTTGGGAATTCCGAAGCCACAATGCAGCACTCTGCCTGCCCTCCAGAAGAAAAACTTTGCCCTATGCTGCTAATAAGAAACCCCAAATGATTTTCTATTGCATGCCACTCGATTGTAAAGCAATTATACAGCCCACCCTGTATACTAATGCCCTGTCTGGCACAGCCTGAGACAAGACATCCCAAACGACACCCAGACAGCTGGCCCCAACCTGGACCTATAGGACCCGCTGTGGCTGTAGGTCGTTATCTCTTCCCAACCTCGGTTTTCAGGCTTCAGAACCTAGACCTTATCTCCAATCACTGCCCAGGGGTGAACGTGATGCAGAAATTAGAATTCCTCCTTCCCCATGGCCAGAAACCTTGTGGTTGGCATGTTGTCCAACGTTCAATGTGGGAAAACCTGCATTGTCCGAAAGGCCACGCCAGTGCTTGAGGGCCGCCTAGGGCACAGACATGCATAGTGACCTGCAGCGTGAGTCCCGTATTAAAGTAACGCCTCTCAGTGGCTGGACCAAGATCCTGCATATGGGGCTTGTCATATCCATAGGCCCCAAGGCTTAACCAGAGGGCGAGTATTCCAGTTGTCAGTACCCACTGCTATGCTCTAGAATCCCTCTACTGGGGGGACACATGAAGCAGAAAACAGGACAATTCCCTTACCACAGAATGACCCCAAACTCTTGGGGGATGGACAAACTACCAGAGAGGGAGACTTCTACGACCCGTGAGGCAACTCCTACATTAAACGGCCATTGTGGACAAAACATCCAGAGACAAAAGCCTGAGCGACTGCCTCCCTCTCACCCTTCTTTCATATCCAGAGAAGCTCCCCTCATGGTCTGTAGATCAGGCCTGCCGTAACCTCGGCCCCAAACCTGAGCTGAGTTAGGGTTTTTGGATGTCTGTCTGCACAGCCATGGCCCACACAGCCTCCAGGCTGGGGTCTCTGGAGCCACACCAAAGAACTGTGCCTGCTCTCTCCTAGGAAACTGCCCATTCCATTGGCCACAACTCTACAAAATAGTAGAAACCTCAAGGTCCCCAAGGACATCCCACTACCGCAAGCCGCACTGGACAAATAGGGGCATTATGACACAAGCTGAGCAACTACTACCTCCATGCAGACACACAGACAGATATCCGCAGAGACAGAAGATTGAACCAGACAGGCCCCTAGGCCCTATTATGAACTCTTGCTTTGGTGTCCAGGTATCACTCCTCAGAGGCCTGGGTTCGAAGACCAGCATACGGGGCTTTCCTGAGGCACCAGACAGAAGACCTCTCATCTCCACATGGGAAGCTTCCTTGTTGGAGTTGTGTCAAGACCTTCGGGTTGGAGAATCCTGCAGAGTCCCTTAGCTACTGCCACATTCCAAGGTCTCCATGGCCACCAGCCCTCATTATGACTCATCCTCAGGAGAGTCCATTTAAACTCAGCCTTCTGGGTAGCTCACCCAAGAGCCTACAGATTGAGCGTGCCTTCTCTTGACCAGGCAATGGGAAGGTGAGTTGGCGTTTTTGACATCCATGCTTAGGGCCCTGCTCTGGAGTCTTTCTGTATGGGGCATCCTGGAACCATCCAATAGTACTCGACTGTCCTGAAGAAGGAAATTTTGAAGTTTGGAGCAGCTCACAACTCCCAGCGTAGAGAAACCTCCCTGGCCTCATGACGCCCCCACCCCCTTCAGGAAGGGGCCGTCATGGACACAAACTCCAGCTTGAGGCAACATCTGATACTCGCCCTGACCTCACGTGCAGGAGATCTCGATTCAGCCTCTGCAGAGTGGGCCTGCCATGCTCTTGGCCCCAAAACTCGTGCTAGCTTGTGTTTTCAGACTTCCTTCCTCACAATCCTGGCCACACCCCTCCAGTTTGGCAATTCTGGAGACACAATGCAGCACTCTGCCTGCCCTCCAGAAGAAAAATGTTGCCCTATAGGGCTAACCAGAAACGTCAAATGAGTAACAACCTGCATGCCACTCGACCATACCCAAATTATACAGTCTAGCCTGTGCACTAAAGCCCTGTCTGACACAGCCTGAGGGCAGACCTCCAGTCCAACACCCAGACAGCTGGCCGTACACAGAGCATATCACACCCACAATGGCTTTAGGCCATCATCTCTACCCAACCTTAGTTTTCACCTTCAGAACCTAGACCTTATCGCCACTCACTGTTCAGGAGTGAACGTGATGCAAGAATCAGAACTTCTCCTTCGCCTTGGCAAGAAACCTAGTGTTTGGCATGTTGTCCAATGTTCATTGTAGGAGAAAGCAGCATGGACTATGAGGCCCCACCTATCCCTGAGGGCCACAATGTGCACAAACACACATTGTGACACTCAGCGTGAGCCCTATCCTCATGTAAAGCCTCTTAGTGACTGGAACAACAGCCCACATATGGGGCTTGCCAAGCCCCTAGTCCCCCAATCTCAACCAGAGTTCGAGATGTCTAGTCACCCCTACTCAGGGCTCTACTCTGGAATCCCTCTTTGGTGGGACACCTGAGGTAAAAAAAAAAAAAAAAAAAAAAAAAAAAAAATATATATATATATATATATATATATATATATATATATATATATATACACAGCAAGGACTCTTCCAATCCACAGAATGTTCCCAACCACATGGGATCAGGCCATACCACCAGAGAAAGAATTGTCCATGGCCCTTGAGGACATCCCGAAATTCCACGGCCACCGTTGACACAAAATCCAGAGACAAAAGCCTGAGCAAGCGCCACATACTCGCCCTTTGTCATAGCCCGGAAAATTCTCACGGTCTGTAGATCGAGCCTTCATACATACATCCCCAAACCTAAGCTGAGTTTGTATTTTCAGAATTCTGTCCCCACAGGCCTGTCCTACACACCATCCAAGCTGGGGCCCCTGGAGCCACACCTCAGGACTGTGGCTTCCCTCTCCAGGGGAATTCTGCCATTTCCATTGGCCACAACCATATAGATTAGGAGAATCCTCCAAACTCCCCCAGGCCATCTGAATTGTGTCGGCTGCCCAGGACAAACAGGGATAATCTTTCACAAGTTAGGAAACTACCACCACTCAGACCCAGAGACAGATATCCCCATAGAATTAGATTGAACTTGACAGGCACTTATGTCCTAACCAGATCCATTGCTTTTGATTCCAGTCATCTCTCCTCAGAGGCCTGGTTTCCAATACCAGCATATGGGAGATTCCTTAAGCACTCATCAAAACAATTCTCTTCTCTACATAGGAAACATACTCTTTAGAGCTCCATCAAAACCTCCGGTTATGAACATCCCTCAAGGCCCCGGATCAAACACCCCATTCCAAGGTCTACATGGACACAAATGCACATTATGACCCATCCTCGACTCACCCATTTCAAAACACCCGCCTCGGTTGCTCCCCTGATCCTGCAGATCGAACTTGCCTTGGCTCTATGAGACACCTGGAATGGGAGGCAGGCTGCCCAGGCATCCATCCTTAGAACACTGCTCTGGATAATTTCCTTATGGGATGTCCTGGAGCCATCCAACAGGTCTCGACTGTCCCACAAAAGGAATCATTGCGGTTTGGAGCATCTCACAATTCCCATCGTGGGAAAACCTCCATGTCCTCGTGACACCCTCCCCTTCATGAAGGGGCCGTCGTGGACAGAGACTCCGATCTAAGCCAACGTCTGATCCTAGCTCTGTCTTCAGGTATACGGGATCTCGAATCATCTCTGCAGAGGATGCCTGCCGTCCCCTCACCCCGAAATCTAAGTCTGGCTTGTGTTCTCAGAATTTTTTCCTCACACTCCTGGCCCACAAGCCTTCCAGTTTGGGAATTCTGGAGACACTATGTGGCACTGTGTCTTCCCTCCAGAAGAAAAACGTTGCCCTCTGGGGCTACCCAGTAACCACAAATGAGTACTATCCTGCACGAAACTCGACCGCACCCCAATGATGCAGTCTAGCCTGGGCACTAATTCCCTGTCTGCCACAGCCTGAGCCTGCACCGCCCGACCCACACTCAACAGCTGGCCGAACACTGAGCACATCAGACACACCATGGACTTAGGGCTTCATCTCTTCCCAACCTCAGTTTTCAGGCTTCAGAACCTAGACCTTAAATCCAATCACAGTCCAGGAGTGAAAGTGTTGCAGAAATTAGAACTCCATCTTCCCCATTGCCAGAAAACTTGTGGTTCCCATACTGTGCAACGTTCAGTGTAGGAGAAACCAGCATGGTACATTAGGCCACGCCTTGTCTTGAGGGGCTCCTTGGGCACAAAAACACATTGTGAAACTCAATGTGAGACCTATCCTCAAGTAAGGCCTCTCAGTGTCTGGACCAAGAGCCCACATATGGGGCTTGCTATGTTCTTAGGTCCCAATATTAACCAGAGTTATGGTTTTGCAGTTGCCCCCACCCACGACTCTGCTCTGGAATCCCTCTTTTGGTGGTCCACCTGAGGTAAAAAAACAAAAAACAAAAACCTAGTGGTTGGCATGTTTTCCCATATGCTGGGAGTAATTCCATGGAATTACTCTTTTGGCGGGACACCTGAGGTAACAAACCTGAAAGGAGTCCTCCCATTCCACAGATTGACGAAAAACAATTGGGATAGGGCCAAATCCACAGAGAGGAAAATTCGTCCATGGCCCATGAGGCCTCCCCGTCATTCCACGGCCATCTCTGATACAAAATCCAGAGACAAAAGCCTGAGCAAGCGCCTCAGACTCGCTCTCTCTTCATATCCGGAAGAGTTCTTCTCATGGTTTATAGATCGGGCCTGCCATACCTACTTCCCCAAACCTAAGCTGAGTTTGTGTTTTAAGACTTCTGTCCTCAAAGTCCTGGGCCACACACCCTCCAGGCTGGGGCCCCTGGAGTCACACATTAGGACTGTGCCAACCCAATCCATGGGAATTCTGCCGATGCCATTGTCCAATACAGTAAAATGTGGAGAACCCTACAAATCCCTGAGGCCAACCCAATAGTGCAGGTCGCCCGGGACAAACAAGGGCGGTCTGATACCTGCTGAGCATCTACCTCCACTCATACCATAGATGGATGTCCCCTGAGAAGAAGATTGAACCAGACAGGACCCTAGGCCATAATAGGATACATTGCTTTGGATTACAGGCATGTCTCCTCAAAAGCCTGGATTCCAATACCAGCATAGAAGTTTTCCTGAGGCACCCATCAAAACAAATCTCGTCTCCACAAGGAACCTTGTGCATCGAGCTATGTCAAAAGCTTAGGAGAATACTTCAGGGTCCCGGTGCCACCGCCCCTTTTTAAGGCCCTCATGGACACAAACACACATTAGGACCCATCCTCAGGAAAGTCCATTTCAAGTCAGCCACCCCGGTTGCTCCCGCAGAGCCATCAGATCTAAACTGTCTTGTTGCTGGGAGACATTTGGAATGCGAGGCCGGCTTCCCAGGCATCCATCCTCGAACAGTGCCCTGGAGTCATTCCATATGGGATGTCCTGAAGCTGCCCAACAGGTCTCAATTGTCCCGCAGAAGGAAATCTTGATGGGGGCATCCCACAACTCCCAACGTGGGAAAAACTCCATGGCCTTGAGATTCCGCTCCCTTCATGAAGGGTCCGTCATGCACAGAAACTCCAACCTGAGCCAACGTCTGATCCTCGCCCTGACTTCAGATGCATGAGATATTGGTTCAGATCTACAGTGGTACCTGCCGTGTCCTCGCCCTGAAACCCAAGTCTAGCTTGTGTTCTCAGACTTCCGTCCTCACACTCCTCTACATGAAGCCCTCAAGTTTAGCAATTCCGGACTGACAATGAAGCACTCTGCCTGCCCTCTAGAAAACAAATTTTGCCTAATGAGCTGCCCAGACAACTTATATGAGGATAAATCTACATGGCACTCGACTGTACCCAAATTATATAGTCTAACCTGGGCACTAATGCACTGTCTGACACAACCTGAGCCCGGACCTCCTGACCAACACCCAGACAGCTGACCGCACACTGAGCACATCAGACCCGCCATGGCCTTAGGTCATCATCTCTTCCCTACCTCAGTATTTAGGCTTCAGTACCTAGACCTTATCTCCAATCACTGCCCAGGGGTGCCTGTGATGCAGAAATCAGAACTCTTCCTTACCCATGGCAAGAAACCTTGTGGTTGGCATGTTGTCCAACGTTCAGTGTAGGAGAAACCAGGATTCACCATGAGGCCCTGCCCATTCTTGTTTGCGAAGTGGGCATAAACACGCATTGTGACCCTCAGCGTGAGTCCTGTCCTCTAGTAAGTCCTCTCAGTGGCTCGACCATTAGATGTCATAATGGGCTTGACATGTCCCTCGGCCACAATTTTTAACCAGATTTCTGGTTGTCCGTTTGGCCCTCCCCAGGGCTCTACTCTGGAATCCCTCATTTGGTGGGACACCTGAGGTTAAAAAACAAAACATGGCAAATCAACAACAACAACAAAACGGACTTCTTCCATCCCACAGAATGACCCCAAACTCTTTGGACGGGGCCAAACCCCCAGAGTGTAAGACTCGTCCATTTCCCATGAAGTCACCAGGGAATTTCACGACCATGAGTGACACGATATCCAGAGACAAAAACTTGAGCACGAGCCTCACACTCGCCCCTTATTCATATCCCGAAGAGTTCTCCTCATGGTCTGTAGATCAATCCTGCCATACCTATGACCTGAAACATAAGCCGCGTTTGTGTTTTCAGACGACTGTCCAAACAGCTCTGCCTACACACCCTACAGGCTCAGGCCCCTGGAGCCAAACCTGAGGACTGTACTTGCCCTCTCCAAGGGAATTGTATGTGCCCATTCCAATGGCCACAACCCTACTAATAGGATAAACCTGCAAACTCCCTGAGGCCATCCCAATAGTGGTGGCTTCCCAGGACAAACTCGGGCAATCTGAGCCCAACTGAGAACCTACATGCACTCAGACGCATAGACTGATGTTCCCAGAGGTAAAAAGGTACGAACAGGCCCCTAGGCACTATTCGGATTCATTGTTGTGGTATCTAGTCATCTCTCCTCAGTGGCCTGGATTTCAATACCAGCATATGGCTGTTTCCTGACTCATCCGTCATAAAAAATCTCATCTACATATGGGAAACTTGCACGTTGGAGCTGTGTCAAAGCCTCTGTTTGAAAAAACCCTTCAGGACCCCAGTGCCACCGCTTCATTCCAAGGTCTCCATAGACACAAAAACATATTAGGATCCATCCACAGGAGAGTCAATTTCAACTCAGCCTCCTCAGTTGCTCCCCCAGATCCAGCAGATCTAACCTTTCTTGTAGCTAGGAGAAAATTGGAATGCCAGGTGTGGTACCTAGCCATCCATCCTCAGAACCATGCTTGGAATCCTTGGCCTGGCGCCAACTAACATGTCTCAATTGTCCTGGAAAAGAATCTTTGTAGTTTGGAGCTTCTCACAACTCCCATCGTGCGAAAACCCCCATGGCCTCGTGATTCCCCCCCTTCATGAAGGGGCCATCAAGGACAGAAAGTCCAACCTTAAGATCGTCTGATCCTCACCCTGACTTCAGATGCACGAGATCTCGATTCAGGTCTGTAGATTGTGCCTGCCATGTCCTCACCCATAAAAACTAAGCCTAGCTTGTGTTCTCAGACTTCAGTCCTCAGACTACTGGCCCACAAGCCCTCCAGTTTGGCAATCCAGAAGTACAATGCGGCACTCTGCCTGCTCCCTGGAAGAAGAACATTGCCCTCTGGGGCTACCCAGAAACCCCAAATGAGGATCAACCTGCACGCCATTTGGCTGTACACCAAATATATAGGCTGAAGTGGGCACAATTGCCCATTCTGACACAGCCTGAGCCTGGAACTCCTGGCCCCACCCAGACAGCTGGCCGCACACTGAGCACATCGGACCCGCCATGGCCTTAGGTCGTCATCTCTACCCAACCTCGGTTTTCAGGCTTCAGAACCTTGACCTTATCTCCAATCACTGCCCAGGTTTGAAAATGTTTCAGAAATCCGAACTCGTTCCCTTGGCATGAAACCTCGTGGTTGGCATGTTGTCCAACTTTCAGTGTAGTTGAAACCAGTGTGGCACATGAGACCCAGCCCATGCTTGAGGGCCACATTGGTCTCAAACACACATTGTGACCCTCAGCCTGAGCCCGGTCCTCAGGCAAGGCCTCTCAGTGGCTGCATGAAGAAACAGCATATTGGGCTTGCCATGCCCCTAGACCCTAATTTTTAACCATATTTCGGGTTGTCCCTTCACTCTTGCCCAGGGCTCTGCTTTGGAATTCCTCTTTTGGTGGGACACCTCAGGTAACAAACCTTAAAGGAGTCCTCCCATCCCACAGATTCACGAAAAGGAATTGGGATAGGGCCAAATCCACAGAGAGGAAGATTCGTCCATGGCCCATGAGGCCTCCCCGACATTCCACGGCCATCGCTGATACAAAATCCAGAGACAAAAGCCTAACCAAGCGCCTCAGACTCGCTCTTTCTTCATATCCTGAAGAGTTCTTCTCATGATTTGTAGTTCGGCCGTGCCATACCTACGTTCCCAAACCTAAGCTGAGTTTGTGTTTTTTGAGTTCTGTCCTCAAAGTCCTGGGCCACACACCCTCCAGGCTGGGCCCCTGGAACCACACATTAGGACTGTGCCTAACCAATCCATGGGAATTCTGCCCATTCCATTATCCAAAACCGTACAAATTAGGAGAAACCTCCAAATTCCCTGAGGCCATACCAATGGTGTAGGTTGTCCGGGACAAAAAAGGGCCGTCTGACACCAGCTGAGCATCTACCCCCACTCATACCATAGATGGATGTCCCCAGAGAAGAAGATTGACCAGACAGGACCCCAGGCCATAATGGGATCCATAGCTTTGGTTTACAGGCATGTCTCCTCAAAAGCCTGGTTTCCAATACCAGCTGAGTGCTTCTCCTGAGGCACCCATCAGAACAAATCTCGTCTACACATGGGAAACTTTCATGTTGGAGCTCTCTCAAAGCCTCTGGTTAGAAGGACATTTCAGGTTCCCGGTGCCAGCGCCTCATTCCAAGGTCTCCATGGAGACACACCCACATTAGGACCCATCCACAGGAGAGTCCATTTCAACTCAGCCCCCTAAGTTGCTCCCCCTGATCCAGCAGATCTAACCCGTCTTGTCACTAGGAGATGATTGGAATGAGAGGCAGGCTTCCCAGACATCCATACTTAGAACCATTCTCAGAATTATGCTGTATGGGAAGTCCTGGAGCCAACCAACAGGTCTCAATAGTCCCGCAGAAGAATCTTTACTGTTTGGAGCATCTCACAACTCCCATCGTGGGCAAACCTCCATGGCCTCGTGATTTCGCCCCCTGTGCTTCATGAAGGGGCCATCAGGGACAGAAGCTCCATCCTGAGCGATCGTCTGATCCTCGCCCTAACTTCAGATGCAGGACATCTTGATTCATCTCTGCAGAGTGTGTCTGCCGTGCCCTTGCCCAGAAACGTAAGTCTAATTTGTGTTCTCAACTTCCATTCTCACATTCCTGGCCCACAAGCCCTCCAGTTTGGCAATTCCAGAACTACAAGGCAGCACTCTGCCTGCTTTCCGGAAGAAAAACATTGCCCTCTGGGGCTACCCAGATTCCCCAAATGAGGATCAACCTGCATGCCACTTGACTGGACCCCAATTATACAGGCTGCCCTGGGCACTACTGCCCTTTCTGGCACAGCCTGAGACTGAACCTCCTGGCTCGCACCCACCCAGCTAGCCACACACTGAGCACATCAGACCCGCCATGGCCTTAGGTCATCATCTCTTTCCAACCTCGGTTTTCAGGCTTCAGAACCTAAACCTTATCTCCAGTCACCACCCAGGGTTGAACATGATGCAGGAATCAGAACTCCTTCCCCATGGCAAGAAACCTTGTGGTTGGCATGTTGTCCAACGTAAAATGTAGTTGAAACCAGTGTGGCCCATGAGGCCCTGCAGATGCTTGAGGACCAAGTCGTTCACAAACATGCATTCTGACCCTCAATGTGAGCCCAGTTCTCAAGTAAGGCCTCTCAGTGGCTGGACCAAAAGACAGCATATTGGGCATGTCATGCCCCTAGGCCCCAATTTTTAACCAGATTTCTGGTTGTCCAGTCTCCCCTCCCCAGGGCTCGGCTTTGGAATCCCTCTTTTGGTGGGACACCTGAGGTAACAAAACTGAAAGGACTCTTCCCATCCCACAGTTTGACCCAAAACAATTGGAATCGGGCCAAATCCACAGAGCGGAAGACTCGTCCATGGCCCATGAGGCCTCCTCGACATTCCATGCCCATCGTTGACACAAAATCCAGAAACAAAAGCCTGAACAAGTGCCTCACAATCTCTCTTTCTTCATATCTGGAAGAATTCTCCTCACGGTCTGTAGATCGGGCCTGCCATACCTACGTCCCTAAACCTAAACTGAGTTTGTGTTTTAGACTTCTGTCTCCACAGTCCTGGTGCACACACCCTGCAGGCTGGGGCCCCTGGAGCCACATCAAAACTGTGCCTTCCCTCTCCACGGGAATTCTGCCCATTCCATTGTCCATAATCATAAAATTAGGAGAAACCTCCAAAGTCCCCAAGGCCTTCACAATAGTATAGGCCGCCTGGGACAAACAAGGGTCATCTGACACCAGCTGAGCATCTAACTCCACTAATACCTTAGATGGATGTACACAGAGAAGAAGATTCAAGCCGGCCAGGCCCCTAGGCTCTAAACGGAGCCATTGCTTTGGTTTCCAGTTATCTCTCTTCAAAGGCCTATATTCCAATAACAGTATATGGGGGTTTCCTGAGGCACCAATCAGAACAAATCTCGTCTCCACATGGGAAACTTGTCCTTTGGAGATGTCTCGAAACCTCCGGTTAGGAGAATCCTTCAGGGCCCATGCACCAACGCCCCATTCCAAAGTCTCCATGGACACAAACCCACATTAGCATCCATCCTCAGGAGAGTCCATTTCAACTCAGCCCCCTTGGTTGCTCTGACAGAGACAGCATATCAAACCTGTCTATTTGCTAGGAGACAACTGCAATGTGAGGCGGGCTTCCCATGTATCCATCCTAAGATCCCTGCTCTGGTGTCATTCTGTATGGTATGTACTGGAGTGATACAAAAGGTCTCAATTGTTGATCAGAAGGAATCCTTGTTGTTTGGAGCATCTCACAACTTCCATTGTGGGTAAACCTCCATGGACTGGAGATGCTGTCCCCTTCATAAAGTGGCCAGAATGGACAGAAATTCAAACCTAAGCCTAGGTTTGAACCTCGCCCTGACTTCAGATTCATGATATCCCGATTCAGATCTGCAGAGGGTGCCTGCCGTGCCCTCGCCCAGAACCTACGCCTAACATGTGTTCTCAGACTTCCGTTCTCACACTCCCCGTCCACAAGGCATCCACTTTGGAAATTCCGGAGCCACAATGCAGCACTCTGCATTTTCCAGAAGAAAAACATTGCCCTTGTGGCTACCCAGAAATGCCAAATAAAGATCAACCTGCACGGCATTCAGTTGTACCCCAATTATACAATCTACCCTGGGCACTAATGCCCTGTCTGACACAGCCCAAGCTTGCACCTCCCGACCAACACCTAGACAGCTGGCTCCACGCTGAGCATATCGGACCCGACATGGTCTTAGGTCGTCATCTCTTCCCAACCTCGGTTTTCAGACTTCACAACCTAGACCTTATCTCCAATCACTGCCCAGGGGTGAATGACATGCAGAAATCAGAATTAATACTTCCCCATGGCAAGAACTCATGTGGTTGACATGTTGACTATCATTCAGTGTAGGAGAAACAAGCATGCACCATGAGTCCCCACCCATGCTTGAGTACCACAAGGGCATAAACACGCATTGTGACCCTCAGCATGAGTTCTGTCCTCAATGAAGGCCTCTCAGTGGCTGGACCATTAGAAGGCATATTGGGCTTGCCATGCCCCTAGGCCCGTATTTTTAGTTAGATTTCTTGTTGTCCAGGGCTCTGCTCTGGAATCCCTCTTTTGGTGGGACACCTTAGTTAACAAAACTGAATCCCACAGATTAACCCAAAACAATTGGGATCTGGCCAAATCCACAGAGAGAAAGACTCTTCCATGGCCCATGAGGACTCCTCGACATTCCACAGCCATCATTGACACAAAATCCAGGGGCAAAAGCCTGACAAGTGTCACACTTTCACCCTTTATTCATATCCCAAAAAGTTCTCCTCATAGTCTGTAAATCGGACCTGCCATACCTACGTCCCCAACCTGAGTTTGTGTTTTCAGACATCTGTCCCCACAGTCCTTTCCCACACACCCTCAAGGCTGGGCCCTTGGAGCCACACATCAGGTCTGTGCCTGCCCACTCCACAGGAATTCTGCCCATGCCATTGTCCATAATCATACAATTTAGGAGAAACCTCCAAAGTCCCCGAGGCCATCCCTATTGTGTAGGCCGCCCGGACAAACAGGAGCGGTCTGACACCAGCTGAGCAACTACCTCCATTTCATAAAATAGACAGATGTCGACAGAGAAGAAGATTGAACCAGAGAGGCTCCTAGGACCTAATTGGATGCATTGCTGTGGTTTCTATGTATCTCTCCTCAGAGGCCTGGTTCTAATACCAGCATATGTGGGTTTCCTGAGGCACCAATTAGAACAAATCTTGTCTCCACATGGAAAACTTGCTCTTTCGAGTTGTTTCAAAATCTCCGGTTAGAATCCTTTAGAGCCCTGGGGCCACCACCCCATTCCAACGTCCTCATGGACACAAACACACATTAAGACCCATCTTCAGGAGAGTCCATTTCAACTCAGCTCCCACGATTGCTCCTGCATAGCCATCAGATCGTACCTGTCTTGTGGCAGGGAGACAATTGGTGTAAGAGGCAGTCTGCTCAGGCATCCATCCTTAGAACCCGGCTCTGGAGTCATTCCATATGGGATGTCCTGGAGCCATCCAACAGTTCTCAATTTTCCCGCAGAAGGAATCCTTGCAGTTTGGAGCATCCCACAACTCCCAACGTGGGAAAACCTCCATGGCCTCGAGATTCCACCCCTTTGATGAAGGGGCCATCATGGACAGAAACTCCAACCTGCGCCTAAGTCTGATCCTCGTCCTGACTTCAGATGAATGAGATTTTGATTCGGATCTGCAGAGGGTGCCTGCCGTGCCCTCGCCCTGAAACTTAAGTCTAGCTTAAGATCTCAGACTTACGTCCTCACACTCCTGGTCCCGACGCCCTCAAGTTTTGCAATTCTGGACCCACAATGCTGCACTCTGCCTGCCCACCAGAAGAAAAATGTTGCCCCAGTGAGCTTCCCTGACACAATAAATGAGGATGAACCTACATGGAACTCAACTGTACCCAAATTATACATTCTAACCTGGGCACTAATGCACTGTCTGACACAGCCTGAATCCATACCTCCTGAACAACACCCAGAAAGCTGACCGCACACTGAGCACATCGGACCCTCCATGACCTTAGGTTATCATCTCATCCCAACCTCGATTTTCTGGATTCAGAACTTAGATCTTATCTCCAGTCACTGCCCAGGGGTGAACATGATGCAGAAATCAGAATTCCTCCTTCCCCATGGAAAGAAACCTTGTGGTTCGTATGTTGTCCAAAGTTCAGTGTAGGAGAATCAAGCATGGCCCATGAGTCCCCGCCCATGCTTGATGCCTACATTGGGCACAAACATGCATTGTGACCCTCAGTGTGAGCACTGTACTCAAGTAAGACCTCTCAGTGGCTGGACCAAGGTACCCAAATGGGGATTGCCATGCCCTTAGGCCCCCAATCTTATACAGAGTTCGGGTTGTCCAGTCGCCCCTTCCCAGGGTTCTACTCTGGAATCCCTCTTTAGTGGCACACCTGAGGTAAAAAAACAAAACAAAACAAAACAAAAAAACAGAATGGACTCCTCCCATCCCACGGAATGACCCCAAAATATTGGGATCATCCAAATCCCCATAGAGGAACTCTCACCCATGGTCCATGAGGACGCCCCTACATTCCACGGCCATCAGTGACAAAAAATCCAGAGTCAAAAGCCTGAGCAAGTGCCTCACACTCACTCTTTGTTCATATCCTGAAGAGTTCTGCTCAAGGTCTGTAGATCGGGCCTCCCATACCTATGTCCCCAAACCTAAGACGAGTTTCTGTTTTCAGACTTCTGTCCCCACAGCTCTGACCCACACACCCTCCATGCTTGAGCCCCTAGAGCCACACCTCAGGATTGTGCCTTCCCTCCCCAAAGGAATTCTGCCCATTTCATTGGCCACAAACTTGCAAATTAGGAGAAACCTCCAAAGTCAAAGTGGCCATCCCAATAGTGTAGACTGCCCAGGACAAATGGGGGCAATCTGACACCAGCTGAGGAACTACCTCCACTCAATCCCATAGACAGATGAACCGAGAGAAGAAGATTAAACCAGACAGGCCCCAGGCCCTAATCAGATCCATTGCCTCGGTTTCCAGGCATCTCTCCTCAGAGTTCTGGTTTCCAATACCAGCATATTGGGGGTTACTGAAGCACCAATGTGAACAAATCTTGTTTCCCCATGGGAAAAATGCTTCTTGGAGCTGTGTCAAAACCTCTGGTTAGGAGCATCCTTCAGAGCCCTGGTGCCACTGCCCCATTCCAAGGTCTCCATGGACACAATCCCACATTATGACCGATCCTCAGGAGAATGCATTTCAACTCAGCCCCCTCGGCTGCTACATCATAGGCAGCAATCAAACGTGCCGTTTCGCTAGGAGACAATTGGAATGCAAGGCCGGATGCCCAGGCATCCATCCTTACAACCCTGCTCTGCAATTGTTCCATATGGGATTCCCTGGAGCCATCCAACAGGTTTCAACTGACCCGCAGAAAATCCTTGTGGTTTGGAGCATCTCACTACTGCCATCATGGGAAAACACCAATGGCGGTGTGATGACCCCCCTTCATGAAGGGGCCATCATGGACAGAAACTCCAACCTGAGCCAACATATGAACCTCGCCCTGACCTCAGATGCATGAAATCTCAATTCAGCTCTGCAGAGTGTGCCTGCCATGTCCTCGCCCTGAAACCAAAGCAAAGCTTCAGTTCTCAGACTTACATCCTTGCATTCCTGGCCCCAAGGCCTCCATTTTGGCAGTTCCGGAGCCAGAATGCAGCACTCTGCCTGCCCTCCAGAAGAAAGACTTTGCCCTATGGGGCTACGGAGAAACCCCAAATAATTATCTTCTGCATGCCACTCAACTGTACCCAAATTATACAGCATATCTGGGCACGAATGCCCTGTCTGGCACAGCCTGAGTGCAGACCTCCTGAACGACACCTAGAAAGCTGGCCCCAAACTGAACACATTGGACCCGCCATGGCCTTAGGTCGTCATCTCTTCCAAACCTCGGTTTTCAGGCTTCAGAACCTAGACCTTATCTCCAATTAGTGCCCAGAGGTGAACGTGATGCAGAAATCAAAATTCCTCCTTCCCCATGGCAAGAAACCCTGAGGTTGGCATGTCCAAGGTTCAGTGTAGGAGAAACCTGCAAGCTCAATGAAGTCCCGCCCAATATTGAGGACCACCTTGGGCACAAAACACATTGTGACCCTCAGCATGAGTCCACTATTCAAGTAACGTCTCTCAGTGGCTGGACCAAGAATCTGCATATGGGCTTGCCATGCCCATAGGACCCCAGGCCTAACCAGAGGGTGGGTATTCCAGTTGTCTGTACCCAGTGCTCTGCTCTAGAATCCCTCTATTGTGGGAACACATGAGGCAGAAAACAGGACTCCTCCCTTCCCACAAAATGACCCCAATCTCTTGGGAGCCGGACAAATCACCAGAGAGGGAGACTTCCATGGCCCATGAGACCATGCTTACATTAAATGACCATCATGAATACAACATCCAGAGACATAAGCTTGAACAACCGCCTCTCACTCGCCTTACTTTCTAATCACAATGAGCTCCCCTCACGGACTGTAGATCACTCCTGCCATAACCTCAGCCCCAAACCTCAGCCGAGTTTGTGTTTTTGGATGTCTGTCCCCACAGCCCTGGCCCACACAGCCGCCAGGCTGGGGCCTCTGGAGCCACACCACAGGACTGTCCTGCTCTCTCCAAGGAGACTATGCCCATTCCATTGCCCATAACCCCACAGAATAGGAGAAACCTCAAGGCCCCCGAGGACATCCCACTACTATAAGCCTCTCTGGACAAAGGCATCCTGACACTAGCTGAGCAACTACCTCCATGCAGAAACACAGACAGATGTCGGCAGAGACAGTAGATTGAACCAGACAGGCCCCTGGGCCCTAATCTGAACTCTTGCTTTGGTTTCCAGGTGTCACTCCTCAGAGGCCTGGGTTTGAAGACCAGCATCTGGGGCTTTCCTGAGACACCAAACAGGACAACTATCGTCTCCACATGGGAAGCTTCATTGTTGGAGCTGTGTCAAACCCTTCGGTTTGGAGAAACCTGCAGAGTCCCTGAGCCACCGCCACATTCCAAGGTCTCCATGGCCACCAACCCAC
The DNA here is from genome assembly GCF_964662115.1 of Mustela nivalis. Classification (NCBI taxonomy): domain Eukaryota; kingdom Metazoa; phylum Chordata; class Mammalia; order Carnivora; family Mustelidae; genus Mustela; species Mustela nivalis. Next base: position 818,707 of record NW_028136364.1, read on the forward strand.
AGTATGACTCATCCTCAGGAGAGTCCATTTCAACTCAGCCCTCTGAGAAACCCGCCCAAGAGCCTGCAGATTGAGCCTGCCTTGCCCCAAGCAGCCAGTGCGAATGTGAGGTGGCATTTGCAGACATTCATGCTTAGACCCCTTCTCTCGAGTCTTTCTGTAGGGGTCATCCTAGAACCATCTCATAGTACTCGACTGTCCTACAGAGGAAACCTTGATGTTTGGGGCAGCTCATAACTCCCAGCGTTGGGAAACCTCCCTGGCCTCATGACGCCCCCACCCCCTTCAGGAAGGGGCCATAATGGACACAAACTCCAACCTGAGGCAACGTCTGATACTCGCCCTGACCTCAGATGCAGGAGATCTTGATTCAGTCTCTGCAGAGTGGGCCTGCCATGCCCTCGGCCCCAAACCTAACGCTAGCTTGTGTTTTCAGACTTCCCTCTTCACACTCCTGGCAAACAAGCCCTCCATACTGGGAATTCCAGAACCACAACACAGTTTTCTGCCTGCCCACCAGAAGAAAAACGTTGCCCTATGGGGCTCTCCAGAAACCACAAATGAGAACCAACCTGCTCTGGCCTCGACCGCACCCTAACTGGAAAAGCTACCCTGGTCAGTAATGCTCTGTCTGACACAGCCTGACGTCCCGACAGACAAGGAAACAGCTGGCTGCACACTAAGCACATCAGACAGGCCATGGCCTTATGCTGTCATCTCTTCCCAACCTGGGTTTTCAGACATCTGACCCTAGATATTATATCAAATCCTGGAAAACGTGGGTAACTGAAGCACAAATCAGATCTTCTCCTTCCCCATGGCTGGAAAGCTTGCTGTTGGCATGGAGTCATACCTTCAGTGTAGGAGAAACCTTCATGGCCCCTGAGGCCAAGCCTAAACTTGAGTGCCTCCTTGGGTACAAACTAGCATTGGGACCATCAGCATGCGCCCCATGTCGAAGTAAGGTCTCTCAGGGCCTGGACTAAGAGCCCGCATATGGGGCTTGCCAAGCCCCTATGATCCCAATCTTCACAAGAGCTCGAGTATTCCATTTGCTCGAACCCAGGACTGTGATCTGGAGTCCCTCTCCTGGAAGAACACCTGAGCCAGACAGCAGGACTCCACCCTTCCCACAAAATGTCCCCAAAATCTTAAGAGCTGGACCAACTCCTCAGAGAGGGAGACTCTTCCATAGCCCCTGAGGTCACCCCTACATTCCACGGCTATGGGAGACAAAACATCCAAAGACAAAAGCTTGCGTGACTGCCTCCCATTTGCCCTTCTTTCATAAGCTGAGGATCTCCTCTCACGGTCTGTGGGTCCATCCTGCCATGCTCTCGGCTCCGCACCCAAGCCGAGTTTGTGTTTTCAGACTTCTGTGCCCACAGCCCGGACCCACACACCCTCCAGGCTAGGGCCTATGGAGACACACTGAAGGACTGTGCCAGTCCTCTCCAAGAAAACTGTACCCAATCCATTGGCCACAACCCTAGAGATTAGGAGAATCCAATAAGGTCTCCAAGGCCATGCCTCGGCCATGGACTAAGAGGGGCACTCTGACACCAGCTGAGCAACTATCTCCACTTAGATACTCAGACAGTGTCCCCAGAGACAGAAGATTGAAACGGACAGGCATCTAGGCTCTAATCTGAACCCTAGCTTTGGTTTCCAGGTGTCTCTACTCAGAGAACTGGTTTGAAGACCAGTATCTGGGGCTTTTCTGAGGCACCAAAGAGAACCTGTCTCATCTCCACATAGGGATCTCTTTTTAATTGGAGCAATATTACACCCTTCGGTTAGGCGAATACTTCATGGCCCCTGAGCTGCCAAAATATTCCAAGGTCTCCATGCACACAAACCCACATTATGACCCATCCGCAGGAGAGTCCATTTCAATTCAGCCCCCTAGTTAGCTCGCCCCAGAGCCAGTAGTTCAAACATGTCTTGTCACAAAGAGCCAATGGGAATGTGAGGTATGCTGTACAGGCATCCATCCTTCGAATCCTGCTCTCCAGTCTTTCCGTATGGGACATCCTGGAGCCATTCAACAGGACTCGACTGTCCAGCAGATGGAAAGCTTGTGGTATGGGTCAACGCACAAACTAGAGTTTGTGCTGGTGTCTAAGGTGCTGTGCAGGATTCTCCAATCTTGAGGGTTTGGCACAGGTCGAAGGGCATGGTTTCCTACTCGGGACAGGAGATATTCTATTGTGTGGCTCAGGGACCACATGTTGTATCCTAAGTTGGTATTTCAGAACAGGACCCTGAGGACAGATGCCTGAAAACCTAATCTAGTGTTCCAATGACGTCCTAGGAGCATGTCAGGTACAATCTTCTGACCCAGGAACATTGAAATGGCTGTCTGCTTGGATGTAGGTGATCAGGGCGTTTCAGACTGGCATTTGTGTCCAGTGCTGCCGACAATATTGGGTTGGGCTCAGGGCTCTTGCGTGTTTCTCCTAAACTGGAAGGTTTGGGCAGGTTTGACGGGCACAGTTTCCTTGGGGATGGCAGGCCTAGTCATGTGTTGTGGATCCAGAGACCCTGTCCTGGAGGGCATATGAGCCATGGTTTTGGGAGAGAAGTCTGCAAACACAAATGTGGGTTATGGTTAGTGGAAAGGTGATCACAGGCCCAATGAGTAGACCTGGAGTGCAGCTTGTCAGGAGTTGTAATTAGGGTGACTGGAAGGCAGTAGCACAGGCTTTTCTCTCTATATTGTGTGTCCAGGATGGCCTCGGAATGCAGGTATAGTCTCATGGGTCCATGGGAAACTTTTCCTCTCTATGGATCTGTGCAGCTCATAGTTTGGTGGCTTTTTTGGGGAAGGGAAGAGTGTTGTTTTCCATCTTATGGGTGCCCCAAAACAGGGATTCCAGATACAGGCTCTTTTTCTGGGCATCTGGGACTTCCCACCAAGGGTTAGGATTTGCACCTTGGGGTGTATGAGGCCTGCAATGCGGGATTATGATGGTGCAACTGAGAGGGATTGTTTGAAAGCTTGCTCAGGCTGAGTCTCACAATGCCTGTTTGCTCCCATGGCGGCCCTCAGGAGTGGGAGTGGTCTCATTGGTCATATATCTGGCTCCCTCTTAGAGAGTTGGACACCCAACCCAACAGCCAAATGTCCTGCCATGAGGAAGGATGAGTTCTCTTCCGTCAGGTTCCTCTGTGCTTCAGGTTGCCCCATTGGCAGGGTTTCCAGCAAGGTCTCGAGATAGGTGCCTGAATACCAAGGATGGGTGGAGATGACGTACTTGGGCCATAGCAATCCCAAATGCTAGATATGAGGCCTAAAACTCGGTCGGGGCTCAGGCTCTGTCAGACACAGCGCTAGTGGCCATGGCAGCCTTTATATCAGAGTAGATTCGAGGGCGGAGCAGATTGATCCTCATGTGGAGTTTCTTGGGAAGATTCCCAGGCATTTGTTCATTCAATAGGGAAGGCAGAATGCTGTGTTGTGGCTCCAGATTTCCCAATTACGAGAGCTTGGGGACCAGTCAGTTTTGGGTGGAATTGTAAACAAAAGCTATGGTTCAATTCAGTGCCAAGCAGAAGGCAGTTCCAATTTGTAGCAGTTTACTTGAGACATCCAGCACTGGAATAAGGGTGGATGTCAGATGCTTGCTCACACTAGAGTTTTTGTCTATGATGACCGACAAGTGGAGGGGTGCTATAAAGAGGCCATGGAGGAGTTCACATGCTGAGGCCTGTGAACTGCTGCAAAAAGTAACATTTCTTTGTACAGAGTAGGTGAAGTCTGGTTTGTTTACTCTAGGTTTCCCCATGTGGAAAGTTTGTGAAGAAGAGCTCTCCGGCATGGATTCCAGGAAAGCACACCTCCATTGACAATTGCAGCTGAGGAACATGGCAGATTCGTTCTGGTGGCTCTGGGACAAAGTGCCAAGGCCTTGAGTTGACATGGGATCTCTTGCAGATGGGTCACAATGCTTGTTTGTTACCAGGGAGAACTTAGAATGTGCTGGTTGCTAAGGTGCCATGCAGGATTCTCCTACCCTGAGGGTTTGGCACAGGTCGAAGAGCATGGTATTCTTCTGGGGACAGGGGATGTTCTGTCGTGTGGCTCAGAGACCACATGATGTGTCATAGATTGGTATTTCAGAACAGGCCCCTGAGGACAGATGCCTGAAAACCTAATGGGGTTCCATTGAGAGCCTACTGGCATTTTAGGTTCAATCGTCTATCTCACGATCATTGACTTGGCTATTTCCCTGGATGTAGGTGATAAGGGTGTTTCAGACTGCGCATTTCCATCCCGAGTGGCCGGCAATATTGGTGTGGGCTCAGGGGCCACACAGGTTTCTCCTAATCTGGAAGGTTTGGGCAAATCTGATATGCACAGTGTCCTTGGGGTTGGCAGCCAGAGTTCTGTGGTGTGGCTCCAGAGATCACATTCTGGTGGGCATGTGAGCCATGGTTTTGGGAGAGAAGTCTGCAAACACAAATACAAATTAGGGTGAGTGGCGAGGTGATCACAGGCCCAATGCGTAGACCTGGAGGGAAGCTCGTCATGAACTATAATTAGGGAGACTGGAAGGCAGTAGCACAGGCTTTTCTCTCTGGATTGGGTGTCCAGGATGGCCTTGGAATGCAGGTGTGGTCTCATGGGTCCATGGGAGTCTTTTCCTCTCTATGGATCCTGGTGGCTCTCCATAGCTTGGTGGCTTTTTCGGGGAAGGGGAGAATGATGTTTTCCACCTTATGGGTGCCCCAAAACAGGGATTCCAGAGACGGGCTCTGGTTCATGGCATCTGGGACATCACAACAAGTGCTAGGATTTGGGCTTAGGGGCATATTAGGCCTGCAATGCGGGTTCATGGTGGTGCAACAGAGAAGGATTGTTTGAAAGCATGCTCAGGCTGAGGGTCACAAGGCCTGTTTGCCTCCAGGGCATCCCTGAGGAGTTTGTGTGGTCTCACTGGACTTGTAAATGACTCCCCCTTTCAGGGTTGAACACCCATCCTAACAGCCAAGTTTCCTGATATGAAGAAGGAGGAGTTCTCTATTGTGCTTCAGGATGCCCCATTGTCAGGGATTCCAGCAAAGGTCTGGGGACAGGTGCCTGAATACCAAGGATGGGTAGAGATGAAATACTTGAGCCATGGCAATCCCAAATGCTAGATGTGGGGCTCAAACTCTGGTGACTGACACTAGGTCTGGGCTCAGGCTCTGTCAGACACAGCACTAGTGGCCAGGGCAACCTATAAATCAGGGTCCCTCCGATATAGGGCCGAGCAGATTGATCCTCATGTGGGGTTTCTGGCCAGACTCACCAGGCACTTGTTTCTATCGGGAAGGCAGAATGCTGTGTTGTGTCTCCATAATTCGCTATCAAGAAGGCTTGGGGACCAGTCGGGTGAGGAAGGAATTGTAAACACAAGCTACAGTTCAATTCACTGCCAAGCGGAAGGCAGTTCCTGTGTCCAGCAGCTTTTTCGAGATATCCAGCACCTTAGTAAGGGAGGACGTCAGATATTTGCTCACACTGGAGTTTGTGTCTATGATGACTGACAAATGGAGGGGTGGCGTCAAGAAGCCATGGAGGGATTTTCACGTTGAGACTCATGAGCTGCTCCAAATAGCAAGGTTTCATTCTACTGGACAGGTGGAGTGTGGTTTATTTGCTCCAGGGTCCCCCATGTGGAAAGTTTGGGTAGCAGAGCTCTACCGCATGGATGCCTGGAATGTTCAACTTCATTGACCATTGCAACTGAAGAACATGGCAGCTTTATTCTGGTGTCTCTGTAGCAAAGTACCAAGTCCTTGATTTGACATGGAATCTCTTGCAGATGGGCCACACAGCTGGTTTGTTACCAGGTAAATCTTAGAATGTGCTGGTGGCTTAGTAGTTGTGCAGGAATCTACTACTCTGGGATTTTGCACAGATTGTAGGGCACGGTTTCCTTCTGGGGACAGGAGATGTTCTGTTGTGTGGCCCAGCCACCACATGTTGTATCATAAGTTCGCATTCTAGAACAGGCCTCTGAGGACACATGTCTGAAAACCGAATCAATGGTTCCAATGACGTCCTAGGGGCATGTTAGGTTCATTATTCTGACTCAGGACCATTGACTTGGCTGTGTTCCTGGATGTAGGAGATCAGGGTATTTCAGACTGTGCATTTGTGTTCAGAGCGGCCGCCGAAATTGGGGTAGGCCCAGAGGCCTTGTAGGTTTCTCCTAATCTAGACAGTTTGGGCAACTGTGATGGAAACAGTTTCTTTGTGGATGGCAGGGACAGTCCTGCAGTGTGGATCCAGAGACCCCATCCTGGAGGGCATGTGTGCCATGGTTTTGGTAGATAAGTCTGCAAACACAAATTCGAATTAGGGTGAGTGGCGAGGTGATCACAGGCCCAATGCATATACCTTGAGAGCAGCTCATCTGGAACTGTAATTAGGGTGAATGGAAGGCAGTAGCACAGGCTTTTCTCTCCGGATTGTGTGTCCAGGATGGCCTCGGAATGCAGGTGTGTTCTCATGGGTCCATGGGAGACATTGCCTCTCTATGGATCCTGGTGGCTCCTCATAATTTGGTGACATTTTTGGGGAAGGGATGAGTGCTGTTTTCCATCTGAAGGGTGCACCAAAACAAAAATTCCAGAGATGGTCTCTGGGTCTGGGCACCTCGAAAATCCCACCAAGTTTTATGATTTGAACCTACAGGCATACCAGGCCTGAAATGAGGGATCATTGTGGTGAATCTGAGAGGGATTTTTTGAAAGCATGCTCAGGGTGAGGGTCACAATGCCTGTTTGTGCAAAGGGTAGTCCTCAGGAGTGTGTGTGGTGTCATTGATGTTGTAACTGGCTCCCCCTTTGAGGGTAGAACACCCATCCCAAAAGCCAGGTTTATTGCCATGGGGAAAGAAGAGTTCTCTATTGTGCTTCAAGTTCCCTAATTGGCAGGGATCCCTGCCAAGGTCTCGGGACAGGTGCCTGAATATCAAGGATGGGTAGAGATGACATACTTTGGCCATGGCAATCCCAAATGCTAGATATGGGGCCTGCTCTTTAGTGGCTGAAACTCAGTCGAGCTCAGGCTCTGTCAGACACGGCACTAGTGGCCATGGCAGCCTATAAATCGGTGTTGACTCGAGGGCCGACCTGATTGATCCTCATGTGGGTTTTCAGGGCAGACTCACCAGGCATTTCTTCATTCGATGGGGAAGGCAGAATGCTGCATTGTGGCCCCAGATTTCCCTATCAAGAGGGCTTAGGGACCAGTCAGGTGAGGATGGAATTGTAAACACAAGCTATGGTTCAATTCAGTGCCAAGTGGAAGGCAGTTCCAATGTGCAGTGGTTTATTCAAGACATCCAGCACTGGGATAAGGGTGCATGTCAGATGTTTGCTTAGACTGGAGTTTGTGTCTATGATGACCGACCAATGGAGTGGTGGCATCAAGAGGCCATGGAGCAGTTTACACGCTGAGGCCTGTGAGTTGATCCAAACATAAGGTTTCCTTCTACTGGACAGGGGAGGTCTGGTTTGTTTACACCAGGTTCCCCCATGTGCAAAGTTTGGGTAGCATAGTACTCGCATGTGGATACTGGAAAGCACACCTACATTAACCATTGCACCTAAGGAACATGGCAGGTTCTTTCTGGTTGCTCTAGGGCAAAGTACCAAGGCCTGGATTCTAATGAAGTTGGGTCACAATGCAGTTTTGTTACCACGGAAATCTTACTATGTGCTGGTGGCTAAGGGGCCATGTTTGATTAGTCTATCCTGATGGTTTGACACCGGTCGAAGAACACGGTTTCTTTCTGGGTATCGGAGATGTTCTGTTGTGGGGCTCACGGACCAAATGTTGTATCATAAGTTGGTATTCCAGAACAGGCCTCTGAGGACAGATGCCTAAAAACTTCATCTAGGGTTCCAAAAAAGTCCAAGGGGAATTTCAGGTTGAATCATCAGACTCAGGACCATTGACTTCGGTGTCTGCCTATATGTAGGCAACCAGGGTGTTTCTGACTGTGCCTTTGTGTACAGAGTGGCCTCCAATATTGGGGTGGGCTCTGGGGCCTTGCAGGTTTCTCCTAATCTTGAAGGTTTAGGCAAATTTGTGGGCACGGTTTCCTTGGGGGTGGCAGGCACAGTCCTGTGGTGTGGCTCCAGAGACTCCATCGTGGAGGGCATGTAAGCCATGGTTTTGGGAGAGAAGTCTGCAATCACAAACTCGGATTAGGTTGAGTTGCGAGGTGATCGTAGGCCCAATGCATAGACCTGGAGGGCAGATCGTCAGGAACTGTAAATCACGTACTCGAAGGCACTAGCACTGGCTTTTGTATCTGGATTGTGTGTCCATGATAGCCTTGGAATGCAGGTGTGTTCTAATGTTTCCATGAGAGTATTTTCCTCTCTACGGATCCTGGAAGCTCCCAATAGTATGGTGGCTTTCTCGTTTGAATGGAAGAGTGCTGTTTTCAATCTTAGATGTTCCCCAAAAAGGGATTCCAGAGAAGGGCTGTGAGTCTGGGTGCTTGGAAAATCCCACCAGGATTAGGATTTGGGCCTAGGGGAGTACCAGGCCTACAATGTGTGACTTGGAGGTACAACTGAGAGCGTTTGTTTGAAAGCATGCTAGTCTGAGTGTCACAATGCCTGATGTGATTAGGGCAGCCCTTATGAGTGGGAGTTGTCTCCTTGGCCATGCAGCTGGCTACCACTTTAATGTAGGACACCCATCCCAACTACCAGGATTTCTGCCATGGAAAAGGAAGAATTCTCTATTGTGCCTCAGGTTCCCCCATTAGCAGGTATTCTAGCAAATGTCTGGGGACAGATGCCTGAATACCAAGGATGGGTAGAGATGAGGGACCTGAGACATGGCCAGTCTCACATGCCTGACTCTCTGAGTAGCTGACATGAATTGAGCACTCAGGCTCTGTCAGAAACAGAACTAGTGGTCAGGGCTGAGTATGAATCAGGGATCCCTCAAGGGCTGAGCAGATTGATCCTCATGCAGAGTTTCTGGGCAGAATCACCATGCCCTTCTTCTTTCTAAGGGGAAGGCAAAAAGCTGCGTTGTGGCCCCAGAATTCCCTATCAAGTGGGCTTGGGGACCAGTAGGGTGAGGATGGAATTGTAAACTCAAGCTAAGGTTCAATTCAGTGCCAAGCAAAAGGCAGTTCCATTGTGCAGTGTCTGATTCCAGATATCCAGCACCTGAGTAAAGGTGAAAGTCAGACATTTCCTCATGCTGGAGTTTATGTCTATGATGACCGATGAATGGAGGGGTGGCGTCAAGAGGCCATGGAGGATTTCACATGCTGGGGCTTGTGAGATGCTTCAAACAGCAAAGTTTCCTTCTACCACACAGGGGGAGACTGGTTTATTTGCTCCAGGGTCCCCCATGTGGAAAGTTTGGGTAGCAGAGCACTCCCACGTGGATGCCTGAAAAGCACACCTCCATTAAAATTGCAGCTGAGAAACATGGCCAATTCGTTCTGGTGGCTCTTGGGCGAATTACCAAGGCCTGGAGTTGACATGAAGTCTCATGAAGATGGGTCAGAATGCAGGTTTGTTACCATGGAGACCTTACAGTGTGCTGGTGGCTAAGGGACCATGTAGGATTCATCTACCCTGAGGGTTTGACACTGGTCAAAGGGCACGGTTTCCTTCTCGGACCAGAGATGTTCTGATGTGGGGCTAACGGACCAAATGTATCATAATTTGGTATTGCAGAACAGGCCTCTGAGGATAGATGCCTGAAAATTTAATCTAGGGTTCCAATAAAATCCTAACGGAATGTCAGGTTCAATCCTCTGACTCAGTATCATTGACTTCAAAGTCTGCCTAGATGTGGGTGATCAGGGTGTTCCAGACTGTGCATTTGTGTACAGAGTGGCAACCAGTATTGGGGTGGGCTCAGGGGCCTTGCAGTTTTCTCCTAATCTGGAAAGATAGGGCAATTTGATGGGCACAGTTTCCTTGGCAATGGTGGGCACAGTCCTGTGGTGTGGCTCCAGAGACCCCATGCTGGAGGGCATGAGAGCCATGGTTTTGGGAGGGAAGTCTGCAAACACAAATGCGGGTTAGGTTTAGTGGCGAAGTGATTGTAGGCCCAATGCATACTCCTGGAGGGAAGCTCCGTGTGAAATGTAAATCGCATGCCTCAAAGGAGGTAGCACAGGCTTTTTTATCTGGATTGTGTATCCACCATGGACTAAGAATGCAGGTGTGGTCTCAGGTGTCCATGGGTGATATTTCCTCTCAAGTATCCTGGCGGCTCCTTATAATGTGGTGGCTTTCTCAGAGAGGAAAGAGTTCTGTTTTCCATATTAAGGGTGTCCCATAACAGGGATTGCAGAGAAGTGCTCTGGCTCTGGGCACCTGGAAATACCCACCAAGGGTTATGATTTGGGCATAGGGGCTTACCAGGCCTCCAATGCAAGTCCTGGAGATACAACTGAGAGCGTTTGTTTGAAAGCATGCTCAGGCTGAGGGTCACTATGCAAGCTTTTGCATAGGGTGGCCCTCAGGAATGGGGGTGGTCTCAATGGCCATTCACTAGGCTAACACTCTGAGTGTTGGACACCCTTCCGAACTTACAGGAATCCTGCCATGGGGAATGAGGATTTCTCTATTGTGATTCAGGTTCCCTCATTGGTAGGGATTCCAGGAAAGGTCTGGGGACACATGCCTGAATACCAAGGATGGGTAAAGATGACGGATCTGTTCCGTGGCCAGTCTAACATGCGGGATATGGGCCCCGCCTTCTAGGTGGCTGACACGAGGTCGGGGCTTAGGCTCTGTCAGACACAACACTAGGGGCCAGGGCTGTCTATAATTCAGGGTTCCCTCAAGGGACAAGTAGATTGATCATAATGTGGAGTTTCTGGGCAGACTCACCAGGCCCTTCTTCTTTCTATTGGGAAGGCAGAATGCTGTGTTGTGGCTGCAGAATTCCCTATCATGAGGGCTTGTGGACCAGTAGGGTGAGGATGGAATTGTAAACCCAAGCTATGAATAAATTCAGTGACAAGCGAATGGCATTTCCAGTGTGCAGCGGCTGATTCGAATATCCAGCACCTGAGTAAGCGCAGACGTCAGATGTTTGCTCAAGCTGGAGTTTGTGTCTATAATGACCGACAAATGGAGAGGAGTTGAAAAGAGGTCATAGAGGATTTCCCACACTTGAGCTTGTGAGATGCTCCAAACAGCCAGGTTTCCTTCTACAGGACAGGGCAGTCAGATTTGTTTGCTCGAGAGTCCCCCATGTGGAAAGTTTGGGTAGCAGAGCACTCCCACATGGATGCCTGGAAAGCACACTTCCACTGAACATTGCAGCTGAGGAACATGACAGGTTCTTTCTGAAGGCTCTGGGGTGAAGTACCAAGGCCTGTAGTTGACATGGAATCTCATGAAGATGGCTCACAATGCTGGCTTGTTACCAGTGAGATCTTAGAATCTGCTGGTGGCTACGGGCCAAGTAGGATTCATCTACCCTGAGGGTTTGACACAGTTCCAAGAGCACGGCTTCCATCTAAAGAAAGGAGATGTTCTGCTGTGGGGATCAGGGACCATATGTTGTATCTTAAGTTGGTACTCCAGAACAGGTCTCTGATTATAGATGCCTGAAAACCTAATCAGGGGTTACAATGAGGTCATAGGAGCATGTCAGGTTCAATCTTCTGACTGAGAAACACTGACTTGGGTATCTGCCTGGATTCAGGTGATCAGCGTATTTCAGACTGCACATTTGTGTCCAGAGGGGCCTCCAGTATTGGGGTGGGCTCAGGGGCCTTGCAGGTTTCTCCTTATCTCGAAGTTTTAGGCAAATGTGACGGACACATTTTCCTTGGGGATGGCAGGCACAGTCCTTTGGTGTGGCTCCAGAGACCCCATCCTGGAGGAAATATGAGCCATGGTTTCGGGATAGAAGTCTGTAAGCACAAACTCGGGTTAAGGTTAGCGGTGAGGTGATCGCAGGCCCAATGCATAGACCTGGAGGGCAGCTCGTCTGGAACTATAAATTAGTTGCCTTGAAGGTGGTAGCACAGGCTTGTGTATCTGGCTTTTGTGTCCAGGATGGCCTCGGAATACAGGTGTGGTCTCATGGATCCATGGGAGATTTTTCCTCTCAAGGATCCTAGCGGCTCCCTATACTATGGTGGCTTACTTGGCGAAGGGGAGAGTGCTATTTTCCATCTTAGGGGTGTCCCAAAACAGGGATTCCAGAGACAGGCTGTGTTTCTGGGCCCCTGAAAAATCCCACCAGGTGTTATGATTTGTGCTTAGGGGCATATCAGGCCTGCAAATTTGGATTCTGGAATGCAACTGAGAGTGTTTGTTTGAAAGCATGCTCATGTTGGGGGTCACAATGCCTGCTTGTGTCCAGGGCGGCCCTCATGAGTGGGCGGGTTATCATTGGCCATTCAGCTGGCTACCACTCTGAGGTCTGGAAACCCATCCCAAGAGCCATCATTCCTGCCATGGGGAAGGAGGATTTCCCTATTGTGCTTCTGGTTCCCCCATTGGCAGGGATTTCAGCAAATGTCTGGGGACAGATGCCTGAATCAAGAATGGGTAGAGATGACAGCCCTGGGACATGGCTGGTCTCACATTCTGGAGTTGGAGCCCAGTCTCTGGGTCCTGACACGAGGTCAGAGACGAGGTTCTGTCAGACTCAGCGCTAGTGGCCAGGTTAACCTATAAATGGGGTTCACTCGAGGGTCGAGTAGATTTATCCTCATGTAGGGTTTCTGGGCAGTCTCTCCAGGCTGTTTTTTCTTGCTATGGGGAAGGCAGAATGCTGTGTTGTGGCGTCAGAATTCCCTATCAAGAGAGCTTACTGAACACCAGGGTGAGGATGGAATTGCAAACCCAAGCTACTTTTTTTTTTCAAGATTTTATTTATTTGTCAGAGAGCGAGCGAGAGCAAGCACAGGCAGACAGAGTGGAAGGCAGAGTCAGACGGAGAAGCAGGCTCCCTGCGGAGCAAGGAGCCTGATGTGGGACTCGATCCCAGGACGCTGGGATCATGACCTGAGCCGAAGGCAGCTGTTTAACCAACTGAGCCACCCAGGCGTCCCGCCAAGCTACTTTTAAATTCAGTGCCAAGCATAAGGCAATTCCAGTGTGTAGCGGCTGATTCAAATATCCAGCACTTGAGTAAGTGCAGATGTCAGTTGATTGCTCACGCGGGAGTTAGTGTCTATGATGACCAACAAATGGGTGGGTGGCCTCAAGAGGCCATGGAGGATTACCCACCCTCAGGCTTGAGATACTCCATACAGAAAAGATTCCTTTTACCATACAGGGGGGTCTGGTTTGTTTCCTCCAGGGTTCCCCATGTGGAAAGTTGGTATCAGAGCACTCCCGCTGGATGCCTGGAAAGTACACCTACATTGACCATGGCAGCAGAGGAACATGGCAGTTTCATTCTGGTGGCTCTGGGCCGAAGTACCAAGGGCTGGAGTTGTCATGGAGTCTCATGAAGATGGGTCACAATGCTGGTATCTTGTCAGGGAGATCATAGAATGTGCTGGTTGCCAGGGGGCCTTGAAGGATTCATCTACACAGAGTGTTTGACACAGGTCCAGAGCACAGCTTTCTTCTAAGGACAGGAGATGTTCTTTTGTGTGGCTCAGTGACCATATTGTATCATACATTGATATTCAGAACAGCCTTCTGAGTACAGATACCTGAAAACCTATTCTAGTGTTCCAGTGAATCCTAGGAGCATGTCAGGTTCAATCTTCTGTCTGAGGACCATTGACTTGGATATCAGCCTGGATGTAGGTGATATGGTGTGTCAGACTGTGCATTTGCGTCCAGAGTGGCCTCCAATATTGGGCTGGGCTTAGGGGACTTGCAGGTTTCTCCTAATCTAGAGGGTTTGTTTAATAGTGACAATCACAGTTTCCTTTGGGAAGACAGGTACAATCCCGTGGTGTGGCTCCAGTTATCACAAACTGGAGGGCATGTGAGCCATGGTTTTGGGAGGGAACTCTGAAAACACAAACTTGGTTTAGGGTTAGTGGCAAGGTTATCACAGGCCCAATGCATAGACATGGATGGCAGCTCTTCAGGAACTGTTAATTGGGTGACTCAAAGGCAGAATCACAGGCTTTTTTCTCTGTATTGTGTGCAGGATGGCTTCAGAATGCAGTTGTGGCCTCATGAGTCCATGGGAGATTTTTCCTCTCTAAGGATCCTGGTGGCTCCCAATAGTTGGTGGCTTTTTCGGGGAAGGGAAGAGTGCTTTTTTTCATGTTAGGGGTGCCCCAAAATATGAATTCCAGAGACCGACTCTGGGTTTGGTCCCCTGGAAAATCCCACCAAGTGTTAGGATTTGGGCCTAGTGGCTTACCAGGCCTGCATGCAGGATCCTGGAGGTGCAACTGAGAGGGCTTGTTTGAAATCATTCTCAGGCTGAGGGTCACAATACTTGCTTATGCCCAGGTGGCCCTCATGAGTGGGCGTGGTCACATTGGCCATGCAGCTGGCTCCCACTTTGAGGGTTGGAAAACCATCCCAACAGCCAGAATCCTGCCATGGGGAAAGAGGAGTTCTCTATAGTGCTTCAGGTTCCCCCATTAGCGGGGATTCCAGCAAAGGTCTGGGGACAGAGGCCTGAATACCAAGGATGGGTAAAGATGATGGACATGGGCCATGGCCAGTATCAAATCGTGGATATTGGCCCCGATCACTGGGTGGCTGACACTAGGTCTTGGCTCAGGCTCTGTCAGACACAGCACTAGTGCCCAGGGCAGCCTATAAATTGGGGTTCCCTCAAGTGCCGAGCAGATTGATCCTCATGTATGGTTTCTGGGCAGACTCACCAGGCCCTTCTTGTTTGTAAGGGGAAGGCAGAATGCTGCTTTGTGGCTCTAGAATTCACTATCAAGAGGGCTTGTGGACCAGGAGGCTGAGGATGGAATTGTAAACCTAAGCTATGGTTACATTCTGTATCAAGCAAAAGGAATTTCCAGTGTGCAATGTTTGAATCCAATATTCAGCACTTGAGTGAGGGTGGATGTCAGATATTTGCTCATGCTGGAGTTTGTGTCTATGATGACACAAAAATGGAGGGGTGGCGTCAAGAGGTTATGGAGGATTTCCCAATCTGGTGTTTTTGAGATGCTCCAAACAGCAAGGTTTCCTTCTACCAGACAGGGGCAGTCTGATTTGTTTCCTCCATGGTTCCCCATGTCGAAAGATCGGATAACATAGATCTCCCACATGGGTGACTGGAAAGCACACCTTCATTGACCATGACAGCGAAGGAACATGGCATCTGGTGGCTTTGAGGCGAAGAAATAAAGACTGGATTGGACATGGAACCTCATGAAGATGGGTCAAAATGTTGGTTTGTTACCAGGGAGATCTTAGAATGTGCTGGTGGTTAAAGGGCCATGCAGGATTCATCTAGCCTGAGGATTTGACACAGGCCCAAGAGCCCGGATTGCTTCTGGGGGCAGGAGATATTCTGTTGTGGGGCTCAGCGGCCATATGTTGTATCATAAATTGGTAATCCAGAACAGGTCTCTGAGGACAGAAGCCTGAAAACCTAATAAAGGGTTTGAATGAGGCCCTAGGGGAATGTCATTCAATCTTCTGACTCAGGATCATTGACTCTGGTGTCTGACTGGATGCAGGTGATGAGGGTGTTTCAGACTGTGCATTTGTGTCCAGAGTGGCATCCAATACTAGGGTTGGCTCAGGTTCCTTGCAGGTTTCTCCTTATATGGGGTTTTTGGACAACTGTGATGGGCAGTTTCCTTGGGGATTGCAGGAACTGTCCTGTGGTGTGACTCCAGAGACCCCATCCTGGAGGACATGTGCGCCATGATTTTGAGAGAGAAGTCTGCAAACACAAACTTAGGTTAGGGTTAGTGGCAAGGTGATCATAGTCCCAATCCATAGACCAGGAGGGCAGCAAGTCTGGAACTGTAAATCACGTAACTCAAAGGTGGTAGCACAGGTAATTGTATCTGGATTTAATTTCCAGAATGGCCTTTATTGCAGGTGTTGTCTCAAGGGTCCATGGGAGATTTCTCCTCTCAAGGATCCTGGCGGTTCTCAATAGTTTGTTGGATTTCTCCGGGAAGGGATGAGTACTGTTTTCCAGCTTAGGCGTGCCCCAAAACAGGCATTCCAGAGATGAGCTCTGGGTCTAAGTGCTTGGAAAATCCCACCAAGGGTTAATATTTAGGCCTAGGGCCATACCAGGCCTGCAATGCGGGATCCTGGAGGTGCAACTGAGAGCGTTTGTTTGAAAGTATGGTCAAGCTGAGGGTCCCAATGCCTGCTTGTGCCCCGGAGGCCATCAGGATTGGGCGATGTCTACTCAGCCATGCAGCCAGTTCCCATTCCTAGGGTTGGACACCCATCCAAAAGCCAGGATTCCTGCCATGGCGAAGGATGAATTCTCTATTGTGCTTCAGGTCCCCCCATTGGTAGGGATTCCAGCTAAGATCTAGGGGACAGATGCCTGAATACCAAGGATGGGTAGTAATGACAGCCCTGGGCCATGGCCGGTCTCACATGGTTAATGTGGGCCCCACCCTCTGGGTTGCTGACACGAGGTAGGGGCTCAGGCTCTGTCAGACACAGCACTAGTGGCTAGGGCAAACTATAAATAGGGGTTCCCTCCTGGGCTGAGTATATTGATCTTCATGTGCAGTTTATGGGCAGACTCACCAGGTCCTTCTATCTATGAAGAAGGCAGAATGTTGCGTTGTGTCTCCAGAATTCCCTATCAAGAGATATGGCAGACCAGTAGGGTGAGGATGAAATTGTAATCTGAAGCTAGGCTTAAATTCATTGCAAAGCGAAAGGCAGTTCCAGTGTGCAGCAGCTGATTCCAATATCAGCGCCTGAATATGGGCGGATGTCAGATGTTTGCTCAGGCTGGAGTTTGTGTCTATGATGACCAACAAATGGAGAGGTGGCGTCAAGAAGCCATGGAGGATTTCCCACCCTGGGGCTCAGGGGCCATAATTTGTATCATAAGTTGGTATTCCAGAAGAGGCCTCTGAGGACAGGTGCCTGAAAAGTTAATCCCTCTTCCAATGAGGTCCTAGGGCCATGTCAGGTTCAATTATCTGACTCAGGACAATTGATTTGGGTGTCTGCCTGGATGGAGGTGATCAGGGTGTTTCAGACTGTGCATTTGCATCCAGAGCAGCCTCCAATATTGGGATGTGCTCAGGAGCCTTCCAGGTTTCTCCTAATCAGGAGGGTTTGGGCAACTGTGATGGGCCCAGTTTCCTTGGGGATGGCAAGCACAGTCTTGTGGTGTGACTCTAGGGGCCCCATCCTGGAGGACATGTGAGCAATGGTTTTTAGAGAGAGATCTGCAAACACAAACTCGGGATAAGGTTAATGGAGAGGTGTTCACAGCCCCAATCCAAAGATCTGGAGGGCAGCACGTCAGGAACTGTAAATCAGGTGACTCGAAGCCAGTAGCACAGTCTCTTGTATCTGGATAGCATATCCACGCTGGCCTCGGAATACAGGTGTGGACTCATGGGACCATGGGAGATTCTTCTTCTCAAGGATCCTGGGGGATCCCATTAGTTTGGTGGCTTTCTCAGGAAGTGAAGAGTGCTGTTTTCCATCTTAGGGGTGCCTCAAAACAGGGATTCCAGTGACGGGCTCTGGGTATGTGCACATGGAACATCCCACGATGTGTTAGGATTTGGGCTTAAGGGCATATCAGGCCTGCAATGCAGGATCCTGGAGGTGCAACTAAGAGCATTTTTTTGAAGGCTTGATCAAGCTGAGGGTTACAATGGCTACTTGTGCCCAGGGCAGCCCTCATGAGTGGGCATTGTCTCCTTGGCCATGCAGCTGGCTCCCACTTTGAGGTTTGGACACTCATATCAACAGCCAGGATTCCTACCATGGGGAAGGAGGAGTTCTCTATTGTGCTTTAGGTTACCCCATTGGTAGGGATTACATAAAAGGTCTGGGGACAGGTGCCTGAATACCAAGGATGGGTAGAGATGATGGACTTGGGCCCTGGCCAATCTCACATGCTGGATATGGGCTCATATCTCTGGGTGCCTGAAACTAGGTCTTGGCTCAGGCTCTGTCAGACACAGTACTAGTACTAGTACTAGTACTAGTACTAGTACTAGTGCCCAGGACAGCCTATAAATCAAGGTTCCATCGAGTGCCAAGTAGATTGATCCTCATGTGGAGTTTCTGGGAAGATTCACCAGGCCCTATTTCTTTCTAGTGGGAATGCAGAATGTTGCCTTGTGGCTCCAAATTCCCTCTCTAGAGGGCTTGCAGACCAGGAGGCTGAGGATAGAATTCTAAACCCAAGCTATTGTTAAATTCAGTGTCAAGTGAAACGCAGTTCCAGTGTGCAGTGGTGGAAAAGAAAATGCAGAATCTAAATAACGGCAGATTTCAGATGTTTTCTCATGCTGGAGTTTTTGTCTATGATGACTGACAAATGGAGGGGTTGTGTCAAGGGCCATGGAGGATTTCTCCTGCTGGTGCTTCTGAGATGCTCCAAACAGAGGGTTCCCTTCTACTGGTCAGTGGCAGTCTGGTTTGTTTGCTCCAGGGTCCCACATGTGGAAAGAATAAGTAGAAGAGCACTCCCACATGGATGCCTGGAAAGCACACCTCCACTGACCATATCAGGTGAGGAACATGGCAGGTTCATTCTGGTGGCTCTGGGGCGAATTACCAAGGACTTGAAGTGACATGGAATCTCATGAAGATGGATCACAATGCTGTTTGTTTGTTACCAGAGAGATCTTAGAATGTGCTGGGGGCTAAGGGGCTGTGCATAATTCATATACCCCGACCCTTGACACAAGTTGAAGAGCACGAATTCCATCTGGGTACAGGAGATATTCTATTGTGGTGTTCAGGGACCAATCTTCTGACTCAGGACCATTGACTTGGGTGTCTTCCTGGATGGAGGTGATCAGGGTGTTGCACACTGTGCATTTGTGTCCAGAGTGGCCTCCAATATTGGACTGGGCTTAGGGGACTTGCAGGTCTCTCCTAATCTGGAGGGTTTGGGCAACTGTGATGGACACAGTTTCATTGGGGATAGCAGGATCTTTCCTGTGGTGTGGCTACAGAGACCCATCATAGAGGGCATGTGAGCCATGGTTTTGGGAAAGAAGTCTGCAAACACAAACTTGGGGTAGGGTTAATGGCGAGGTGATCACAGGCCCAATGCGTAGGTCTGTAGGGCAGCTCGTCTGGAACTGTAAACCAGGTGATTCGAAGGTGGTAGCACAGTCCCTTGTATCTGGATTGTGTGTCCCGGATGGCCTCGGAATGAAGGTGTGGTCTTATGGAGCCCTGGGAGATTTTTCCTCTCTACGCATCCTGGCAGCTCCTAATAGTTTTCTCAGGGGAGGGAAGAGTGCTGTTTTCCATCATAGGGGTGCTTCAAAACAGAGATTCCAGAGACGGGCTCTGGTTATGTTGGCATGGAAAATCCCACGAAGTGTTAGGATTTGGTCCTAAGGGCATACCAGGCCTGCGATGCGGGACCCTGCAGAAACAACTGAGAGCATTTGTTTGAATGCATGCTAAGGTTGAGGGACACAATGCCTGCTTTGGCCCAGGCGGCCCTTATGATTGGGCGTTGTCTCATTGGCCATGCACCTGGTTCTAATTCTGAGGGTTGGGCACCCATAGCAACAGCCAGGCTTCCTGCCATGGGGAAGGAGGAGTTCTCAATTGTGCTTCAGGTTCCCCCACTGGTAGGGATTCCAGCAAAGATCTGGGATAGTTGCCGGAAACCAAGGATGGGTAGAGATGACTGGGCCATGGCCAGACCCACATGCTGGATAAGGGCCCCACACTCTGGGTGGCTGGCACGAGGTTGGGGCTCAGGCTCTCTCAGACACAGCGCTAGTGGCCAGCGCAAAGTATAAATCGGGGTTCCCTCGAGGGCCAAGTAGATTGATCTTCATGGGGAGTTTCTGGGCAGACTCACCAGGCCCTTCTTCTTTCTATGGGGAAGGCAGAATGTTGCGTTTTGTCTCCCTAATTCCATCTCAAGAGGACTTGCAGTCCAGTAGGGTGAGGATGGAATTGGAAACCCAAACTATGCAAGAATACAGTGTCAAGTGAAAGGTATTTCCAGTGTGCGTGACTGATTCGAATATCCAGCACCTGAGTAAGAGCAGATGTCAGATGTTTGCTCATGCTGGAATTTGTGTCTATGATGACTAACAAATGGAGGGTTGGCATCAAGAGAATGTGGAGGACTTCCCAGGCTGGGGCTTGTGAGACGCTCCAAACAACCAAGGTTTCCTTCAACCTGACAGGAGCAGTCTTATTTGTTTGCTCTAGGGTTCCCTATGTGGAATTTTTGTGTAGCAGAGAACTACCTCTTGGATGCCTAGAAAGCACACGTCCATTGACCTTTGTACCTGAGGAACATGGCAGATTCGTTTCATGGCTCTTGGGCAAAGTACCAACACCTTGAGTTGGCATCAAGTCTCAGGAAGTTGGGTCACAATGCTGGTTTGTTACCAGGGAGATCATAGAAGGTGCTGGGGCTAATGGGTCATGCAGGATCCATCTACCCTGAAAGTTGGACATAGATCCAAGAGCACATTTTCCTTCTGGAGACAGGAGATGTTCTGTTGTGGGAATCAGGGACCACATGTTGTATCATAACTTGGTATTCCAGAACAGGACTCTGAGAACAGATGTCTGAAGACCCAATCTAGGGTTCCAGTGAAGTCCTAGGGGCATGTCAGGTTCAATCATCTGACTCAGAACCATTGACTTGGCTTTCTGCCTCGATGGAGGTGCTCAGGGTGTTTCAGACTGCACGTTTGCATCCAGAGCAACCTCCAATATTGGGGTGGGTTCAGGGGCCTGGCAGGTTTCTCCTAATCTGGAGGGTTTGGACAACCTGATGGGCACAGTTTTCTTGGGGAAGGCAGGAACTTTCCTGTGATGTGGCTTGAGGGACCACATTCTGGTGGGCATGTAAGCCATGGTTTTGGGAGAGAAGTCGGCAAACACAAACTGGGGTTAGGGTTAGTGTCGAGATGATCACAGGCCCAATGCATAGACATGGAGGGCAGCTCGTCAGGAAATGTAAATAGGATGACTCGAAGGCGGTAGCAAAGACTTTTCTCTCTGGATTGTGTGGACAGGATGGCCTCGGAATGCAGGTTTGTTTTCATGGGTCCATGGGAGATTTTTTCTCTCTAAGGATCCTGGCGGCTCCCAATAGTTTGGTGCCTTTCTCAGGGAAGGGAAGAGTGCTGTTTTCCATCTTAAGGGTGCCCCAAACAGGGATTCTGAGACAGACTCTGGGTCTGGGCACCTGGAAAATCCCACCAAGGGTTAGGATTTGGGCCTAGGGGCATACCAGGCCTGCAATGCTGGTACTGGAGGAGCAACTGAGAGTGTTTGTTTGAAAACATGCTCAGGCTTAGGATCACCATGCCTGCCTGTGCCCATGTCGGCCCTCAGGAGTGGGCATGGTCTCCTTGGCCATGCAGCTGGCTCCCACGCTGTTGGACAACCATCCCAACAGCCAATATTCCTGCCATGGGGAAGGAGGTGTTCTCTATTGTGTTTCAGGTTCGCCATTGGCAGGAATTCCAGCAAAGTTTGGGGGACAGATGACTGGATACCAAGGATGGGTACAGATGATGGCCCAGGGCCATGGCCGATCTTCATGCTAAATATGGGCCCTCACCTCTGGGTGGCTGACACGAGGTCGGGGCTTAGACTCTGTCAGACACAGCACTAGTGGTCAGGGAAATCTATTAATCAGGGTTGCCTCGTGGTCTGAGTAGATTGATCCTCATGTGCAGTTTCTGGGCAGACTCAACAGGTCCTTCTTCTTTCTATGTGGAAGGCAGAATACTGCGTTGTGGCTCCAGAATTCCCTATCAAGAGATATTGTGGAGCAGTGTGGTGAGGATAGAATAGTAATACAAAGCTATGGTTAAGTTCAGTGAAAAGCAAAAGGCAGTTCCAGTGTGCAGCTGCCGTTTCGAATATCCAGCACCTGAGTAAGGGTGGATGTCAGATGTTTGCTCACACTGGAGTTTGTGTCTGTGATTACCCACAAATGGAAGGGTGGCGTCAAGAGGCCATGGAGGATTTCCCATGCTGGGGCTTGTGAGATGCTCCAAATAGCAAAGTTTCTTTCTACCGGACAGGAGAAGTCTGGTTTGTTTTCTCTGGTTTCTCCATGTGGAAAGTTTTGTAGCAGAGAACCCCACAGGGATGCCTGGAAATCACCCCTCTATTGACCATTGCACCTGAGGAACATGGCAGGTGCATTCTGGTGGCTCTGGGGCAATATATCGAGACCTTGAGTTGACATGGAGTCTCATGAAGATGGGGCACAATGATGGTTTGTTACCAGGAATATCATAGAATGTGCTGGTTGCTAAGGGGCCATTCAGGATCCAAATACCCTAAGGGTATGACACAATTCCAGGAGCATGGCTTCCTTTTTGGGGAGGACATATTCTGTTCTGTGGCTCAGGGACTATATATTTTATCATAAGTTGATATTCCAGAGCAGGCCTCTGATGACAGATACCTGTAAACCTAATCTAGTGTGCCAATGAAGTCCTCGGGGCATGTCAGGTTCAATCTTCTGACTCAGGAGCATTGACTTGGGTGTCTGCCTGTATGGAGGGGATCAGGGTGTCTCAGACTGTGCATTTGTGCCCAGAGCGGCCTCCATTATTTGGCTGCGCTCAGGGGTCTTGCAGGTTTCTCCTAATCTAAAGGTATCGGGCAAAAGTGATGGGCACAGTTTCCTTGAGGATCTCATGCACAGTCTTGTGGTGTGGCTTCAGATGCCAGAACCTGGAGGTCATGTGAGCCATGGTTTTAGGAAGGAAGTCTGCAAACACAAACTCAGTTTAGGTTAATGGCAAGGTGATTGCAGGCCCAATGCATAGACCTGGAAGGCAGCTCGTCAGGAACTGTAAATCCGATGACTCAAAGGTGATAGCACATGATATGTATCTGGATTGTATGTCCAGGATGGCCTCGGAATGCAGGTGTGTTCTCATGGGTCTATGGCAGATTTTTCCACTCAAGGATCCTGGTGGCTACCAAGAGTTTGGTGACTATCTCGGGGAAGGGAAGAGTGCTGTTTTCCATCTTAAGGGTCCCCCAAAATAGGGATTCCAGAGATGGGCTCTGTGTCTGGGCCCCTGTAAAATCCCACCAGGGTTAGGATTTGGGCCTAGGTGTGTACTAGGCCTGCAATTCGGGGTCCCAGAGATGCAATTGAGAGCGTTTGGTTGAAAGCATGCTCAGGCTGAGGTCACAATGCCTGCTTGTGCCCGGGGAAGCCATCATGAGTGCACATGGTCTCCTTGGCCATGGAGCTGCCTTCCACTTTGAGGGTTGAGCAACTATCCCAACTGTCAGAATACCTTCCATGGGGAAGGAGGAGTTCTCTATTGTGCTACAGGTTTCCCCAATGGCAAGGATTTCAGCAAAGGTGTGGGTACAGATGCCTGAATACCAAGAATAGAAGAGAAGACAGACTTGGGCCATAGCTGGTCTCACATGCTGTATATGGGCCCTGATCTCTCAGTGGCTGACACTAGGTCCTGGCTCCGGCTATGTCAGACACAGCACTAGTGCCCAGGGCAGCCTATGAATCAGGGTTCCGTCTAGCACCGAGAAGATTGACCATCATATGGAGTTTCTGGGCAGACTCTCCAGGCCCTTTTTCTTTCTATGGGGAAGGCAGAATATTGTGTTGTAGCTCCAGAATTCCCTCACAATAGGGCTTGTGGACCAGTAGGCTGAGGATGGAATTGTAAACCCAAGCTATGGCTTAATTCAGTCAAACTAAAGGCAGTTCCAGTGTGCAGCGATCGAATTGAAATCCAGCAACTGAGTAAGGGCGGATGTCAGATGTTTGCTCATGCTGGAGTTTGTGTCTATGATGACTGACAAATGGAGTGGTGGCTTCAAGAGGAAATGGAGGATTTCCCACGCTGGGGCTTGTGAGATGCTCCAAACAGAAGGTTTCCATCTACCGGACAGGGGCATTCTGTTTTTTTGTCTCAAGGGTCCCCGCCAATTGCAAAGTTTGTGTAGCAGAGCACCCCCGTATGGTTGCCTGGAAACCACACCTCCACTAACCATTGCAGCTTAGGAACATGGCAAGTTCATTCTGGTGCCTCTGGGGCGAAGTACTAAGGGCTTATTTCTACATGGAATGTCATGAATATGGGTAACAATGCTGTTTTGTTACCTGGGAATTCTTAGCCTGTCATCTGTACACATCCTTGGTATTAAGGCAACTTTCCACAGACCTTTCCTGTAACCCTGCCAATGGGGGAACCTGAAGCACAATAGAGAACTCCTCTTTCCATTGCAGGAAGCCTGGCTGTTGCAATGGGTGTCCAACCCTCAAAGTGGGATCCAGCTATATGGCCAATGAGACTACGCCCTCTCATGAGGGCCCCCCTGGGCACAAAGAGGCATGATGACCCTCAGCCTGAGCATGCTTTCAAACAAGCTCTCTCTGTTACACCATTAGGATCCTGCATTGCAGGCCTGGAATGCCCCTAGGCCCAAATCCTAACACTTGGTGGGATATCCGGGCACCCAGACCCAGAGCCCGTCTCTGGAATCCCTGTTTTGGCATAAGCCTAAGTTGGAAAACAGCATTCTTCCCTGTTTTGGAGCACCCCTAAGATGGAAAAGAGCACTCTTTTCTTCTCTGAAAAACCACCAATCTATGGAGATCCACCAGGATCTTTAGAGAGGAAAAGTCTCCCATTGAACCAAGAGACCACGTCTACATTCAGAGCCCATCCTGGACACACAATCCAGATAGAAAAGCCTGTGCTACTCGCTTTCAGTCACCCTAATTACAGTTCCTGACGTGATGAATTCTAGGTCTATGCATTGGACCTGCGATCACCTTGCCACTATCCCTGACCCAAATTTGTGTTTGCAGACTTCCCTCCCAAAACCATGGCTCTCATATCCTCAAGGAGGTGGTCTCTGAAGCCTTACCACAGGACTGCGCCTGCCATCCCCAAGGAAACTGTGCCCATCACAGTTCCCCAAAGCCTCCAAGTTAGGAGAAACCTGCAAGGCCCCTGTGCCCACCCCAATAGTGGAAGTGGCTCTGGATGCAAATGCACAGTCTGAAACACCCTGATCACCTACATCCAGTCAGACAACCATATCAATGGTCCTTAGTAAGAAAATTGAACCTGATGGGCACCAAGGACATCATTGGATCTCTAGATTAGGTTGCCAGCATCAATCCTCAGAGGCCTGTTCTTGAATACCAAGTCAGGATACAACATATGTACCCTGAGCCACAAAACAGAACATCTCCTCTCCCAAGATGGAAACTGTGCACATCGACCTGTGCCAAACCCTCAACGTGGCCCATAGCCACCAATACATTCTAAGACCTCCCTTGTAACAAACCAGTTTTGGGACACATCTGTAAGAGATTCCAAGTCAACTCAAGGCCTTGGTACTTGGCACCAGAACCACCAAAACGAACCTGTCATGTTCCTCAGCTGCAATGGTCATTGGACGTGTGCTTTCCAGTCATCCATGCGGGAGGGCTCTGCTACGCAAACTTCCACTTGAGGGACCCTGGAGGAAAAAAAAACAGACTCCTCCTGTCCATTAGAAGGAAACCTTGTTGTTTGGAGCATCTCACAATCTTAAGCGTGGGTAATCTTCCATTGCCTCCTGACGCCACCCCTCCATTAGTCGTCATTCTAGACACAAACTCCAGTGTGAGCAAATATCTGACATCTGCCCTTACTCAGGTGCTGGATATCTCGTATAAGCTGCTGCACATTGAAACTGACTTCCGCTTGGCACTCAATTTAAGCATAGCTGGTGTTTACAATTGCATTCTCACCCTATTTGTCCCCAAACCCTCTTGATAGGGAATTCTGGATCCATAAGGCAGCATTCTGCCTGCCCCACAGAAAGAAGTGCTTCATGAGTCTGGCCAGAAACCCTACATGAGGATCAATTTACTCGGCCCTGGAGAGAACCCCAATATATAGACTTCTCTGGCCACTAGTGCTGTGTCTGACACAGCCTGAGCCCAGACCTCGTGTCAGCCACCCAGAGAGCGGGGCCCATATCCAGCATGTGAGAACGGCCATGGCCCAAATCTGTCATCTCTATGCATCCTTGGTATTCAGGCATCTGTCCCCAGACCTTTGCTGTAATCCCTGCCTATGGGGGAACATGAAGCACAATAGATATTTCCTCCTTCCCCATGGCTGGAAACCTGGCCATTGGAATGTGTGTCCATCCCTCAGTGTGGGAGCCAGAAAATGGACAATGGGACCACGCCCACTCCTGAGGGCCACCCTGGGGACAAACAGGCATTGTAATGCTCAGCCTGAGCATGTTTCCAAACAAGCCCTCTCAGTTGCACCACCAAGATCCTGCATTGCAGGCCTGGTCTGCCCATAAGCCCAAATCCCAACCCTTGGTGGGATTTTCCAGGCGCCTAGACCCAGAGCCCATCTCTGGAATCTCTGTTTTGGGGCACACCTAAGATCGAAAATAGCAGTCTTCCCATACCAAAAAGTCATCAAAATATTGGGAGCCGCCTGTATCCTTAGAGGAAAAATCTCCCATGGACCCATGAGGCCACAGCTACATTCTGACGTCACCCTAGACACACAATCCAGATATAAAAGCCTGTGCTTCCGCCTTCGTGTCATTCCAGTTACTGTTCCTGACAAGTAGCCTTCCAGGTCTACACATTGCCCTGCGATAACCTAGCCACTAAACCTAACCCAAGTTTGTGTTTGCAGACTTCCCTCCTAGAACCATGGCTCACATGCCCTCCAGGGTGGAGTCTCTGGAGCCACACCACAGGACTGTGCTTGCCATCCCCATGGAAATTGTGCATGTCAGTTAACCAAACCCTCCAGAGTTGGTTGAAACATTCAAGGCCCCTGTGGCCACCCCAATATTGGAGGTTACTCTGGACATAAGTGCACAGTCTGAAACTCCCTGATCACCTACATCCTGGCAGACACCCAAGTCAACTGTCCTAAGTCTGAAGATTGAACCTCTCATGCCCCTGGGACTCATTGGAACCCTAGATTAGGTTGTCGGGCATCTGTCTTCAGAGGCCTGTTCTTGAATAGGAACTTATGTTACGGCATGTGGTCCCTGAGCCACAAAACACTACATCTCCTCTCCTGTCCCCAGAAGGTAACCGTGCTCTTCGACCTGTGTTAAACCCTCAGGGTAGGAGAATCCTGCAGGCACCTTAGCCACCAACACATTCTAAGATCTACCTGGTAAAAAAAAACCAGCATTGTAACCCATCTTCAAGAGATTCCATGTCAACTCAAGACCTTGGTGCTTCGCCCCAGAAGCACCGTAAAGAACCTGCATGTTCCTCAGCTGCATTGGTCAATGGAGGTGTGCTTTCCAGGCATCCATGTGGAAGGGCTCTGCTACCCATACTTTTCACATGGGGGGCCCTGCAGAAAAACATACCAGACTCTAACTGTCCAGTAGAAAAAACAACCTTGCTGTTTGGAGCATCTCACATGCTTCAGCCTCTTGATGCCACTCCTCCATTAGGTCATCAGAGACACAAACTCCAGTGTGCGTAAACATCTGAAATCCACCTTTACTCAGGTGCTGGATATTTCATGTGTTGGCCACGATAGATACAAACTCTATCATGAGCAGACATCTGACCCTCGCCTGTACTCAGATGCTGGAGATCTCGAAAAAAACCACTGCACATTGGAACGGCCATGTTCTCGGCACTGAGATTAAGCATAGATTGTGTTTTCTGCCTTCTGTTCTCACACTCCTCGCCTTCAAGTCCCCCATATTGGGAATTTGGGAGCCACAATGCAGCCTTCTGCCTGCCCACCAGAAAAAAGAGGTGCCCTATGGGTCTGCGTGAAACTCCATATAAGGTTCCACCAGCACAGCCCTCTATAGCACCACAATATCATAGGCCACCTTGTGAACTAATGCTTTGTCTGACACAGCTCAAGCCCCGACCTCCTGGTAGCCACCTAGATAGCGGGACCCATATCTGGCAGGTGTGACCTGCCTTGACCTGAGTCCTTCATCTCAAACCAACCTGGTTATTCACGTACCAGTCCCAGAACATAGCTCAAATTACTGTGCATGGGGGAATCTGAAGCACAAAAGAGTACTCCTCCTTCCTCATAGAAGGAAAATTAAATGTTGATATGGTGGTCCAACCCTCATATTGGGATCCAGGTGCATGGAACAAGAGCCAATGCCCACTCAGGATGGGCATCTGGGCACAAACAGGCATTGTGACCCTTACCCTGAAACCCATTTCCAACAAGTCTCCATGGGATCTGAACCAAAGCCCCACAGAGCCAGGCAGTCAAGCCTCTAGGCCCAAATACTAAGCCTTTGTAGGGTTATCCAGGCACAGGGACCTATAACCCATCTCTGGAATCCCTGTGTTGACGGGAACCGTGAAACAGTAAACCACGCTCTCTCCTTCGCAGTGAGACACCAAACTCTTGGGTGCTGGGCAGAATCCCCAGAGAGGTAGAATATTCCATGGACACATGAGGACACCCCACCATTCCAAGGCCATCCTAGACACAATCCAGACAGAAAAGCCTTTGCTCCTGCCTCCCAGCCACACGAATTTCAAATCCTGAGGAGCTGCCCTCAGCGTCTGCAGATCGGGGCTGCCATCACCTCCCTCCTAATTGATACACAATTTTGTGTCTGAAGACTTTGGTCCCAGAGCCCTTAACCACATTCCCTGCAGGATGGGGCTGACAGAACCACACTACATCACTGGGCCTGATCTCTGGATGAAATTCTGCCGTCTCAGTTGCACAAACCCTCCAGATTAGGAAAAGCCTGCAAGGCCCCTGAGCCCACCCCAATTTCATAGGCCACTCTGGAAAAAATGCACAGTCTGACACAGCCTGAGCATCTACCTCCAGGAAGACTCACAGGTCAAAGTCCCTAAGTCCGAAGGTTGAGGATGACATGCTCCTACAACCTCATAAGAACCCTAGCCTAGATATTCAGGCCTCTGTGCCCAGAGGCCTGGTCTTGAAATCCAACATATGATCCGACATGTGGTCCCTGAGCCATACAAGAGAACCCCTTCTGTCCCGAGAAGGGAACCTGGCTCCTGGGAACTGGGTCTAACCCTCAGGTAGGAGAATCCTGCATGGCCACAGATCCACAACCACATTCTTTTTTTTTATATAGATTTTATTTATTTATTTGACAGAGAGAGATCACAAGTAGGCATAGAGGAAGGCAGAGAGAGAGAGAGGAAGAAGCAGGCTCCCTGCTGAGCAGAGAGCCCGATGGGGGACTCAATCCCAGGACCCTGAGATCATGACCTGAGCCGAAGGCAGCGGCTTAGCCCATTGAGCCACCCAGGCACCCTCACCACCACATTCTAAGGTCTCCCTGGACACCAAGCAGCATTGTGACTCATTAGACTGAGAACATCCGTCAACTTAGATCACTTGGAAATTTGAACAAAAACCAGCAGATCAAGCCTGCAATGTTCCTCAGCTGCAATGGTCATGCAAGGAAGACTTCCCAGGCCCCCATTCAGAGACCTCTGCTGTCGAATCTTTCTATATGGGGGACCCTGGAGCCTTGTAAGCGGACTTCCCCTGTCCCGCAGTAGGACACCTTGCTGTTTGGAGCAGCTCACAAGGTCCTGCTTGGGAAAATCTCCAAGAATTCTTGAGGCCACCCCACAATTCGTTGACCATCATGGATGCAAACCCAGCGTGAGCAGACATCTGACCCTCGCCCATACTCAGGTGCTGGAAATCTCAAAACAACCACTGCACAATGGAATGGTCCTGTGGTCGGCACTGAGCTTATCCCTGGCTTGTGTTTTCAGACTTCTGTCTTCACACTCCTCGCCTACAAGCCCTCCATATTGGGAATTCTGAAGCCACAGTGCAGCTTTCTGCCTGCCCACCACAAAGAAGAAGTGCCCTATGGGTCTTCGCAGAAACCCACATGAGGATCCTCCTGCACGGCCCTCAATGGCACCCCAATATAATAGACCGACCTCTGCATAAATTGTCTGTCTGACACCGCCTGATCCCCGACCTCCTGTCAGCCACCCAGATAGTGTGCCCCATATCCTCCAGGTGGGTCCAACCTTGGCCCGAGGCCATCAACTTGAAGCAACCTGGATATTCAGGTACCTGTCCCAGACTTAGCTCAAATTCCTGCCCATAGGGGACTCGGGAGCACAAAAGAGTGCTCCTCCTTCCCCATGGCCAGAAAACTGAATGTTGAGATGGCTGTACAACCCTGAGTGGGAACCAGGTGCATGGTCCATGAGACCACGCCTACACAGGATGGGCAGCTGGGCACAAACAGGCATTGTGACCCTCAGAATGAGACCCCTTTCCAAAGATCCCCCTTGGGATCTGGACCAGGATCCCAAATCGAAGCTTTGGTTAAGTTTTCCCAGTGTCTGGACCCAGAAACCATCTCTGGAATCCCTGTTTGGACAGGATCCCAGAGATGGAATACAGTCTTTTCCTCTTCCCCAGAAAGAAATCAAACTCTTGGGTGCCAAGCAGAATCACCAGAGTGGAAGAATATCCCATGGACAAATGAGGTCACGCCTCCATTTAGTGGCCATCCTAGACACAAAATCCAGACAGAAAAGCCTGTTCACCTCCCTCCCAGCCACCTGAATTTCAAATCCCGAGGAGCTTCCCTCAGGGTCTTCAGATTCAGACTGCCAACACCTCACTCCTATCTCTTATCCGAGGTTGTGTCTAAAGTCTTTGGTCCCAAAGTCCTGACACACATGACCTCCAGGATGGGGCCTCGAGAAACACATGACATTACTGGCCCTGCTCTCCTGAGGAAACCCTGCCCATCTCAGTTTCCCAAAATGTCCAGATTAAGAGAAAACTGCAAGGCCCCTGACTGCACCCCAATATCATAGGCCACTCTGGAAAAAGTGCACAGCCTGACACAGCCTCAGCACCTACCTCCAGGATGACATGCAGGCCAATGGCACTTAGTCCGAAGATTGAAACTTCCATGGCCCTAAAACCTCATCAGAACCCTAGCTTATGTTTTGAGGTCTCTCTCCCTAGAGGGCTGTTCTGGAAATTCAAGCATATGATCCAACCTGTGGTCCGTGAGCCATACAAGAGCACACCTCCTGTCCCAAGAAGGAAACCTGGCTCCTGGGTACTGGGTCTAATCCTAAGGTTAGAGAATCCTCAATGGTCAGAGAGCCGCCACCACATTCTAAGGTCTCCCTGGACATCAAGCAGCATTGGAACCTGTTAGACTGAGAACTTCCATCAACGCAAATCACTTGGAACTTGGAATCAGTGTCATTGGTTCAAGCTTACCCTGTTCCTCAGCTGCAATGGTAACAAGAGATTGGCTTCCCAGGCCTCCAATCAGAGAGCATTGCTATCGAATCTTCCATATGGGGGACCCTGGAGCCCTGTAAGAAGACTTCTGCTGTCCCTTATTAGGACACCTTGATGTTTGGAGCAGCTCACAAGCTCCAGCTTGGAAAAACCTCCAAGAATTCTTGAGGCCTCCCCACCATTTGTTGGCCATCATGGATACAAACTCCAGCGTGAGCAGACATCTTCCCCTCGCCCAGGTGCTGAAGATCTCGAAACAACTGCTGTACATTGGAATAGACATGTGCTCGGCACTGAGCGTAACTGTAGCTTATGTTTTCATACTTCTGTCCTCACACTCCTCGCCTGCAAACCCTCCAACTTGGATATTCTGGAGCCGTAATGCAGCCATCTGCCTGCTCACCAGATAGAAGAAGTGAAGAAAGGGTCTGTGCAAAAATCCCCCATGAGGATCCAGTTGCACAGCTCTCAAAAGCACCCCAATATCATAGGCCGAACTCTCCATGAATGTTCTGTCTGACACAGCTCGAGCCCGAGCTCCTGACAGCCACCCAGAAAGCAGGCCTCATTTTCTGCAGGTGGGTCCTGCCTTGGCCCGAGGACCTCATCTCAAAGTGAACTGGGTATTCAGGCACCTGTCCCAGAACTTAGCTCAAATTCCGGCCCATGGGGGAACCTGAAGCATAAAAAAGTACACCTCCTTCCCCATGGCAGGAAAACTGAATGTTGAGATGGCAGTCCAACCCTCAGAGTGGGAGCCAAGTGCATAGCCCATGAGGTCACACCCACTCAGCATGGGCATCTGGGCAAAAACAGGCATTGTGACCCTCAGAATGAGACCCATTTCCAACAAGAACACTCGGGAGCTGTACCAGGAAAACATAGAGCAGGACCCTAGGCCCAAATCCTAAGCCTTGTTGCGGTGATCCAGGCTCCAGAACCCAGGACCCATCTCTGGAATGGCTGTTTGGACGGGATCCCTGACTCATAAAACTGCGCTCCTCCCATCCCCCGGAAATACACCAAACTCTTGGGTGCCGAGCAGAATTCCCAGAGAGGTAGAATCTCACATGGACCCATGAGGCCACCTCTCCATTTCGTGGCCATCATAGACAAACAAGTCAGACAGAAAAGACTGTGCTCCTGCCTCACAGCCGTCCGAATTTCATATCTGGAGATGCTTCGCTCAGGGTCTGCAGATTGGGTCTGCCATCACCTCGAGCTTAACTCTTACCCGAGTTTGTGTCTGAAGACTTTGGACCCAGAGTCCTGACCCATATGCCCTCCAGGATGGGGCCTCCAGGAACACACAACAGCACTGGGCCAGCTCTCCCAAGGAATGTCAGCCTGTCTCAGTTTCCCAACCCACCAGATTAAGAGAAAATTGCAAGGCCCCTAATACCACCCCAATTCCATAGGAAGCTCCAGAAAAAATGCATAGTCTGACACAGCCTCAGAATATACCTCCAGGAAGACACCCAGGTCAATGGGAAGGGATGAAATGGCCTAACCCATGGCAGGTTCGATGTGCTGGGTGTGAAGCCAACTGTCTCAATGTCTCTCACAATGTCTGGGCTCAGGCTATGTAAGACAGAGCATAGTGTTTAGGGTAGCCTATGCAATTGGGGTGTTGCCGAGGGCTGAGCAGGTTGATTTTCATTTGGGGTTTCTGAGCAATGCCATAGACAATGTTTTTCTTTGGGGGGCAGGCAGAGTGCTTCGTTCTGGAACCAAAATTCCCAATCATGAGGGCATTTGGGCCAGGAGTGCTAGGGTAGAGTCTGAAAACAAAACATAGGGTGAGGTGGAGAGCAGGCCCACTCTGCAAAGGCTGAAAGGATATCTCATGCATCTGAAGTCAGGCTGAGGATCAGACATTGGCTGAGGTTGGATGGTGCCCTTGATGGCACCTTCATGAAGCAGGTGCCTCATGAGGCCAACGAAGTTTTCCCACGCTGAGTTTGGAGGTTGCCACAAACCACAAGGTTTCCTTCTGCGAGACAGTCGAGTCCTGTTGAATGGCTCCAGTACATACCATACGGAAGGACTGAAGAGGAGGGTTCAAAGGATGGATCCCTGAACAACATGCCTCGCATTCCCTTTGGCCATTAACGACAAGATATGTTTGTTCTGCTGGCTCTGGGGCAAGCTAACCAGTGGGCTGAGTTGAAATGGCCTCTCCTGAGGATGCGTCATAATGTGTGTTTCTGTCCATGGAGACCTTGGAATGTGATGGTTGTACTGTGGCCCTGCGGAATTCTCCGACCAGAAGGGTTTGATACAGATCCAGTAAGAAAGCACTCCATGTGGAGACGAGAGAGGTTTGATTGGAGCCTCAGAAAAACCTAATATGCTGGTATAAGAAACCAGTCCTCTGAGGACAGACACATGAAAACTAAAGCTAAGGTTCATATTAGGGCCTAAGGGCCTGTCCATTTCAATCTTCTGTCTCTGGGGACACTGTCTGAAAGTCTAAGTGGTGATAATGGCAGAGCTGGTGTCAGAGTACCCCTTTTAGTCCAGGGCAGCCTACACTATCAGGATGGCCTCAGGGGCCTTGGAACTTTTCCCTAACCTGTAGGGTTGTGGTCAATGGATTGGGCACACTTTCCTTGGAGATGGCAGGCACAATCTTTCACTGTGGCTCCAGATGCCCTAGCCTGGAGGGTGTGTGGGTCCAGGCTGTGGGCACATAGGTCTGAAAACAAAAACTCAGCTTATGAGTGGCGCCAAGGGTATGGCAGGCCGGATGTACAGATAAAGAGTGAGCTCCTTGGCTTGTGAATCAAGGGCGAGATTCCTTCAGGCTTTTGTCTCTGGATGCGTCCAGGATAGCCGTGGATTGTAGGGGGTGGCCTCAGTGACTGTGGACGAGTAACCTCTCTGGGGATTTGTCCCAGCTAACAGGAGTTTGGGGTCATTTTGTGGGAAGGGTGGAGTCCTGTTGTCTGGCTCATGTGTCTCTCCAAGAAAGTGATTCCAGAGCAGAGCCCCAGGAACAGGGGGGAGACTGGAAAACTCAAACACTGGTGAGGATTGGGTGTATAGGGGCTTGGCACGCCCCATATGAGGGCTCTTGGTCAAGGCCCTGACAGGCCTTTCTTTGATATTGGCCTCATGCTGAGGGTCACAGAGTGAATTTCTGCCCAAGGCAGCACGCAAGTTTGGGCGTGGTTTCAGGGGAAATGAAGGTTTCTCCCACCCTGAAGGTGTGACTCCATGCCAAGAGCAAGCCTTACAGCCATGGGGAAGAAGGAGTTCTGATTTGTGCTTCAGATGCCCAACTGTGTGGGGAATTGATATAATATCTGGGTTTAGATATCGGAAAACCAAGGTTAGGAAGAGATAACGGCATAAGACCATGGCGTGTCAGAAGTGCTAGGTGTGTGGCCAGCTGTCTCCTTGCCTGTCTGGACGTCTGGCATCAGGCTGTGAAAGGCAGAGCATTAGTGCCCAGAGCAGCCTATCAAATCTGAGTGCCGTCGAGGCAAGAGCAGGTTTATCCTCATCTGGGTTTTATGGAAAGCCCCACAAGGAAACGTTTTCTACCGGTGGGCAGTAACTGGGCAGGCTTGTGGTTCTGCAATTCCTACTCTGGAGGGATTGTTTGCCAGGAGTGTGAGGAAGGAAGTCTGAAAACACAAGCTAGCGTGAAGTTTGGGACCGAGGGCACGGCCGGCCACTCTGCAGAGGCTGAATCAAGATCTCCTGCATTGCGGTCATGTCTACTATGAGACGTGCTTCAAGCTAGAGTTTTTGACCATGATGGCCTCTCCCTGAAGGATATGGGGGGCTTCATGAGGCCCGGCAGGTTTGCCGTTTTCTCCTACACTGAAGGTTTGACTCACGGCCAGCAGCAAGGTTTCTTGCCATGGGGAAGGAGGGGTTCTGACTTGTGCATCAGGTTCCCCCCTGTGCAGGGATTGGAGATAAGGTCTAGGTTCCGATGACTGAAAACCCAGGTTGGGAATGGATGGTGGCCTAAGGCAGTGGCGGGTCCAATGTGCTGGGTGTGCAGCCAGCTGTGTCGGTGTCTGTTGGAAGGTCTGGGCTCAGGCTATTTGCGACAGAGCATCACTGTTTAAGGTAGCCTATGCAATTGGGGTGTTGCCGAGGGCCAAGCAGTTTGATCCTCATTTGGGGTTTCTGGGCAGCGCCATAGACAATGTTTTTCTCCTGGGAGGCAGCACAGTGCTTCATTGTGGCCCCAGAATTCCCAGTAGGGAGGGTTTGTGGGCCAGGAGTGTGAGGACGGAAGTCTGAAAACACAAGCTAGTGTGAGGATTGGAGCCAAGGGAAGAGCAGGCCCACTCTGCAGAGGCTGAATCAAAATCTCCTGCATCTGAAGTCAGGCTGAGGATCAGACGTTGGCTGAGGCTGGAGTATGTGTCCATGATGGCACCTTCATGAAGTGGGGGCCTCATGAGGCCAAGGAAGTTTTCCCACGCTGAGTTTGGAGGTTGCCCCAAACCACAAGGTTTCCTTCTGCGGGACATTCGAGTCCTGTTGCATGGCTCCAGGACATACATATGGAAGGACTGGAGAGCAGGGTTCGAAGGATGGATCCCTGTACAGCATGCCTCGCATTCCCATTGGCTATTAGGGACAAGATATGTTTGATCTGCTGCCTCTGGAACACGCGACCCAGGGGGCTGAGTTGAAATGGCCTCTCCTGAGGATGCGTCATAATGTGCGTTTGGGTCCATGGAGACCTTGGAATGTGCTGGTTGTTCAGTGGCCCTGCGGAACTCTCCTACCTGAAGTGTTTGATACATCCCAGTAAGAAAGCTGCCCATGTGGAGATGAGAGAGGTTTGGTTTGGTGCCTCAGAAAAGCCCCATGTGCTGGTCTACGAAAACAGTCCTCTGAGAACGGAAACATGGAAACCAAAGCTAAGGTTCAGATTAGGGCCTGGGGGCCTGTCCATTTCAACCTTCTGTCTCTGGGGACACTGTCTGAGAGTCTAAGTGGAGATAGTTGCTCCGCTGGTGTCAGAGAGCCCCTCTTAGTCCACGGTGGCCTATACTATTGATGGCCTCAGGGACCTTGGAGCTTTTCCCTAACCTGTAGGGTTGTGGTCAATGGATTGGGCACGATTTCCTTGGAGAGGGCAGGCACAATCTTTCGCTGTTTGGTCCAGAGGCCCTAGCCTGGATGTTGTGTGGGTCCAGGCTGTGGGCACAGAAGTCTGAATACACAAACTCAGCTTATGAGTGGCGCCTAGGGTATGGCAGGCCGGATGTACAGCCCGACAGGGAGCTCCTGGGCCTCTGAAACAAGGGCGAGTAGGAGGCGTTCCTTCAGGCTTTTGTCTCTGGATGTTGTGTCCGGGATAGCCGTGGATTGGAGCGGTGGCCTCAGGTACTGTGGACGAGTATCCCTCTCTGGGGATTTGTCCCAGCTCCCAAGAGTTTGGGGTCATTTTGTGGGAAGGGTGGAGTCGTGTTGTCTGGCTCATGGGTCTCTCCAAGAAAGGGATTCCAGAGCAGAGCTCCAGGTACGGGCGGGGCGACTGGAAAATTCAAACCGTGGTGAGGATTGGGTGCATAGGGGCTTGGCAAGCCCCATATGTGGGCTCTTGGTCCAGGCCCTGACAGGCCTTTCTTTGACATGGGGCTCATGCTGAGGGTCACAGTGTAAATTTG
Organism: Mustela nivalis; assembly: GCF_964662115.1. Taxonomy (NCBI): domain Eukaryota; kingdom Metazoa; phylum Chordata; class Mammalia; order Carnivora; family Mustelidae; genus Mustela; species Mustela nivalis. The sequence continues at coordinate 855,728 of NW_028136364.1, forward strand.
TGCCCAAGCAGCACTCAAGTTTGGGCGTGGCATCAGGGGCCATGAAGGTTTCTCCCACCCTGAAGGTGTGACTGCATGCCAAGAGCAAGCTTGACAGCCATGGGGAAGGAGGAGATCTGTTTTGTGCTTGCTATACCCAGCAGTGTGGAGAATTGATATAATATCTAGGTTCAGATATCTGAAAACCAAGGTTAGGATGAGGTGACGGCATAAGACCATGGCGTGTCCGAAGTGCTGGGTGTGCGGCCAGCTGTCTCCTTGTCTGTCTGGACGTCTGGCTTCAGGCTGTGTCAGGCAGAGCATGAGTGCCCAGAGCAGCCTATCCAGTTCGGGTACCGTCGAGGCCCGAGCAGGTTGATCCTCATCTGGGTTTTCTGGAGAGCCCCACAGGGAAACGTTTTTCTTCCGTTGGGCAGACACTGGGCTGGGTTTTGGTTCTGGAGTTCCTAGTCCGGAGGGCTTGTTTGCCAGGAGTGTGAGGAAGGAAGTCTGAAAACACAAGCTAGCGTGAGGTTTGGGACCGAGGGCACGGCAGGCCCACTCTGCAGAGGCTGAATCGAGATCTCCTGCACTGAGGTCATGTCAACTATGAGACGTGCCTCAGGCTAGAGTTCTTGTCCAGCATGTCCTCTTCCTGAAGGGTGTGGGGGCTTCATGAGGCCAGAAAGTTTTGGCTACGATGGGATTTGTGAACTGCTCCAAAACTGAAGGTTACCTTCTGCACGACAGTCGAGTCCTATTGGATGGTTCCAAGAGGCCCCATATGGAAAGACTCGAGAGCAGGTGTCTAAGCATGGATGCCTGGGAACGCCACCTCATATTCCCAATCTTTAGTCAGGACAAGGCAGGCTCAATCTGCGGGCTCCTGGGTGAGCTTCCCAGAGGGGAGAGTTGAAATGGACTCTCCTGAAGATGAGTCCTACTGTGGCTTGGTGGCCTGGGAGACCTTGGAATGTGGAGGTGGCTCAGGGACTCTACAGGATTCTCCAACATGAGGTGTTTGACACGGCTCCAACAAGGAAACTTCCCATGTGGAGACGAAAGGAGTTCTGTTCCGTGCCTCAGGAAAGCCCCATACCCTGTTCTTCGAACCACAGCCTCTGAGGAGTGACACCTGGAAACCAAAGCAAGAGTTGAGACTACGGCCTAAGGGCCTGTCCGGCTCAACCTTCTATCTCTGTTGACATCTGTGTGCATGCATTCATGGATGTAGCTGATCAGCTTGTGTCCGAATGCCACTGTGAGTCCAGTGAGGCTCCCAGTAGTGGGATGTCCTCGGAGGCCTTGAGGTTTCTCATATTCTGGAGGTGTGTGGCCAAAGGAATGGACACAGTTTCCCAGGAGAGAGCAGGCACGGTCCTGTGGTATGGCTCCAGAGGACCCAGCCTAGAGGCTGTGTTTGCCAGGGCTGTGGGGACAGATGTCTGAAAAAGCAAACTTGGCTCAGCTAGGGGCCAATGTAATGGCAGGCCTGATCTCTAGTCCGTGAGGGGAGATCCTCTGGAAATCAAAGTAGGGCAAGTGGGAGGCAGTCACTCACGATTTTGTCTCTGGGTGTTGCGTTTACAGTGTCCGGTCAGGGTAGGGGTTGTCTCAGAGGCCGAGGAAGAGCCTTCCTCTCGGGGGATTGTCCAAGCTCCCAAGTGTTTGTGTTCATTCTGTGGGAATGAAGAGTACTGTTTTCTGCCACAGGGGACCCCCTAGGAGAGGGACTCTAGAGCACAGCAGTGGGTTCCCTCATCTGGAATACACACCATCTAGTTAGTCCTGGGTGCCTATGGGCATGGCAAGCCACATATGCGGGCTCTTGGTCCATTCACTAAGAGGCGTTACTTGAATGAGGTACTCACGCTGAGGGTCACAATGTGTGTTTGTGCCCAAGGCGGCCCTCACGCTTGGGCGTGGCCTCATGGGCCATGCCGTTTTTTCCTACACTGAAGGTTTGACTCACTGCCAGAAGCAAGGTTTCTTGCCATGGGGAAGGAGGGGTTCTGACTAGTGCATCAGGTTCCCCCCTGTGCAGGGATTGGAGATAAGGTCTAGGTTCCGATGACTGAAAACCCAGGTTGGGAGTGGATGGTGGCCTAAGGCAGTGGCGGGTCCAATGTGCTGGGTGTGTAGCCAGCTGTGTCGATTTCTTTTGGAAGGTCTGGGCTCAGGCTATTTGTGACAGAGCATCACTGTTTAAAGTAGCCTATGCAATTGGGGTGTTGCCGAGGGCCAAGCAGTTTGATCCTCATTTGTGGTTTCTGGGCAGCGCCATAGACAATGTTTTTCTCCTGGGAGGCAGGCACAGTGCTTCATTGTGGCCCCAGAATTCCCAGTAGGGAGGGTTTGTGGGCCAGGAGTGTGAGGACGGAAGTCTGAAAACACAAGCTAGTGTGAGGATTGGAGCCAAGGGCAGAGCAGGCCCACTCTGCAGAGGCTGAATCAAAATCTCCTGCATCTGAAGTCAGGCTGAGGATCAGACGTTGGCTGAGGCTGGAGTATGTGTCCATGATGGCACCTTCATGAAGTGGGGGCCTCATGAGGCCAAGGAAGTTTTCCCACGCTGAGTTTGGAGGTTGCCCCAAACCACAAGGTTTCCTTCTGCGGGACATTCGAGTCCTGTTGCATGGCTCCAGGACATACCATATGGAAGGACTGGAGAGCATGGTTCGAAGGATGGATCCCTGTACAGCATGCCTCTCATTCCCATTGGCAATTAGCGACAAGATATGTTTGATCTGCTGCCTCTGGAACACGCGACCCAGGGGGCTGAGTTGAAATGGCCTCTCCTGAGGATGCGTCATAATGTGCGTTTGGGTCCATGGAGACCTTGGAATGTGCTGGTTGTTCAGTGGCCCTGCGGAACAATCCTACCTGAAGTGTTTGATACATCCCAGTAAGAAAGCTGCCCATGTGGAGATGAGAGAGGTTTGGTTTGGTGCCTCAGAAAAGCCCCATGTGCTGGTCTACGAAAACAGTCCTCTGAGAACGGAAACATGGAAACCAAAGCTAAGGTTCAGATTAGCGCCTGGGGGCCTGTCCATTTCAACCTTCTGTCTCTGGGGACACTCTCTGAGAGTCTAAGTGGAGATAGTTGCTCCGCTGGTGTCAGAGAGCCCCTCTTAGTCCAGGGTGGCCTATACTATTGATGGCCTCAGGGACCTTGGAGCTTTTCCCTAACCTGTAGGGTTGTGGTCAATGGATTGGGCACACTTTGCTTGGAGAGGGCAGGCACAATCTTTCGCTGTTTGGTCCAGAGGCCCTAGCCTGGATGTTGTGTGGGTCCAGGCTGTGGGCACAGAAGTCTGAATACACAAACTCAGCTTATGAGTGGCGCCTAGGGTATGGCAGGCCGGATGTACAGCCCGAGAGGGAGCTCCTGGGCCTCTGAAACAAGGGCGAGTGGGAGGCGTTCCTTCAGGCTTTTGTCTCTGGATGTTGTGTCCGGGATAGCCGTGGATTGGAGCGGTGGCCTCAGGTACTGTGGACGAGTATCCCTCTCTGGGGATTTGTCCCAGCTCCCAAAAGTTTGGGGTCATTTTGTGGGAAGGGTGGAGTCGTGTTGTCTGTCTCATGGGTCTCTCCAAGAAAGGGATTCCAGAGCAGAGCTCCAGGTACGGGCGGGGCGACTGGAAAATTCAAACCGTGGTGAGGATTGGGTGCATAGGGGCTTGGCAAGCCCCATATGTGGGCTCTTGGTCCAGGCCCTGACAGGCCTTTCTTTGACATGGGGCTCATGCTGAGGGTCACATTGTGAATTTGTGCCCAAGCAGCACTCAAGTTTGGGCGTGGCATCAGGGGCCATGAAGGTTTCTCCCACCCTGAAGGTGTGACTCCATGCCAAGAGCAAGCTTGAAAGCCATGGGGAAGGAGGAGTTCTGTTTTGTGCTTGCTATACCCAGCTGTGTGGAGAATTGATATAATGTCTAGGTTCAGATATCTGAAAATCAAGGTTAGGATGAGGTGACGGCATAAGACCATGGCGTGTCTGAAGTGCTGGGTGTGCGGCCAGCTGTCTCCTTGTCTGTCTGGACGTCTGGCTTCAGGCTGTATCAGGCAGAGCATGAGTGCCCAGAGCAGCCTATCCAGTTCGGGTACCGTCGAGGCCCGAGCAGGTTGATCCTCATCTGGGTTTTCTGGAGAGCCCCACAGGGAAACGTTTTTCTTCCGTTGGGCAGACATTGGGCTGGGTTTTGGTTCCGGAGTTCCTAGTCCGGAGGGCTTGTTTGCCAGGAGTGTGAGGAAGGAAGTCTGAATACACAAGCTAGCGTGAGGTTTGGGACCGAGGGCACTGCAGGCCCACTCTGCAGAGGCTGAATCGAGATCTCCTGCACTGAGGTCATGTCAACTATGAGACGTGCCTCAGGCTAGAGTTCTTGTCCAGCATGGCCTCATCCTGAAGGGTGTGGGGGCTTCATGAGGCCAGAAAGTTTTGGCTACGATGGGATTTGTGAACTGCTCCAAAACTGAAGGTTACCTTCTGCACGACAGTCGAGTCCTATTGGATGGTTCCAAGAGGCCCCATATGGAAAGACTCGAGAGCAGGTGTCTAAGCATGGATGCCTGGGAACGCCACCTCATATTCCCACTCTTTAGTCAGGACAAGGCAGGCTCAATCTGCGGGCTCCTGGGTGAGCTACCCAGAGGGGAGAGTTGAAATGGACTCTCCTGAAGATGAGTCCTACTGTGGCTTGGTGGCCTGGGAGACCTTGGAATGTGGAGGTGGCTCAGGGACTCTGCAGGATTCTCCAACATGAGGTGTTTGACACGGCTCCAACAAGGAAACTTCCCATGTGGAGACGAGAGGAGTTCTGTTCCGTGCCTCAGGAAAGCCCCATACCCTGTTCTTCGAACCAAAGCCTCTGAGGAGTGACACCTGGAAACCAAAGCAAGAGTTGAGACTACGGCCTAAAGGCCTGTCCGGCTCAACCTTCTATCTCTGTTGACATCTGTGTGCATTCATTCATGGATGTAGCTGCTCAGCTTGTGTCCGAATGCCACTGTGAGACCAGTGAGGCTCCCAGTAGTGGGATATCCTCGGAGGCCTTGAGGTTTCTCATATTCTGGAGGTGTGTGGCCAAAGGTATGGACACAGTTTCCCAGGAGAGAGCAGGCACGGTCCTGTGGTATGGCTCCAGAGGACCCAGCCTAGAGGCTGTGTTTGCCAGGGCTGTGGGGACAGATGTCTGAAAAAGCAAACTTGGCTCAGCTAGGCGCCAATGTAATGGCAGGCCTGATCTCTAGTCCGTGAGGGGAGATCCTCTGGAAATCAAAGTAGGGCAAGTGGGAGGCAGTCACTCAGGATTTTGTCTCTGGGTGTTGCGTTTACAGTGTCCGGTCAGGGTAGGGGTTGTCTCAGAGGCCGAGGAAGAGCCTTCCTCTCGGGGGATTGTCCAAGCTCCCAAGTGTTTGTGTTCATTCTGTGGGAATGAAGAGTACTGTTTTCTGCCACAGGGGAGCCACAAGAGAGGGACTCTAGAGCACAGCAGTGGGTTCCCTCAACTGGAATACACACCATCTAGTTAGTCCTGGGTGCCTATGGGCATGGCAAGCCACATATGCGGGCACTTGGTCCAGTCACTGAGAGGCGTTACTTGAATAAGGTACTCACGCTGAGGGTCACAATGTGTGTTTGTGCCCAAGGCGGCCCTCACGCTTGGGCGTGGCCTCATGGGCCATGCCGTTTTCTCCTACACTGAAGGTTTGACTCACTGCCAGCAGCAAGGTTTCTTGCCATGGGGAAGGAGGGGTTCTGACTTGTGCATCAGGTTCCCCCCTGTGCAGGGATTGGAGATAAGGTCTAGGTTCCGATGACTGAAAACCCAGGTTGGGAGTGGATCGTGGCCTAAGGCAGTGGCGGGTTCAATGTGCTGGGTGTGTAGCCAGCTGTGTCGATGTCTGTTGGAAGGTCTGGGCTCAGGCTATTTGTGACAGAGCATCACTGTTTAAAGTAGCCTATGCAATTGGGGTGTTGCCGAGGGCCAAGCAGTTTGATCCTCATTTGTGGTTTCTGGGCAGCGCCATAGACAATGTTTTTCTCCTGGGAGGCAGGTACAGTGCTTCATTGTGGCCCCAGAATTCCCAGTAGGGAGGGTTTGTGGGCCAGGAGTGTGAGGTCGGAAGTCTGAAAACACAAGCTAGTGTGAGGATTGGAGCCAAGGGCAGAGCAGGCCCACTCTGCAGAGGCTGAATCAAAATCTCCTGCATCTGAAGTCAGGCTGAGGATCAGACGTTGGCTGAGGCTGGAGTATGTGTCCATGATGGCACCTTCAAAGTGGGGGCCTCATGAGACCAAGGAAGTTTTCCCACGCTGAGTTTGGAGGTTGCCCCAAACCACAAGGTTTCCTTCTGCGGGACATTCGAGTCCTGTTGCATGGCTCCAGGACATACCATATGGAAGGACTGGAGAGCAGGGTTCGAAGGATGGATCCCTGTACAGCATGCCTCTCATTCCCATTGGCTATTAGCGACAAGATATGTTTGATCTGCTGCCTCTGGAACACGCGACCCAGGGGGCTGAGTTGAAATGGCCTCTCCTGAGGATGCGTCATAATGTGCGTTTGGGTCCATGGAGACCTTGGAATGTGCTGGTTGTTCAGTGGCCCTGCGGAACTCTCCTACATGAAGTGTTTGATACATCCCAGTAAGTAAGCTGCCCATGTGGAGATGAGAGAGGTTTGGTTTGGTGCCTCAGAAAAGCCCCATGTGCTGGTCTACGAAAACAGTCCTCTTAGAACGGAAACATGGAAACCAAAGCTAAGGTTCAGATTAGCGCCTGGGGGCCTGTCCATTTCAACCTTCTGTCTCTGGGGACACTCTCTGAGAGTCTAAGTGGAGATAGTTGCTCCGCTGGTGTCAGAGAGCCCCTCTTAGTCCAGGGTGGCCTATACTATTGATGGCCTCAGGGACCTTGGAGCTTTTCCCTAACCTGTAGGGTTGTGGTCAATGGATTGGGCACACTTTGCTTGGAGAGGGCAGGCACAATCTTTTGCTGTTTGGTCCAGAGGCCCTAGCCTGGATGTTGTGTGGGTCCAGGCTGTGGGCACAGAAGTCTGAATACACAAACTCAGCTTATGAGTGGCGCCTAGGGTATGGCAGGTCGGATGTACAGCCCGAGAGGGAGCTCCTGGGCCTCTGAAACAAGGGCGAGTGGGAGGCGTTCCTTCAGGCTTTTGTCTCTGGATGTTGTGTCCGGGATAGCCGTGGATTGGAGCGGTGGCCTCAGGTACTCTGGACGAGTATCCCTCTCTGGGGATTTGTCCCAGCTCCCAAAAGTTTGGGGTCATTTTGTGGGAAGGGTGGAGTCGTGTTGTCTGTCTCATGGGTCTCTCCAAGAAAGGGATTCCAGAGCAGAGCTCCAGGTACGGGCGGGGCGACTGGAAAATTCAAACCGTGGTGAGGATTGGGTGCATAGGGGCTTGGCAAGCCCCATTTGTGGGCTCTTGGTCCAGGCCCTGACAGGCCTTTCTTTGACATGGGGCTCATGCTGAGGGTCACAGTGTGAATTTGTGCCCAAGCAGCACTCAAGTTTGGGCGTGGCATCAGGGGCCATGAAGGTTTCTCCCACCCTGAAGGTGTGACTCCATGCCAAGAGCAAGCTTGAAAGCCATGGGGAAGGAGGAGTTCTGTTTTGTGCTTGCTATACCCAGCTGTGTGGAGAATTGATATAATGTCTAGGTTCAGATATCTGAAAATCAAGGTTAGGATGAGGTGACGGCATAAGACCATGGCGTGTCTGAAGTGCTGGGTGTGCGGCCAGCTGTCTCCTTGTCTGTCTGGACGTCTGGCTTCAGGCTGTGTCAGGCAGAGCATGAGTGCCCAGAGCAGCCTATCCAGTTCGGGTACCGTCGAGGCCCGAGCAGGTTGATCCTCATCTGGGTTTTCTGGAGAGCCCCACAGGGAAACGTTTTTCTTCCGTTGGGCAGACACTGGGCTGGGTTTTGGTTCTGGAGTTCCTAGTCCGGAGGGCTTGTTTGCCAGGAGTGTGAGGAAGGAAGTCTGAATACACAAGCTAGCGTGAGGTTTGGGACCGAGGGCACGGCAGGCCCACTCTGCAGAGGCTGAATCGAGATCTCCTGCACTGAGGTCATGTCAACTATGAGACGTGCCTCAGGCTAGAGTTCTTGTCCAGCATGGACTCTTCCTGAAGTGTGTGGGGGCTTCATGAGGCCAGAAAGTTTTGCCTACGATGGGATTTGTGAACTGCTCCAAAACTGAAGGTTACCTTCTGCACGACAGTCGAGTCCTATTGGATGGTTCCAAGAGGCCCCATATTGAAAGACTCGAGAGCAGGTGTCTAAGCATGGATGCCTGGGAACGCCACCTCATATTCCCACTCTTTAGTCAGGACAAGGCAGGCTCAATCTGCGGGCTCCTGGGTGAGCTACCCAGAGGGGAGAGTTGAAATGGACTCTCCTGAAGATGTGTCCTACTGTGGCTTGGTGGCCTGGGAGACCTTGGAATGTGGAGGTGGCTCAGGGACTCTGCAGGATTCTCCAACATGAGGTGTTTGACACGGCTCCAACAAGGAAACTTCCCATGTGGAGACGAGAGGAGTTCTGTTCCGTGCCTCAGGAAAGCCCCATACCCTGTTCTTCGAACCAAAGCCTCTGAGGAGTGACACCTGGAAACCAAAGCAAGAGTTGAGACTACGGCCTAAAGGCCTGTCCGGCTCAACCTTCTATCTCTGTTGACATCTGTGTGCATGCATTCATGGATGTAGCTGCTCAGCTTGTGTCCGAATGCCCCTGTGAGTCCAGTGAGGCTCCCAGTAGTGGGATGTCCTCGGAGACCTTGAGGTTTCTCATATTCTGGAGGTGTGTGGCCAAAGGAATGGACACAGTTTCCCAGGAGAGAGCAGGCACGGTCCTGTGGTATGGCTCCAGAGGACCCAGCCTAGAGGCTGTGTTTGCCAGGGCTGTGGGGACAGATGTCTGAAAAAGCAAACTTGGCTCAGCTAGGGGCCAATGTAATGGCAGGCCTGATCTCTAGTCCTTGAGGGGAGATCCTCTGGAAATAAAATAGGGCAAGTGGGTGGCAGTCACTCAGGATTTTGTCTCTGTGTGTTGCGTTTACAGTGTCCGGTCAGGGTAGGGGTTGTCTCAGAGGCCGAGGAAGAGCCTTCCTCTCGGGGGATTGTCCAAGCTCCCAAGTGTTTGTGTTCATTCTGTGGGAATGAAGAGTACTGTTTTCTGCCACAGGGGACCCCCCAAGAGAGGGACTCTAGAGCACAGCAGTGGGTTCATTCAACTGGAATACACACCATCTAGTTAGTCCTGGGTGCCTATGGGCATGGCAAGCCACATATGCGGGCTCTTGGTCCAGTCACTGAGAGGCGTTACTTGAATAAGGTACTCACGCTGAGGGTCACAACATGTGTTTGTGCCCAAGGCGGCCCTCACGCTTGGGCGTGGCCTCATGGGCCATGCCGTTTTCTCCTACACTGAAGGTTTGACTCACTGCCAGCAGCAAGGTTTCTTGCCATGGGGAAGGAGGGGTTCTGACTTGTGCATCAGGTTCCCCCCTGTGCAGGGATTGGAGATAAGGTCTAGGTTCCGATGACTGAAAACCCAGGTTGGGAATGGATGGTGGCCTAAGGCAGTGGCGGGTCCAATGTGCTGGGTGTGCAGCCAGCTGTGTCGGTGTCTGTTGGAAGGTCTGGGCTCAGGCTATTTGCGACAGAGCATCACTGTTTAAGGTAGCCTATGCAATTGGGGTGTTGCCGAGGGCCAAGCAGTTTGATCCTCATTTGGGGTTTCTGGGCAGCGCCATAGACAATGTTTTTCTCCTGGGAGGCAGGCACAGTGCTTCATTGTGGCCCCAGAATTCCCAGTAGGGAGGGTTTGTGAGCCAGGAGTGTGAGGACAGAAGTCTGAAAACACAAGCTAGTGTGAGGATTGGAGCCAAGGGCAGAGCAGGCCCACTCTGCAGAGGCTGAATCAAAATCTCCTGCATCTGAAGTCAGGCTGAGGATCAGACGTTGGCTGAGGCTGGAGTATGTGTCCATGATGGCACCTTCATGAAGTGGGGGCCTCATGAGGCCAAGGAAGTTTTCCCACGCTGAGTTTGGAGGTTGCCCCAAACCACAAGGTTTCCTTCTGCGGGACATTCGAGTCCTGTTGCATGGCTCCAGGACATACCATATGGAAGGACTGGAGAGCAGGGTTCGAAGGATGGATCCCTTACAGCATGCCTCGCATTCCCATTAGCTATTAGCGACAAGATATGTTTGATCTGCTGCCTCTGGAACACGCGACCCAGGGGGCTGAGTTGAAATGGCCTCTCCTGAGGATGCGTCATAATGTGCGTTTGGGTCCATGGAGACCTTGGAATGTGCTGGTTGTTCAGTGGCCCTGCGGAACTCTCCTACCTGAAGTGTTTGATACATCCCAGTAAGAAAGCTGCCCATGTGGAGATGAGAGAGGTTTGGTTTGGTGCCTCAGAAAAGCCCCATGTGCTGGTCTACGAAAACAGTCCTCTTAGAACGGAAACATGGAAACCAAAGCTAAGGTTCAGATTAGGGCCTGGGGGCCTGTCCATTTCAACCTTCTGTCTCTGGGGACACTCTCTGAAAGTCTAAGTGGAGATAGTTGCTCCGCTGGTGTCAGAGAGCCCCTCTTAGTCCAGGGTGGCCTATACTATTGATGGCCTCAGGGACCTTGGAGCTTTTCCCTATCCTGTAGGGTTGTGGTCAATGGATTGGGCACACTTTGCTTGGAGAGGGCAGGCACAATCTTTCGCTGTTTGGTCCAGAGGCCCTAGCCTGGATGTTGTGTGGGTCCAGGCTGTGGGCACAGAAGTCTGAATACACAAACTCAGCTTATGAGTGGCGCCTAGGGTATGGCAGGCCGGATGTACAGCCCGAGAGGGAGCTCCTGGGCCTCTGAAACAAGGGCGACTGGGAGGCGTTCCTTCAGGCTTTTGTCTCTGGATGTTGTGTCCGGGATAACCGTGGATTGGAGCGGTGGCCTCAGGTACTGTGGACGAGTATCCCTCTCTGGGGATTTGTCCCAGCTCCCAAAAGTTTGGGGTCATTTTGTGGGAAGGGTGGAGTCGTGTTGTCTGGCTCATGGGTCTCTCCAAGAAAGGGATTCCAGAGCAGAGCTCCAGGTACGGGCGGGGCGACTGGAAAATTCAAACAGTGGTGAGGATTGGGTGCATAGGGGCTTGGCAAGCCCCATATGTGGGCTTTTGGTCCAGGCCCTGACAGGCCTTTCTTTGACATGGGGCTCATGCTGAGGGTCACAGTGTGAATTTGTGCCCAAGCAGCACTCAAGTTTGGGCGTGGCATCAGGGGCCATGAAGGTTTCTCCCACCCTGAAGGTGTGACTCCATGCCAAGAGCAAGCTTGACAGCCATGGGGAAGGAGGAGTTCTGTTTTGTGCTTGCTATACCCAGCTGTGTGGAGAATTGATATAATGTCTAGGTTCAGATATCTGAAAACCAAGGTTAGGATGAGGTGACGGCATAAGACCATGGCGTGTCCGAAGTGCTGGGTGTGCCACCAGCTGTCTCCTTGTCTGTCTGGACGTCTGGCTTCAGGCTGTGTCAGGCAGAGCATGAGTGCCCAGAGCAGCCTATCCAGTTCGGGTACCGTCGAGGCCCGAGCAGGTTGATCCTCATCTGGGTTTTCTGGAGAGCCCCACAGGGAAACGTTTTTCTTCCGTTGGGCAGACACTGGGCTGGGTTTTGGTTCTGGAGTTCCTAGTCCGGAGGGCTTGTTTGCCAGGAGTGTGAGGAAGGAAGTCTGAAAACACAAGCTAGCGTGAGGTTTGGGACCAAGGGCACGGCAGGCCCACTCTGCAGAGGCTGAATCGAGATCTCCTGCACTGAGGTCATGTCAACTATGAGACGTGCCTCAGGCTAGAGTTCTTGTCCAGCATGGCCTCTTCCTGAAGGGTGTGGGGGCTTCATGAGGCCAGAAAGTTTTGGCTACGATGGGATTTGTGAACTGCTCCAAAACTGAAGGTTACCTTCTGCACGACAGTCGAGTCCTATTGGATGGTTCCAAGAGGCCCCATATGGAAAGACTCGAGAGCAGGTGTCTAAGCATGGATGCCTGGGAACGCCACCTCATATTCCCACTCTTTAGTCAGGACAAGGCAGGCTCAATCTGCGGGCTCCTGGGTGAGCTACCCAGAGGGGAGAGTTGAAATGGACTCTCCTGAAGATGAGTCCTACTGTGGCTTGGTGGCCTGGGAGACCTTGGAATGTGGAGGTGGCTCAGGGACTCTGCAGGATTCTCCAACATGAGGTGTTTGACACGGCTCCAACAAGGAAACTTCCCATGTGGAGACGAGAGGAGTTCTGTTCCGTGCCTCAGGAAAGCCCCATACCCTGTTCTTCGAACCAAAGCCTCTGAGGAGTGACACCTGGAAACCAAAGCAAGAGTTGAGACTACGGCCTAAAGGCTTGTCCGGCTCAACCTTCTATCTCTGTTGACATCTGTGTGCATGCATTCATGGATGTAGCTGCTCAGCTTGTGTCCGAATGCCCCTGTGAGTCCAGTGAGGCTCCCAGTAGTGGGATATCCTCGGAGGCCTTGAGGTTTCTCATATTCTGGAGGTGTGTGGCCAAAGGTATGGACACAGTTTCCCAGGAGAGAGCAGGCACGGTCCTGTGGTATGGCTCCAGAGGACCCAGCCTAGAGGCTGTGTTTGCCAGGGCTGTGGGGACAGATGTCTGAAAAAGCAAACTTGGCTCAGCTAGGGGCCAATGTAATGGCAGGCCTGATCTCTAGTCCGTGAGGGGAGATCCTCTGGAAATCAAAGTAGGGCAAGTGGGAGGCAGTCACTCAGGATTTTGTCTCTGGGTGTTGCGTTTACAGTGTCCGGTCAGGGTAGGGGTTGTCTCAGAGGCCGAGGAAGAGCCTTCCTCTCGGGGGATTGTCCAAGCTCCCAAGTGTTTGTGTTCATTCTGTGGGAATGAAGAGTACTGTTTTCTGCCACAGGGGAGCCCCAAGAGAGGGACTCTAGAGCACAGCAGTGGGTTCCCTCAACTGGAATACACACCATCTAGTTAGTCCTGGGTGCCTATGGGCATGGCAAGCCACATATGCGGGCACTTGGTCCAGGCACTGAGAGGCGTTACTTGAATAAGGTACTCACGCTGAGGGTCACAATGTGTGTTTGTGCCCAAGGCGGCCCTCACGCTTGGGCGTGGCCTCATGGGCCATGCTGTTTTCTCCTACACTGAAGGTTTGACTCACTGCCAGCAGCAAGGTTTCTTGCCATGGGGAAGGAGGGGTTCTGACTTGTGCATCAGGTTCCCCCCTGTGCAGGGATTGGAGATAAGGTCTAGGTTCCGATGACTGAAAACCCAGGTTGGGAGTGGATGGTGGCCTAAGGCAGTGGCGGGTCCAATGTGCTGGGTGTGTAGCCAGCTGTGTCGATGTCTGTTGGAAGGTCTGGGCTCAGGCTATTTGCGACAGAGCATCAGTGTTTAAAGTAGCCTATGCAATTGGGGTGTTGCCGAGGGCCAAGCAGTTTGATCCTCATTTGGGGTTTCTGGGCAGCGCCATAGACAATGTTTTTCTCCTGGGAGGCAGGCACAGTGCTTCATTGTGGCCCCAGAATTCCCAGTAGGGAGGGTTTGTGGGCCAGGAGTGTGAGGACGGAAGTCTGAAAACACAAGCTAGTGTGAGGATTGGAGCCAAGGGCAGAGCAGGCCCACTCTGCAGAGGCTGAATCAAAATCTCCTGCATCTGAAGTCAGGCTGAGGATCAGACGTTGGCTGAGGCTGGAGTATGTGTCCATGATGGCACCTTCAAAGTGGGGGCCTCATGAGGCCAAGGAAGTTTTCCCACGCTGAGTTTGGAGGTTGCCCCAAACCACAAGGTTTCCTTCTGCGGGACATTCGAGTCCTGTTGCATGGCTCCAGGACATACCATATGGAAGGACTGGAGAGCAGGGTTCGAAGGATGGATCCCTGTACAGCATGCCTCGCATTCCCATTGGCTATTAGCGACAAGATATGTTTGATCTGCTGCCTCTGGAACACGCGACCCAGGGGGCTGAGTTGAAATGGCCTCTCCTGAGGATGCGTCATAATGTGCGTTTGGGTCCATGGAGACCTTGGAATGTGCTGGTTGTTCAGTGGCCCTGCGGAACTCTCCTACATGAAGTGTTTGATACATCCCAGTAAGAAAGCTGCCCATGTGGAGATGAGAGAGGTTTGGTTTGGTGCCTCAGAAAAGCCCCATGTGCTGGTCTACGAAAACAGTCCTCTGAGAACGGAAACATGGAAACCAAAGCTAAGGTTCAGATTAGGGCCTGGGGGCCTGTCCATTTCAACCTTCTGTCTCTGGGGACACTCTCTGAGAGTCTAAGTGGAGATAGTTGCTCCGCTGGTGTCAGAGAGCCCCTCTTAGTCCAGGGTGGCCTATACTATTGATGGCCTCAGGGACCTTGGAGCTTTTCCCTAACCTGTAGGGTTGTGGTCAATGAATTGGGCACACTTTCCTTGGAGAGGGCAGGCACAATCTTTTGCTGTTTGGTCCAGAGGCCCTAGCCTGGATGTTGTGTGGGTCCAGGCTGTGGGCACAGAAGTCTGAATACACAAACTCAGCTTATGAGTGGCGCCTAGGGTATGGCAGGCCGGATGTACAGCCCGAGAGGGAGCTCCTGGGCCTCTGAAACAAGGGCGAGTGGGAGGCGTTCCTACAGGCTTTTGTCTCTGGATGTTGTGTCCGGGATAGCCGTGGATTGGAGCGGTGGTTTCAGGTATTGTGGACGAGTATCCCTCTCTGGGGATTTGTCCCAGCTCCCAAGAGTTTGGGGTCATTTTGTGGGAAGGGTGGAGTCGTGTTTTCTGGCTCATGGGTCTCTCCAAGTAAGGGATTCCAGAGCAGAGCTCCAGGTACGGGCGGGGCGACTGGAAAATTCAAACCGTGGTGAGGATTGGGTGCATAGGGGCTTGGCAAGCCCCATTTGTGGGCTCTTGGTCCAGGCCCTGACAGGCCTTTCTTTGACATGGGGCTCATGCTGAGGGACACAGTGTGAATTTGTGCCCAAGCAGCACTCAAGTTTGGGCGTGGCATCAGGGGCCATGAAGGTTTCTCCCACCCTGAAGGTGTGACTCCATGCCAAGAGCAAGCTTGACAGCCATGGGGAAGGAGGAGTGCTGTTTTGTGCTTGCTATACCCAGCTGTGTGGAGAATTGATATAATGTCTAGGTTCAGATATCGGAAAACCAAGGTTGGGATGAGGTGACGGCATAAGACCATAGCGTGTCCGAAGTGCTGGGTGTGCGGCCAGCTGTCTCCTTGTCTGTCTGGACGTCTGGCTTCAGGCTGTGTCAGGCAGAGCATGAGTGCCCAGAGCAGCCTATCCAGTTCGGGTACCGTCGAGGCCCGAGCAGGTTGATCCTCATCTGGGTTTTCTGGAGAGCCCCACAGGGAAACGTTTTTCTTCCGTTGGGCAGACACTGGGCTGGGTTTTGGTTCTGGAGTTCCTAGTCCGGAGGGCTTGTTTGCCAGGAGTGTGAGGAAGGAAGTCTGAAAACACAAGCTAGCGTGAGGTTTGGGACCGAGGGCACGGCAGGCCCACTCTGCAGAGGCTGAATCGAGATCTCCTGCACTGAGGTCATGTCAACTATGAGACGTGCCTCAGGCTAGAGTTCTTGTCCAGCATGGCCTCTTCCTGAAGGGTGTGGGGGCTTCATGAGGCCAGAAAGTTTTGGCTACGATGGGATTTGTGAACTGCTCCAAAACTGAAGGTTACCTTCTGAACGACAGTCGAGTCCTATTGGATGGTTCCAAGAGGCCCCATATGGAAAGACTCGAGAGCAGGTGTCTAAGCATGGATGCCTGGGAACGCCACCTCATATTCCCACTCTTTAGTCAGGACAAGGCAGGCTCAATCTGCATTCTCCTGGGTGAGCTACCCAGAGGGGAGAGTTGAAATGGACTCTCCTGAAGATGAGTCCTACTGTGGCTTGGTGGCCTGGTTGACCTTGGAATGTGGAGGTGGCTCAGGGACTCTGCAGGATTCTCCAGCATGAGGTGTTTGACACGGCTCCAACAAGGAAACTTCCCATGTGGAGACGAGAGGAGTTCTGTTCCGTGCCTCAGGAAAGCCCCATACCCTGTTCTTCGAACCAAAGCCTCTGAGGAGTGACACCTGGAAACCAAAGCAAGAGTTGAGACTACGGCCTAAAGGCCTGTCCGGCTCAACCTTCTATCTCTGTTGACATCTGTGTGCATGCATTCATGGATGTAGCTGCTCAGCTTGTGTCCGAATGCCACTGTGAGTCCAGTGAGGCTCCCAGTAGTGGGATATCCTCGGAGGCCTTGAGGTTTCTCATATTCTGGAGGTGTGTGGCCAAAGGTATGGACACAGTTTCCCAGGAGAGAGCAGGCACGGTCCTGTGGTATGGCTCCAGAGGACCCAGCCTAGAGGCTGTGTTTGCCAGGGCTGTGGGGACAGATGTCTGAAAAAGCATACTTGGCTCAGCTAGGTGCCAATGTAATGGCAGGCCTGATCTCTAGTCCGTGAGGGGAGATCCTCTGGAAATCAAAGTAGGGCAAGTGGGAGGCAGTCACTCAGGATTTTGTCTCTGGGTGTTGCGTTTACAGTGTCCGGTCAGGGTAGGGGTTGTCTCAGAGGCCGAGGTAGAGCCTTCCTCTCGGGGGATTGTCCAAGCTCCCAAGTGTTTGTGTTCATTCTGTGGGAATGAAGAGTACTGTTTTCTGCCACAGGGGACCCCCAGGAGAGGGACTCTAGAGCACAGCAGTGGGTTCCCTCAACTGGAATACACACCATCTAGTTAGTCCTGGGTGCCTATGGGCATGGCAAGCCACATTTGCGGGCTCTTGGTCCAGTCACTGAGAGGCGTTACTTGAATAAGGTACTCACGCTGAGGGTCAAAATGTGTGTTTGTGCCCAAGGCGGCCCTCACGCTTGGGCGTGGCCTCATGGGCCATGCTGTTTTCTCCTAACTGAAGGTTTGACTCACTGCCAGCAGCAAGGTTTCTTGCCATGGGGAAGGAGGGGTTCTGACTTGTGCATCAGGTTCCCCCCTGTGCAGGGATTGGAGATAAGGTCTAGGTTCCAATGACTGAAAACCCAGGTTGGGAGTGGATGGTGGCCTAAGGCAGTGGCGGGTCCAATGTGCTGGGTGTGTAGCCAGCTGTGTCGATGTCTGTTGGAAGGTCTGGGCTCAGGCTATTTGCGACAGAGCATCACTGTTTAGAGTAGCCTATGCAATTGGGGTGTTGCCGAGGGCCAAGCAGTTTGATCCTCATTTGTGGTTTCTGGGCAGCGCCATAGACAATGTTTTTCTCCTGGGAGGCAGGCACAGTGCTTCATTGTGGCCCCAGAATTCCCAGTAGGGAGGGTTTGTGGGCCAGGAGTGTGAGGACGGAAGTCTGAAAACACATGCTAGTGTGAGGATTGGAGCCAAAGCAGAGCAGGCCCACTCTGCAGAGGCTGAATCAAAATCTCCTGCATCTGAAGTCAGGCTGAGGATCAGACGTTGGCTGAGGCTGGAGTATGTGTCCATGATGGCACCTTCAAAGTGGGGGCCTCATGAGGCCAAGGAAGTTTTCCCACGCTGAGTTTGGAGGTTGCCCCAAACCACAAGGTTTCCTTCTGCGGGACATTCGAGTCCTGTTGCATGGCTCCAGGACATACCATATGGAAGGACTGGAGAGCATGGTTCGAAGGATGGATCCCTGTACAGCATGCCTCTCATTCCCATTGGCTATTAGCGACAAGATATGTTTGATCTGCTGCCTCTGGAACACGCGACCCAGGGGGCTGAGTTGAAATGGCCTCTCCTGAGGATGCGTCATAATGTGCGTTTGGGTCCATGGAGACCTTGGAATGTGCTGGTTGTTCAGTGGCCCTGCGGAACTCTCCTACCTGAAGTGTTTGATACATCCCAGTAAGAAAGCTGCCCATGTGGAGATGAGAGAGGTTTGGTTTGGTGCCTCAGAAAAGCCCCATGTGCTGGTCTACGAAAACAGTCCTCTGAGAACGGAAACATGGAAACCAAAGCTAAGGTTCAGATTAGGGCCTGGGGGCCTGTCCATTTCAACCTTCTGTCTCTGGGGACACTCTCTGAGAGTCTAAGTGGAGATAGTTGCTCCGCTGGTGTCAGAGAGCCCCTCTTAGTCCAGGGTGGCCTATACTATTGATGGCCTCAGGGACCTTGGAGCTATTCCCTAACCTGTAGGGTTGTGGTCAATGGATTGGGCACACTTTCCTTGGAGAGGGCAGGCACAATCTTTTGCTGTTTGGTCCAGAGGCCCTAGCCTGGATGTTGTGTGGGTCCAGGCTGTGGGCACAGAAGTCTGAATACACAAACTCAGCTTATGAGTGGCGCCTAGGGTATGGCAGGCCGGATGTACAGCCCGAGAGGGAGCTCCTGGGCCTCTGAAACAAGGGCGACTGGGAGGCGTTCCTTCAGGCTTTTGTCTCTGGATGTTGTGTCCGGGATACCCGTGGATTGGAGCGGTGGCCTCAGGTATTGTGGACGAGTATCCCTCTCTGGGGATTTGTCCCAGCTCCCAAGAGTTTGGGGTCATTTTGTGGGAAGGGTGGAGTCGTGTTGTCTGGCTCATGGGTCTCTCCAAGAAAGGGATTCCAGAGCAGAGCTCCAGGTATGGGCAAGGCGACTGGAAAATTCAAACCGTGGTGAGGATTGGGTGCATAGGGGCTTGGCAAGCCCCATATGTGGGCTCTTGGTCCAGGCCCTGACAGGCCTTTCTTTGACATGGGGCTCATGCTGAGGGTCACAGTGTGAATTTGTGCCCAAGCAGCACTCAAGTTTGGGCGTGGCATCAGGGGCCATGAAGGTATCTCCCATTCTGAAGGTGTGACTGCATGCCAAGAGCAAGCTTGACAGCCATGGGGAAGGAGGAGTTCTGTTTTGTGCTTGCTATACCCAGCTGTGTGGAGAATTGATATAATGTCTAGGTTCAGATATCTGAAAACCAAGGTTAGGATGAGGTGACGGCATAAGACCATGGCGTGTCCGAAGTGCTGGGTGTACGGCCAGCTGTCTCCTTGTCTGTCTGGACGTCTGGCTTCAGGCTGTGTCAGGCAGAGCATGAGTGCCCAGAGCAGCCTATCCAGTTCGGGTACCGTCGAGGCCCGAGCAGGTTGATCCTCATCTGGGTTTTCTGGAGAGCCCCACAGGGAAACGTTTTTCTTCCGTTGGGCAGACACTGGGCTGGGTTTTGGTTCTGGAGTTCCTAGTCCGGAGGGCTTGTTTGCCAGGAGTGTGAGGAAGGAAGTCTGAATACACAAGCTAGCGTGAGGTTTGGGACCGAGGGCACGGCAGGCCCACTCTGCAGAGGCTGAATCGAGATCTCCTGCACTGAGGTCATGTCAACTATGAGACGTGCCTCAGGCTAGAGTTCTTGTCCAGCATGGACTCTTCCTGAAGGGTGTGGGGGCTTCATGAGGCCAGAATGTTTTGGCTACGATGGGATTTGTGAACTGCTCCAAAACTGAAGGTTACCTTCTGCACGACAGTCGAGTCCTATTGGATGGTTCCAAGAGGCCCCATATGGAAAGACTCGAGAGCAGGTGTCTGAGCATGGATGCCTGGGAACGCAACCTCATATTCCCACTCTTTAGTCAGGACAAGGCAGGCTCAATCTGTGGGCTCCTGGGTGAGCTACCCAGAGGGGAGAGTTGAAATGGACTCTCCTGAAGATGAGTCCTACTGTGGCTTGGTGGCCTGGGAGACCTTGGAATGTGGAGGTGGCTCAGGGACTCTGCAGGATTCTCCAACATGAGGTGTTTGACACGGCTCCAACAAGGAAACGACCCATGTAGAGACGAGAGGAGTTCTGTTCCGTGCCTCAGGAAAGCCCCGTACCGTGTTCTTCGAACCAAAGCCTCTGAGGAGTGACACCTGGAAACCAAAGCAAGAGTTGAGACTACGGCCTAAAGGCCTGTCCGGCTCAACCTTCTATCTCTGTTGACATCTGTGTGCATGCATTCATGGATGTAGCTGCTCAGCTTGTGTCCGAATGCCCCTGTGAGTCCAGTGAGGCTCCCAGTAGTGGGATGTCCTCGGAGGCCTTGAGGTTTCTCATATTCTGGAGGTGTGTGGCCAAAGGAATGGACACAGTTTCCCAGGAGAGAGCAGGCACGGTCCTGTGGTATGGCTCCAGAGGACCCAGCCTAGAGGCTGTGTTTGCCAGGGCTGTGGGGACAGTTGTCTGAAAAAGCAAACTTGGCTCAGCTAGGGGCCAATGTAATGGCAGGCCTGATCTCTAGTCCGTGAGGGGAGATCCTCTGGAAATCAAAGTAGGGCAAGTGGGAGGCAGTCACTCAGGATTTTGTCTCTGGGTGTTGCGTTTACAGTGTCCGGTCAGGGTAGGGGTTGTCTCAGAGGCCGAGGAAGAGCCTTCCTCTCGGGGGATTGTCCAAGCTCCCAAGTGTTTGTGTTCATTCTGTGGGAATGAAGAGTACTGTTTTCTGCCACAGGGGACCCCCCAGGAGAGGGACTCTAGAGCACAGCAGTGGTTTCTCTCAACTGGAATACACACCATCTAGTTAGTCCTGGGTGCCTATGGGCATGGCAAGCCACATATGCGGGCACTTGGTCCAGGCACTGAGAGGCGTTACTTGAATAAGGTACTCACGCTGAGGGTCACAATGTGTGTTTGTGCCCAAGGCGGCCCTCACGCTTGGGCGTGGCCTCATGGGACATGCCGTTTTCTCCTACTCCGAAGGTTTGACTCACTGCCAGCAGCAAGGTTTCTTGCCATGGGGAAGGAGGGGTTCTGACTTGTGCATCATGTTCCCCCCTGTGCAGGGATTGGAGATAAGGTCAAGGTTCCGATGACTGAAAACCCGGGTTGGGAATGGATGGTGGCCTAAGGCAGTGGCGGGTCCAATGTGCTGAGTGTGCAGCCAGCTGTGTCGGTGTCTGTTGGAAGGTCTGGGCTCAGGCTATTTGCGACAGAGCATCACTGTTTAAGGTAGCCTATGCAATTGGGGTGTTGCCGAGGGCCAAGCAGTTTGATCCTCATTTGTGGTTTCTGGGCAGCGCCATAGACAATGTTTTTCTCCTGGGAGGCAGGCACAGTGCTTCATTGTGGCCCCAGAATTCCCAGTAGGGAGGGTTTGTGGGCCAGGAGTGTGAGGACGGAAGTCTGAAAACATAAGCTAGTGTGAGGATTGGAGCCAAGGGCAGAGCAGGCCCACTCTGCAGAGGCTGAATCAAAATCTCCTGCATCTGAAGTCAGGCTGAGGATCAGACGTTGGCTGAGGCTGGTGTATGTGTCCATGATGGCACCTTCATGGAGTGGGGGCCTCATGAGGCCAAGGAAGTTTTCCCACGCTGAGTTTGGAGGTTGCCCCAAACCACAAGGTTTCCTTCTGCGGGACATTCGAGTCCTGTTGCATGGCTCCAGGACATACCATATGGAAGGACTGGAGAGCAGGGTTCGAAGGATGGATCCCTGTACAGCATGCCTCGCATTCCCATTGGCTATTAGCGACAAGATATGTTTGATCTGCTGCCTCTGGAACACGCGACCCAGGGGGCTGAGTTGAAATGGCCTCTCCTGAGGATGCGTCATAATGTGCGTTTGGGTCCATGGAGACCTTGGAATGTGCTGGTTGTTCAGTGGCCCTGCGGAACTCTCCTACCTGAAGTGTTTGATACATCCCAGTAAGAAAGCTGCCCATGTGGAGATGAGAGATGTTTGGTTTGGTGCCTCAGAAAAGCCCCATGTGCTGGTCTACGAAAACAGTCCTCTGAGAACGGAAACATGGAAACCAAAGCTAAGGTTCAGATTAGGGCCTGGGGGCCTGTCCATTTCAACCTTCTGTCTCTGGGGACACTCTCTGAGAGTCTAAGTGGAGATAGTTGCTCCGCTGGTGTCAGAGAGCCCCTCTTAGTCCAGGGTGGCCTATACTATTGATGGACTCAGGGACCTTGGAGCTTTTCCCTAACCTGTAGGGTTGTGGTCAATGGATTGGGCACACTTTCCTTGGAGAGGGCAGGCACAATCTTTCGCTGTTTGGTCCAGAGGCGCTAGCCTGCATGTTGTGTGGGTCCAGGCTGTGGGCACAGAAGTCTGAATACACAAACTCAGCTTATGAGTGGCGCCTAGGGTATGGCCGGCCGGATGTACAGCCCGATAGGGATCTCCTGGGCCTCTGAAACAAGGGCGAGTGGGAGGCGTTCCTTCAGGCTTTTGTCTCTGGATGTTGTGTCTGGGATAGCCGTGGATTGGAGCGGTGGCCTCAGGTACTGTGGACGAGTATCCCTCTCTGGGGATTTGTCCCAGCTCCCAAGAATTTGGGGTCATTTTGTGGGAAGGGTGGAGTCGTGTTGTCTGGCTCATGGGTCTCTCCAAGAAAGGGATTCCAGAGCAGAGCTCCAGGTACGGGCGGGGCGACTGGAAAATTCAAACTGTGGTGAGGATTGGGTGCATAGGGGCTTGGCAAGCCCCATATGTGGGCTCTTGGTCCAGGCCCTGACAGGCCTTTCTTTGACATGGGGCTCATGCTGAGGGTCACAGTGTGAATTTGTGCCCAAGCAGCACTCAAGTTTGGGCGTGGCATCAGGGGCCATGAAGGTTTCTCCCACCCTGAAGGTGTGACTGCATGCCAAAAGCAAGCTTGACAGCCATGGGGAAGGAGGAGTTCTGTTTTGTGCTTGCAATACCCAGCTGTGTGGAGAATTGATATAATGTCTAGGTTCAGATATCTGAAAACCAAGGTTAGGATGAGGTGACGGCATAAGACCATGGCGTGTCCGAAGTGCTGGGTGTGCCGCCAGCTGTCTCCTTGTCTGTCTGGACGTCTGGCTTCAGGCTGTGTCAGGCAGAGCATGAGTGCCCAGAGCAGCCTATCCAGTTCGGGTACCTTCGAGGCCCGAGCAGGTTGATCCTCATCTGGGTTTTCTGGAGAGCCCCACAGGGAAACGTTTTTCTTCCGTTGGGCAGACACTGGGCTGGGTTTTGGTTCCGGAGTTCCTAGTCCGGAGGGCTTGTTTGCCAGGAGTGTGAGGAAGGAAGTCTGAAAACACAAGCTAGCGTGAAGTTTGGGACCGAGGGCACGGCAGGCCCACTCTGCAGAGGCTGAATCGAGATCTCCTGCACTGAGGTCATGTCAACTATGAGACGTGCCTCAGGCTAGAGTTCTTGTCCAGCATGGCCTCTTCCTGAAGGGTGTGGGGGCGTCATGAGGCCAGAAAGTTTTGGCTACGATGGGATTTGTGAACTGCTCCAAAACTGAAGGTTACCTTCTGCACGACAGTCGAGTCCTATTGGATGGTTCCAAGAGGCCCCATATGGAAAGACTCGAGAGCAGGTGTCTAAGCATGGATGCCTGGGAACGCCACCTCATATTCCCACTCTTTAGTCAGGACAAGGCAGGCTCAATCTGCGGGCTCCTGGGTGAGCTACCCAGAGGGGAGAGTTGAAATGGACTCTCCTGAAGATGAGTCCTCCTGTGGCTTGGTGGCCTGGGAGACCTTGGAATGTGGAGGTGGCTCAGGGACTCTGCAGGATTCTCCAACATGAGGTGTTTGACACGGCTCCAACAAGGAAACTTCCCATGTGGAGACGAGAGGAGTTCTGTCCCGTGCCTCAGGAAAGCCCCATACCCTGTTCTTCAAACCAAAGCCTCTGAGGAGTGACAACTGGAAACCAAAGCAAGAGTTGAGACTACGGCCTAAAGGCCTGTCCGGCTCAACCTTCTATCTCTGTTGACATCTGTGTGCATGCATTCATGGATGTAGCTGCTCAGCTTGTGTCCGAATGCCCCTGTGAGTCCAGTGAGGCTCCCAGTAGTGGGATGTCCTCGGAGGCCTTGAGGTTTCTCATATTCTGGAGGAGTGTGGCCAAAGGAATGGACACAGTTTCCCAGGAGAGAGCAGGCACGGTCCTGTGGTATGGCTCCAGAGGACCCAGCCTAGAGGCTGTGTTTGCCAGGGCTGTGGGGACAGATGTCTGAAAAAGCAAACTTGGCTCAGCTAGGGGCCAATGTAATGGCAGGCCTGATCTCTAGTCCGTGAGGGGAGATCCTCTGGAAATCAAAGTAGGGCAAGTGGGAGGCAGTCACTCAGGATTTTGTCTCTGGGTGTTGCGTTTACAGTGTCCGGTCAGGGTAGGGGTTGTCTCAGAGGCCGAGGAAGAGCCTTCCTCTCGGGGGATTGTCCAAGCTCCCAAGTGTTTGTGTTCATTCTGTGGGAATGAAGAGTACTGTTTTCTGCCACAGGGGACCCCCCAGGAGACGGACTCTAGAGCACAGCAGTGGGTTCCCTCAACTGGAATACACACCATCTAGTTAGTCCTGGGTGCCTATGTGCATGGTAAGCCACATATGCGGGCTCTTGGTCCAGTCACTGAGAGGCATTACTTGAATAAGGTACTCATGCTGAGGGTCACAATATGTGTTTGTGTCCAAGGCTGCCCTCACGCTTGGGCGTGGCCTCATGGGCCATGCAGTTTTCTCCTACACTGAAGGTTTGACTCACTGCCAGCAGCAAGGTTTCTTGCCATGGGGAAGGAGGGGTTCTGACTTGTGCATCAGGTTCCCCCCTGTGCAGGGATTGGAGATAAGGTCTAGGTTACGATGACTGAAAACCCAGGTTGGGAGTGGATGGTGGCCTAAGGCAGTGGCGGGTCCAATGTGCTGGGTGTGCAGCCAGCTGTGTCGGTGTCTGTTGGAAGGTCTGGGCTCAGGCTATTTGCGACAGAGCATCACTGTTTAAGGTAGCCTATGCAATTGGGGTGTTGCCGAGGGCCAAGCAGTTTGATCCTCATTTGGGGTTTCTGGGCAGCGCCATAGACAATGTTTTTCTCCTGGGAGGCAGCACAGTGCTTCATTGTGGCCCCAGAATTCCCAGTAGGGAGGGTTTGTGGGCCAGGAGTGTGAGGACG
Organism: Mustela nivalis; assembly: GCF_964662115.1. Taxonomy (NCBI): domain Eukaryota; kingdom Metazoa; phylum Chordata; class Mammalia; order Carnivora; family Mustelidae; genus Mustela; species Mustela nivalis. Next base: position 880,572 of record NW_028136364.1, read on the forward strand.
GAAGTCTGAAAACACAAGCTAGTGTGAGGATTGGAGCCAAGGGCAGAGCAGGCCCACTCTGCAGAGGCTGAATCAAAATATCCTGCATCTGAAGTCAGGCTGAGGATCAGACGTTGGCTGAGCCTGGAGTATGTGTCCATGATGGCACCTTCATGAAGTGGGGGCCTCATGAGGCCAAGGAAGTTTTCCCACGCTGAGTTTGGAGGTTGCCCCAAACCACAAGGTTTCCTTCTGCGGGACATTCGAGTCCTGTTGCATGGCTCCAGGACATACCATATGGAAGGACTGGGAGAGCAGGGTTTGAAGGATGGATCCCTGTACAGAATGCCTCGCATTCCCATTGGCTATTAGCGACAAGATATGTTTGATCTGCTGCCTCTGGAACACGCGACCCAGGGGGCTGAGTTGAAATGGCCTCTCCTGAGGATGCGTCATAATGTGCGTTTGGGTCCATGGAGACCTTGGAATGTGCTGGTTGTTCAGTGGCCCTGCGGAACTCTCCTACCTGAAGTGTTTGATACATCGCAGTAAGAAAGCTGCCCATGTGGAGATGAGAGATGTTTGGTTTGGTGATTCAGAAAAGCCCCATGTGCTGGTCTACGAAAACAGTCCTCAGAGAACGGAAACATGGAAACCAAAGCTAAGGTTCAGATTAGGGCCTGGGGGCCTGTCCATTTCAACCTTCTGTCTCTGGGGACACTGTCTGAGAGTCTAAGTGGAGATAGTTGCTCCGCTGGTGTCAGAGAGCCCCTCTTAGTCCAGGGTGGCCTATACTATTGATGGCCTCAGGGACCTTGGAGCTTTTCCCTAACCTGTAGTGTTGTGTTCAATGGATTGGGCACATTTTCCTTGGAGAGGGCAGGCACAATCTTTCGCTGTTTGGTCCAGAGGCCCAAGCCTGGATGTTGTGTGGGTCCAGGCTGTGGGCACAGAAGTCTGAATACACAAACTCAGCTTATGAGTGGCACCTAGGGTATGGCAGGCCGGATGTACAGCCCGAGAGGGAGCTCCTGGGCCTCTGAAACAAGGGCGAGTGGGAGGCGTTCCTTCAGGCTTTTGTCCCTGGATGTTGTGTCCGTGATAGCCGTGGATTGGAGCGGTGGCCTCAGTTACTGTGGACGAGTATCCCTCTCTGGGGATTTGTCCCAGCTCCCAAGAGTTTGGGGTCATTTTGTGGGAAGGGTGGAGTCGTGTTGTCTGGCTCATGGGTCTCTCCAAGAAGGGATTCCAGAGCAGAGCTCTAGGTACGGGCGGGGTGACTGGAAAATTCAAACCGTGGTGAGGATTGGGTGCATAGGGGCTTGGCAAGCCCCGTATGTGGGCTCTTGGTCCAGGCCCTGACAGGCCTTTCTTTGACATGGGGCTCATGCTGAGGGTCACAGCGTGAATTTGTGCCCAAGCAGCACTCATGTTTGGGCGTGGCATCAGGGGCCATGAAGGTTTCTCCCACCCTGAAGGTGTGACTCCATGCCAAGAGCAAGCTTGACAGCCATGGGGAAGGAGGAGTTCTGTTTTGTGCTTGCTATACCCAGCTGTGTGGAGAATTGATATAATGTCTAGGTTCAGATATCTGAAAACCAGGTTAGGATGAGGTGACGGCATAAGACCATGGCGTGTCCGAAGTGCTGGGTGTGCCGCCAGCTCTCTCCTTGTCTGTCTGGACGTCTGGCTTCAGGCTGTGTCAGGCAGAGCATGAGTGCCCAGAGCAGCCTATCCAGTTCGGGTACCGTCGAGGCCCGAGCAGGTTGATCCTCATCTGGGTTTTTTGGAGAGCCCCACAGTGAAAAGTTTTTCTTCCGTTGGGCAGACACTGGGCTGGGTTTTGGTTCTGGAGTTCCTAGTCCGGAGGGCTTGTTTGCCAGGAGTGTGAGGAAGGAAGTCTGAAAACACAAGCTAGAGTGAGGTTTGGGTCCGAGGGCACGGCAGGCCCACTCTGCAGAGGCTGAATCGAGATCTCCTGCACTGAGGTCATGTCAACTATGAGACGTGCCTCAGGCTAGAGTTCTTGTCCAGCATGGCCTCTTCCTGAAGGGTGTGGGGGCTTCATGAGGCCTGAAAGTTTTGGCTACGATGGGATTTGTGAATTGCTCCAAAACTGAAGGTTACCTTCTGCACGACAGTCGAGTCCTATTGGATGGTTCCAAGAGGCCCCATATGGAAAGACTCGAGAGCAGGTGTCTAAGCATGGATGCCTGGGAACGCCACCTCATATTCCCACTCTTTAGTCAGGACAAGGCAGGCTCAATCTGCGGGCTCCTGGGTGAGCTACCCAGAGGGGAGAGTTGAAATGGACTCTCCTGAAGATGAGTCCTCCTGTGGCTTGGTGGCCTGGGAGACCTTGGAATGTGGAGGTGGCTCAGGGACTCTGCAGGATTCTCCAACATGAGGTGTTTGACACGGCTCCAACAAGGAAACTTCCCATGTGGAGACGAGAGGAGTTCTGTCCCGTGCCTCAGGAAAGCCCCATACCCTGTTCTTCGAACCAAAGCCTCTGAGGAGTGACACCTGGAAACCAAAGCAAGAGTTGAGACTACGGCCTAAAGGCCTGTCCGGCTCAACCTTCTATCTCTGTTGACATCTGTGTGCATGCATTCATGGATGTAGCTGCTCAGCTTGTGTCCGAATGCCCCTGTGAGTCCAGTGAGGCTCCCAGTAGTGGGATGTCCTCGGAGGCCTTGAGGTTTCTCATATTAAGGAGGTATGTGGCCAAAGGAATGGACACAGTTTCCCAGGAGAGAGCAGGCACGGTCCTGTGGTATGGCTCCAGAGGACCCAGCCTAGAGGCTGTGTTTGCCAGGGCTGTGGGGACAGATGTCTGAAAAAGCAAACTTGGCTCAGCTAGGGGCCAATGTAATGGCAGGCCTGATCTCTAGTCCGTGAGGGGAGATCCTCTGGAAATCAAAGTAGGGCAAGTGGGAGGCAGTCACTCAGGATTTTGTCTCTGGGTGTTGCGTTTACAGTGTCCGGTCAGGGTAGGGGTTGTCTCAGAGGCCGAGGAAGAGCCTTCCTCTCGGGGGATTGTCCAAGCTCCCAAGTGTTTGTGTTCATTCTGTGGGAATGAAGAGTAGTTTTTTCTGCCACAGGGGACCCCCCAGGAGACGGACTCTAGAGCACAGCAGTGGGTTCCCTCAACTGGAATACACACCATCTAGTTAGTCCTGGGTGCCTATGGGCATGGTACGCCACATATGCGGGCCCTTGGTCCAGTCACTGAGAGGCATTACTTGAATAAGGTACTCATGCTGAGGATCACAATATGTGTTTGTGTCCAAGGCTGCCCTCACGCTTGGTCGTGGCCTCATGGGCCATGCAGTTTTCTCCTACACTGAAGGTTTGACTCACTGCCAGCAGCAAGGTTTCTTGCCATGGGGAAGGAGGGGTTCTGACTTGTGCATCAGGTTCCCCCCTGTGCAGGGATTGGAGATAAGGTCTAGGTTACGATGACTGAAAACCCAGGTTGGGAGTGGATGGTGGCCTAAGGCAGTGGCGGGTCCAATGTGCTGGGTGTGCAGCCAGCTGTGTCGGTGTCTGTTGGAAGGTCTGGGCTCAGGCTATTTGCGACAGAGCATCACTGTTTAAGGTAGCCTATGCAATTGGGGTGTTGCCGAGGGCCAAGCAGTTTGATCCTCATTTGGGGTTTCTGGGCAGCGCCATAGACAATGTTTTTCTCCTGGGAGGCAGCACAGTGCTTCATTGTGGCCCCAGAATTCCCAGTAGGGAGGGTTTGTGGGCCAGGAGTGTGAGGACGGAAGTCTGAAAACACAAGCTAGTGTGAGGATTGGAGCCAAGGGCAGAGCAGGCCCACTCTGCAGAGGCTGAATCAAAATATCCTGCATCTGAAGTCAGGCTGAGGATCAGACGTTGGCTGAGCCTGGAGTATGTGTCCATGATGGCACCTTCATGAAGTGGGGGCCTCATGAGGCCAAGGAAGTTTTCCCACGCTGAGTTTGGAGGTTGCCCCAAACCACAAGGTTTCCTTCTGCGGGACATTCGAGTCCTGTTGCATGGCTCCAGGACATACCATATGGAAGGACTGGGAGAAGAGGGTTTGAAGGATGGATCCCTGTACAGAATGCCTCGCATTCCCATTGGCTATTAGCGACAAGATATTTTTGATCTGCTGCCTCTGGAACACGCGACCCAGGGGGCTGAGTTGAAATGGCCTCTCCTGAGGATGCGTCATAATGTGCGTTTGGGTCCATGGAGACCTTGGAATGTGCTGGTTGTTCAGTGGCCCTGCGGAACTCTCCTACCTGAAGTGTTTGATACATCGCAGTAAGAAAGCTGCCCATGTGGAGATGAGAGATGTTTGGTTTGGTGATTCAGAAAAGCCCCATGTGCTGGTCTACGAAAACAGTCCTCAGAGAACGGAAACATGGAAACCAAAGCTAAGGTTCAGATTAGGGCCTGGGGGCCTGTCCATTTCAACCTTCTGTCTCTGGGGACACTGTCTGAGAGTCTAAGTGGAGATAGTTGCTCCGCTGGTGTCAGAGAGCCCCTCTTAGTCCAGGGTGGCCTATACTATTGATGGCCTCAGGGACCTTGGAGCTTTTCCCTAACCTGTGGTGTTGTGTTCAATGGATTGGGCACATTTTCCTTGGAGAGGGCAGGCACAATCTTTCGCTGTTTGGTCCAGAGGCCCAAGCCTGGATGTTGTGTGGGTCCAGGCTGTGGGCACAGAAGTCTGAATACACAAACTCAGCTTATGAGTGGCACCTAGGGTATGGCAGGCCGGATGTACAGCCCGAGAGGGAGCTCCTGGGCCTCTGAAACAAGGGCGAGTGGGAGGCGTTCCTTCAGGCTTTTGTCCCTGGATGTTGTGTCCGTGATAGCCGTGGATTGGAGCGGTGGCCTCAGTTACTGTGGACGAGTATCCCTCTCTGGGGATTTGTCCCAGCTCCCAAGAGTTTGGGGTCATTTTGTGGGAAGGGTGGAGTCGTGTTGTCTGGCTCATGGGTCTCTCCAAGAAGGGATTCCAGAGCAGAGCTCTAGGTACGGGCGGGGTGACTGGAAAATTCAAACCGTGGTGAGGATTGGGTGCATAGGGGCTTGGCAAGCCCCGTATGTGGGCTCTTGGTCCAGGCCCTGACAGGCCTTTCTTTGACATGGGGCTCATGCTGAGGGTCACAGCGTGAATTTGTGCCCAAGCAGCACTCATGTTTGGGCGTGGCATCAGGGGCCATGAAGGTTTCTCCCACCCTGAAGGTGTGACTCCATGCCAAGAGCAAGCTTGACAGCCATGGGGAAGGAGGAGTTCTGTTTTGTGCTTGCTATACCCAGCTGTGTGGAGAATTGATATAATGTCTAGGTTCAGATATCTGAAAACCAGGTTAGGATGAGGTGACGGCATAAGACCATGGCGTGTCCGAAGTGCTGGGTGTGCCGCCAGCTCTCTCCTTGTCTGTCTGGACGTCTGGCTTCAGGCTGTGTCAGGCAGAGCATGAGTGCCCAGAGCAGCCTATCCAGTTCGGGTACCGTCGAGGCCCGAGCAGGTTGATCCTCATCTGGGTTTTTTGGAGAGCCCCACAGTGAAAAGTTTTTCTTCCGTTGGGCAGACACTGGGCTGGGTTTTGGTTCTGGAGTTCCTAGTCCGGAGGGCTTGTTTGCCAGGAGTGTGAGGAAGGAAGTCTGAAAACACAAGCTAGAGTGAGGTTTGGGTCCGAGGGCACGGCAGGCCCACTCTGCAGAGGCTGAATCGAGATCTCCTGCACTGAGGTCATGTCAACTATGAGACGTGCCTCAGGCTAGAGTTCTTGTCCAGCATGGCCTCTTCCTGAAGGGTGTGGGGGCGTCATGAGGCCAGAAAGTTTTGGCTACGATGGGATTTGTGAACTGCTCCAAAACTGAAGGTTACCTTCTGCACGACAGTCGAGTCCTATTGGATGGTTCCAAGAGGCCCCATATGGAAAGACTCGAGAGCAGGTGTCTAAGCATGGATGCCTGGGAACGCCACCTCATATTCCCACTCTTTAGTCAGGACAAGGCAGGCTCAATCTGCGGGCTCCTGGGTGAGCTACCCAGAGGGGAGAGTTGAAATGGACTCTCCTGAAGATGAGTCCTACTGTGGCTTGGTGGCCTGGGAGACCTTGGAATGTGGAGGTGGCTCAGGGACTCTGCAGGATTCTCCAACATGAGGTGTTTGACACGGCTCCAACAAGGAAACTTCCCATGTGGAGACGAGAGGAGTTCTGTCCCGTGCCTCAGGAAAGCCCCATACCCTGTTCTTCGAACCAAAGCCTCTGAGGAGTGACACCTGGAAACCAAAGCAAGAGTTGAGACTACGGCCTAAAGGCCTGTCCGGCTCAACCTTCTATCTCTGTTGACATCTGTGTGCATGCATTCATGGATGTAGCTGCTCAGCTTGTGTCCGAATGCCCCTGTGAGTCCAGTGAGGCTCCCAGTAGTGGTATGTCCTCGGAGGCCTTGAGGTTTCTCATATTCTGGAGGAGTGTGGCCAAAGGAATGGACACAGTTTCCCAGGAGAGAGCAGGCACGGTCCTGTGGTATGGCTCCAGAGGACCCAGCCTAGAGGCTGTGTTTGCCAGGGCTGTGGGGACAGATGTCTGAAAAAGCAAACTTGGCTCAGCTAGGGGCCAATGTAATGGCAGGCCTGATCTCTAGTCCGTGAGGGGAGATCCTCTGGAAATCAAAGTAGGGCAAGTGGGAGGCAGTCACTCAGGATTTTGTCTCTGGGTGTTGCGTTTACAGTGTCCGGTCAGGGTAGGGGTTGTCTCAGAGGCCGAGGAAGAGCCTTCCTCTCGGGGGATTGTCCAAGCTCCCAAGTGTTTGTGTTCATTCTGTGGGAATGAAGAGTACTGTTTTCTGCCACAGGGGACCCCCCAGGAGACGGACTCTAGAGCACAGCAGTGGGTTCCCTCAACTGGAATACACACCATCTAGTTAGTCCTGGGTGCCTATGTGCATGGTAAGCCACATATGCGGGCTCTTGGTCCAGTCACTGAGAGGCATTACTTGAATAAGGTACTCATGCTGAGGGTCACAATATGTGTTTGTGTCCAAGGCTGCCCTCACGCTTGGTCGTGGCCTCATGGGCCATGCAGTTTTCTCCTACACTGAAGGTTTGACTCACTGCCAGCAGCAAGGTTTCTTGCCATGGGGAAGGAGGGGTTCTGACTTGTGCATCAGGTTCCCCCCTGTGCAGGGATTGGAGATAAGGTCTAGGTTACGATGACTGAAAACCCAGGTTGGGAGTGGATGGTGGCCTAAGGCAGTGGCGGGTCCAATGTGCTGGGTGTGCAGCCAGCTGTGTCGGTGTCTGTTGGAAGGTCTGGGCTCAGGCTATTTGCGACAGAGCATCACTGTTTAAGGTAGCCTATGCAATTGGGGTGTTGCCGAGGGCCAAGCAGTTTGATCCTCATTTGGGGTTTCTGGGCAGCACCATAGACAATGTTTTTCTCCTGGGAGGCAGCACAGTGCTTCATTGTGGCCCCAGAATTCCCAGTAGGGAGGGTTTGTGGGCCAGGAGTGTGAGGACGGAAGTCTGAAAACACAAGCTAGTGTGAGGATTGGAGCCAAGGGCAGAGCAGGCCCACTCTGCAGAGGCTGAATCAAAATATCCTGCATCTGAAGTCAGGCTGAGGATCAGACGTTGGCTGAGCCTGGAGTATGTGTCCATGATGGCACCTTCATGAAGTGGGGGCCTCATGAGGCCAAGGAAGTTTTCCCACGCTGAGTTTGGAGGTTGCCCCAAACCACAAGGTTTCCTTCTGCGGGACATTCGAGTCCTGTTGCATGGCTCCAGGACATACCATATGGAAGGACTGGGAGAGCAGGGTTTGAAGGATGGATCCCTGTACAGAATGCCTCGCATTCCCATTGGCTATTAGCGACAAGATATTTTTGATCTGCTGCCTCTGGAACACGCGACCCAGGGGGCTGAGTTGAAATGGCCTCTCCTGAGGATGCGTCATAATGTGCGTTTGGGTCCATGGAGACCTTGGAATGTGCTGGTTGTTCAGTGGCCCTGCGGAACTCTCCTACCTGAAGTGTTTGATACATCGCAGTAAGAAAGCTGCCCATGTGGAGATGAGAGATGTTTGGTTTGGTGATTCAGAAAAGCCCCATGTGCTGGTCTACGAAAACAGTCCTCAGAGAACGGAAACATGGAAACCAAAGCTAAGGTTCAGATTAGGGCCTGGGGGCCTGTCCATTTCAACCTTCTGTCTCTGGGGACACTGTCTGAGAGTCTAAGTGGAGATAGTTGCTCCGCTGGTGTCAGAGAGCCCCTCTTAGTCCAGGGTGGCCTATACTATTGATGGCCTCAGGGACCTTGGAGCTTTTCCCTAACCTGTAGTGTTGTGTTCAATGGATTGGGCACATTTTCCATGGAGAGGGCAGGCACAATCTTTCGCTGTTTGGTCCAGAGGCCCAAGCCTGGATGTTGTGTGGGTCCAGGCTGTGGGCACAGAAGTCTGAATACACAAACTCAGCTTATGAGTGGCACCTAGGGTATGGCAGGCCGGATGTACAGCCCGAGAGGGAGCTCCTGGGCCTCTGAAACAAGGGCGAGTGGGAGGCGTTCCTTCAGGCTTTTGTCCCTGGATGTTGTGTCCGTGATAGCCGTGGATTGGAGCGGTGGCCTCAGTTACTGTGGACGAGTATCCCTCTCTGGGGATTTGTCCCAGCTCCCAAGAGTTTGGGGTCATTTTGTGGGAAGGGTGGAGTCGTGTTGTCTGGCTCATGGGTCTCTCCAAGAAGGGATTCCAGAGCAGAGCTCTAGGTACGGGCGGGGTGACTGGAAAATTCAAACCGTGGTGAGGATTGGGTGCATAGGGGCTTGGCAAGCCCCGTATGTGGGCTCTTGGTCCAGGCCCTGACAGGCCTTTCTTTGACATGGGGCTCATGCTGAGGGTCACAGCGTGAATTTGTGCCCAAGCAGCACTCATGTTTGGGCGTGGCATCAGGGGCCATGAAGGTTTCTCCCACCCTGAAGGTGTGACTCCATGCCAAGAGCAAGCTTGACAGCCATGGGGAAGGAGGAGTTCTGTTTTGTGCTTGCTATACCCAGCTGTGTGGAGAATTGATATAATGTCTAGGTTCAGATATCTGAAAACCAGGTTAGGATGAGGTGACGGCATAAGACCATGGCGTGTCCGAAGTGCTGGGTGTGCCGCCAGCTCTCTCCTTGTCTGTCTGGACGTCTGGCTTCAGGCTGTGTCAGGCAGAGCATGAGTGCCCAGAGCAGCCTATCCAGTTCGGGTACCGTCGAGGCCCGAGCAGGTTGATCCTCATCTGGGTTTTTTGGAGAGCCCCACAGTGAAAAGTTTTTCTTCCGTTGGGCAGACACTGGGCTGGGTTTTGGTTCTGGAGTTCCTAGTCCGGAGGGCTTGTTTGCCAGGAGTGTGAGGAAGGAAGTCTGAAAACACAAGCTAGAGTGAGGTTTGGGTCCGAGGGCACGGCAGGCCCACTCTGCAGAGGCTGAATCGAGATCTCCTGCACTGAGGTCATGTCAACTATGAGACGTGCCTCAGGCTAGAGTTCTTGTCCAGCATGGCCTCTTCCTGAAGGGTGTGGGGGCTTCATGAGGCCTGAAAGTTTTGGCTACGATGGGATTTGTGAATTGCTCCAAAACTGAAGGTTACCTTCTGCACGACAGTCGAGTCCTATTGGATGGTTCCAAGAGGCCCCATATGGAAAGACTCGAGAGCAGGTGTCTAAGCATGGATGCCTGGGAACGCCACCTCATATTCCCACTCTTTAGTCAGGACAAGGCAGGCTCAATCTGCGGGCTCCTGGGTGAGCTACCCAGAGGGGAGAGTTGAAATGGACTCTCCTGAAGATGAGTCCTCCTGTGGCTTGGTGGCCTGGGAGACCTTGGAATGTGGAGGTGGCTCAGGGACTCTGCAGGATTCTCCAACATGAGGTGTTTGACACGGCTCCAACAAGGAAACTTCCCATGTGGAGACGAGAGGAGTTCTGTCCCGTGCCTCAGGAAAGCCCCATACCCTGTTCTTCGAACCAAAGCCTCTGAGGAGTGACACCTGGAAACCAAAGCAAGAGTTGAGACTACGGCCTAAAGGCCTGTCCGGCTCAACCTTCTATCTCTGTTGACATCTGTGTGCATGCATTCATGGATGTAGCTGCTCAGCTTGTGTCCGAATGCCCCTGTGAGTCCAGTGAGGCTCCCAGTAGTGGGATGTCCTCGGAGGCCTTGAGGTTTCTCATATTCTGGAGGTATGTGGCCAAAGGAATGGACACAGTTTCCCAGGAGAGAGCAGGCACGGTCCTGTGGTATGGCTCCAGAGGACCCAGCCTAGAGGCTGTGTTTGCCAGGGCTGTGGGGACAGATGTCTGAAAAAGCAAACTTGGCTCAGCTAGGGGCCAATGTAATGGCAGGCCTGATCTCTAGTCCGTGAGGGGAGATCCTCTGGAAATCAAAGTAGGGCAAGTGGGAGGCAGTCACTCAGGATTTTGTCTCTGGGTGTTGCGTTTACAGTGTCCGGTCAGGGTAGGGGTTGTCTCAGAGGCCGAGGAAGAGCCTTCCTCTCGGGGGATTGTCCAAGCTCCCAAGTGTTTGTGTTCATTCTGTGGGAATGAAGAGTAGTTTTTTCTGCCACAGGGGACCCCCCAGGAGACGGACTCTAGAGCACAGCAGTGGGTTCCCTCAACTGGAATACACACCATCTAGTTAGTCCTGGGTGCCTATGGGCATGGTAAGCCACATATGCGGGCCCTTGGTCCAGTCACTGAGAGGCATTACTTGAATAAGGTACTCATGCTGAGGATCACAATATGTGTTTGTGTCCAAGGCTGCCCTCACGCTTGGTCGTGGCCTCATGGGCCATGCAGTTTTCTCCTACACTGAAGGTTTGACTCACTGCCAGCAGCAAGGTTTCTTGCCATGGGGAAGGAGGGGTTCTGACTTGTGCATCAGGTTCCCCCCTGTGCAGGGATTGGAGATAAGGTCTAGGTTACGATGACTGAAAACCCAGGTTGGGAGTGGATGGTGGCCTAAGGCAGTGGCGGGTCCAATGTGCTGGGTGTGCAGCCAGCTGTGTCGGTGTCTGTTGGAAGGTCTGGGCTCAGGCTATTTGCGACAGAGCATCACTGTTTAAGGTAGCCTATGCAATTGGGGTGTTGCCGAGGGCCAAGCAGTTTGATCCTCATTTGGGGTTTCTGGGCAGCGCCATAGACAATGTTTTTCTCCTGGGAGGCAGCACAGTGCTTCATTGTGGCCCCAGAATTGCCAGTAGGGAGGGTTTGTGGGCCAGGAGTGTGAGGACGGAAGTCTGAAAACACAAGCTAGTGTGAGGATTGGAGCCAAGGGCAGAGCAGGCCCACTCTGCAGAGGCTGAATCAAAATATCCTGCATCTGAAGTCAGGCTGAGGATCAGACGTTGGCTGAGGCTGGAGTATGTGTCCATGATGGCACCTTCATGAAGTGGGGGCCTCATGAGGCCAAGTAAGTTTTCCCACGCTGAGTTTGGAGGTTGCCCCAAACCACAAGGTTTCCTTCTGCGGGACATTCGAGTCCTGTTGCATGGCTCCAGGACATACCATATGGAAGGACTGGGAGAGCAGGGTTTGAAGGATGGATCCCTGTACAGCATGCCTCGCATTCCCATTGGCTATTAGCGACAAGATATGTTTGATCTGCTGCCTCTGGAACACGCGACCCAGGGGGCTGAGTTGAAATGGCCTCTCCTGAGGATGCGTCATAATGTGCGTTTGGGTCCATGGAGACCTTGGAATGTGCTGGTTGTTCAGTGGCCCTGCGGAACTCTCCTACCTGAAGTGTTTGATACATCACAGTAAGAAAGCTGCCCATGTGGAGATGAGAGATGTTTGGTTTGGTGATTCAGAAAAGCCCAATGTGCTGGTCTACGAAAACAGTCCTCTGAGAACGGAAACATGGAAACCAAAGCTAAGGTTCAGATTAGGGCCTGGGGGCCTGTCCATTTAAACCTTCTGTCTCTGGGGACACTGTCTGAGAGTCTAAGTGGAGATAGTTGCTCCGCTGGTGTCAGAGAGCCCCTCTTAGTCCAGGTTGGCCTATACTATTGATGGCCTCAGGGACCTTGGAGCTTTTCCCTAACCTGTAGTGTTGTGTTCAATGGATTGGGCACATTTTCCTTGGAGAGGGCAGGCACAATCTTTCGCTGTTTGGTCCAGAGGCCCTAGCCTGGATGTTGTGTGGGTCCAGGCTGTGGGCACAGAAGTCTGAATACACAAACTCAGCTTATGAGTCGCACCTAGGGTATGGAAGGCCGGATGTACAGCCCGAGAGGGAGCTCCTGGGCCTCTGAAACAAGGGCGAGTGGGAGGCGTTCCTTCAGGCTTTTGTCCCTGGATGTTGTGTCCGTGATAGCCGTGGATTGGAGCGGTGGCCTCAGTTACTGTGGACGAGTATCCCTCTCTGGGGATTTGTCCCAGCTCCCAAGAGTTTGGGGTCATTTTGTGGGAAGGGTGGAGTCGTGTTGTCTGGCTCATGGGTCTCTCCAAGAAGGGATTCCAGAGCAGAGCTCTAGGTACGGGCGGGGTGACTGGAAAATTCAAACCGTGGTGAGGATTGGGTGCATAGGGGCTTGGCAAGCCCCATATGTGGGCTCTTGGTCCAGGCCCTGACAGGCCTTTCTTTGACATGGGGCTCATGCTGAGGGTCACAGCGTGAATTTGTGCCCAAGCAGCACTCATGTTTGGGCGTGGCATCAGGGGCCATGAAGGTTTCTCCCACCCTGAAGGTGTGACTCCATGCCAAGAGCAAGCTTGACAGCCATGGGGAAGGAGGAGTTCTGTTTTGTGCTTGCTATACCCAGCTGTGTGGAGAATTGATATAATGTCTAGGTTCAGATATCTGAAAACCAGGTTAGGATGAGGTGACGGCATAAGAACATGGCGTGTCCGAAGTGCTGGGTGTGCCGCCAGCTCTCTCCTTGTCTGTCTGGACGTCTGGCTTCAGGCTGTGTCAGGCAGAGCATGAGTGCCCAGAGCAGCCTATCCAGTTCGGGTACCGTCGAGGCCCGAGCAGGTTGATCCTCATCTGGGTTTTTTGGAGAGCCCCACAGTGAAAAGTTTTTCTTCCGTTGGGCAGACACTGGGCTGGGTTTTGGTTCTGGAGTTCCTAGTCCGGAGGGCTTGTTTGCCAGGAGTGTGAGGAAGGAAGTCTTAAAACACAAGCTAGAGTGAGGTTTGGGTCCGAGGGCACGGCAGGCCCACTCTGCAGAGGCTGAATCGAGATCTCCTGCACTGAGGTCATGTCAACTATGAGACGTGCCTCAGGCTAGAGTTCTTGTCCAGCATGGCCTCTTCCTGAAGGGTGTGGGGGCTTCATGAGGCCTGAAAGTTTTGGCTACGATGGGATTTGTGAACTGCTCCAAAACTGAAGGTTACCTTCTGCACGACAGTCGAGTCCTATTGGATGGTTCCAAGAGGCCCCATATGGAAAGACTCGAGAGCAGGTGTCTAAGCATGGATGCCTGGGAACGCCACCTCATATTCCCACTCTTTAGTCAGGACAAGGCAGGCTCAATCTGCGGGCTCCTGGGTGAGCTACCCAGAGGGGAGAGTTGAAATGGACTCTCCTGAAGATGAGTCCTACTGTGGCTTGGTGGCCTGGGAGACCTTGGAATGTGGAGGTGGCTCAGGGACTCTGCAGGATTCTCCAACATGAGGTGTTTGACACGGCTCCAACAAGGAAACTTCCCATGTGGAGACGAGAGTTCTGTTCCGTGCCTCAGGAAAGCCCCATACCCTGTTCTTCGAACCAAAGCCTCTGAGGAGTGACACCTGGAAACCAAAGCAAGAGTTGAGACTATGGCCTAAAGGCCTGTCCGGCTCAACCTTCTATCTCTGTTGACATCTGTGTGCATGCATTCATGGATGTAGCTGCTCAGCTTGTGTCCGAATGCCCCTGTGAGTCCAGTGAGGCTCCCAGTAGTGGGATGTCCTCGGAGGCCTTGAGGTTTCTCATATTCTGGAGGTGTGTGGCCAAAGGAATGGAAACAGTTTCCCAGGAGAGAGCAGGCACGGTCCTGTGGTATGGCTCCAGAGGACCCAGCCTAGAGGCTGTGTTTGCCAGGGCTGTGGGGACAGATGTCTGAAAAAGCAAACTTGGCTCAGCTAGGGGCCAATGTAATGGCAGGCCTGATCTCTAGTCCGTGAGGGGAGATCCTCTGGAAATCAAAGTAGGGCAAGTGGGAGGCAGTCACTCAGGATTTTGTCTCTGGGTGTTGCGTTTACAGTGTCCGGTCAGGGTAGGGGTTGTCTCAGAGGCCGAGGAAGAGCCTTCCTCTCGGGGGATTGTCCAAGCTCCCAAGTGTTTGTGTTCATTCTGTGGGAATGAAGAGTACTGTTTTCTGCCACAGGGGACACCCCAGGAGAGGGACTCTAGAGTACAGCAGTGGGTTCCCTCAACTGGAATACACACCATCTAGTTAGTCCTGGGTGCCTATGGGCATGGCAAGCCACATATGCGGGCTCTTGGTCCAGTCACTGAGAGGCGTTACTTGAATAAGGTACTCACGCTGAGGGTCACAATGTGTGTTTGTGCCCAAGGCGGCCCTCACGCTTGGGCGTGGCCTCATGGGCCATGCCGTTTTCTCCTACACTGAAGGTTTGACTCACTGCCAGCAGCAAGGTTTCTTGCCATGGGTAAGGAGGGGTTCTGACTTGTGCATAAGGTTCCCCCCTGTGCAGGGATTGGAGATAAGGTCTAGGTTCCGATGAATGAAAACCCAGGTTGGGAATGGATGGTGGCCTAAGGCAGTGGCGGGTCCAATGTGCTGGGTGTGCAGCCAGTTGTGTCGGTGTCTGTTGGAAGGTCTGGGCTCAGGCTATTTGCGACAGAGCATCACTGTTTAAGGTAGCCTATGCAATTGGGGTGTTGCCGAGGGCCAAGCAGTTTGATCCTCCTTTGGGGTTTCTGGGCAGCGCCATAGACAATGTTTTTCTCCTGGGAGGCAGGCACAGTGCTTCATTGTGGCCCCAGAATTCCCAGGAGGGAGGGTTTGTGGGCCAGGAGTGTGAGGACGGAAGTCTGAAAACACAAGCTAGTGTGAGGATTGGAGCCAAGGGCAGAGCAGGCCCACTCTGCAGAGGCTGAATCGAAATCTCCTGCATCTGAAGTCAGGCTGAGGATCAGACGTTGGCTGAGGCTGGAGTATGTGTCCATGATGGCACCTTCATGAAGTGGGGGCCTCATGAGGCCAAGGAAGTTTTCCCACGCTGAGTTTGGAGGTTGCCCCAAACCACAAGGTTTCCTTCTGTGGGACATTCGAGTCCTGTTGCATGGCTCCAGGACATACCATATGGAAGGACTGGAGAGCAGGGTTCGAAGGATGGATCCCTGTACAGCATGCCTCGCATTCCCATTGGCTATTAGCGACAAGATATGTTTGATCTGCTGCCTCTGGAACACGCGACCCAGGGGGCTGAGTTGAAATGGCCTCTCCTGAGGATGCGTCATAATGTGCGTTTGGGTCCATGGAGACCTTGGAATGTGCTGGTTGTTCAGTGGCCCTGCGGAACTCTCCTACCTGAAGTGTTTGATACATCCCAGTAAGAAAGCTGCCCATGTGGAGATGAGAGAGGTTTGGTTTGGTGATTCAGAAAAGCCCCATGTGCTGGTCTACGAAAACAGTCCTCTGAGAACGGAAACATGGAAACCAAAGCTAAGGTTCAGATTAGGGCCTGGGGGCCTGTCCATTTCAACCTTCTGTCTCTGGGGACACTGTCTGAGAGTCTAAGTGGAGATAGTTGCTCCGCTGGTGTCAGAGAGCCCCTCTTAGTCCAGGGTGGCCTATACTATTGATGGCCTCAGGGACCTTGGAGCTTTTCCCTAACCTGTAGGGTTGTGGTCAATGGATTGGGCACACTTTCCTTGGAGAGGGCAGGCACAATCTTTCACTGTTTGATCCAGAGGCCCTAGCCTGGATGTTGTGTGGGTCCAGGCTGTGGGCACAGAAGACTGAATAAACAAACTCAGCTTATGAGTGGCGCCTAGGGAATGGCCGGCGGATGTACAGCCCGAGAGGGAGCTCCTGGGCCTCTGAAACAAGGGCGAGTGGGAGGCGTTCCTTCAGGCTTTTGTCTCTGGATGTTGTGTCCGGGATAGCCGTGGATTGGAGCTGTGGCCTCAGGTACTGTGGACGAGTATCCCTCTCTGGGGATTTGTCCCAGCTCCCAAGAGTTTGGGGTCATTTTGTGGGAAGGGTGTAGTCGTGTTGTCTGGCTCATGGGTCTCTCCAAGAAAGGGATTCCAGAGCAGAGCTCCAGGTACGGGCGGGGCGACTGGAAAATTCAAACCGTGGTGAGGATTGGGTGCATAGGGGCTTGGCAAGCCCCATATGTGGGCTCTTGGTCCAGGCCCTTCAGGCCTTTCTTTGACATGGGGCTCATGCTGAGGGTCACAGTGTGAATTTGTGCCCAAGCAGCACTCAAGTTTGGGCGTGGCATCAGGGGCCATGAAGGTTTCTCCCACCCTGAAGGTGTGACTGCATGCCAAGAGCAAGCTTGACAGCCATGGGGAAGGAGGAGTTCTGTTTTGTGCTTGCTATACCCAGCTGTGTGGAGAATTGATATAATGTCTAGGTTCAGATATCGGAAAACCAAGGTTAGGATGAGGTGACGGCATAAGACCATGGCGTGTCCGAAGTGCTGGGTGTGCGGCCAGCTGTCTCCTTGTTTGTCTGGACGTCTGGCTTCAGGCTGTGTCAGGCAGAGCATGAGTGCCCAGAGCAGCCTATCCAGTTCGGGTACCGTCGAGGCCCGAGCAGGTTGATCCTCATCTGGGTTTTCTGGAGAGCCCCACAGGGAAACGTTTTTCTTCCGTTGGGCAGACACTGGGCTGGGTTTTGGTTCCGGAGTTCCTAGTCCGGAGGGCTTGTTTGCCAGGAGTGTGAGGAAGGAAGTCTGAAAACACAAGCTAGCGTGAGGTTTGGGACCGAGGGCACGGCAGGCCCACTCTGCAGGGGCTGAATCGAGATCTCCTGCACTGAGGTCATGTCAACTATGAGACGTGCCTCAGGCTAGAGTTCTTGTCCAGCATGGCCTCTTCCTGAAGCGTGTGGGGGCTTCATGAGGCCAGAAAGTTTTGGCTACGATGGGATTTGTGAACTGCTCCAAAACTGAAGGTTACCTTCTGCACGACAGTCGAGTCCTATTGGATGGTTCCAAGAGGCCCCATATGGAAAGACTCGAGAGCAGGTGTCTAAGCATGGATGCCTGGGAACGCCACCTCATATTCCCACTCTTTAGTCAGGACAAGGCAGGCTCAATCTGCGGGCTCCTGGGTGAGCTACCCAGAGGGGAGAGTTGAAATGGAGTCTCCTGAAGATGAGTCCTACTGTGGCTTGGTGGCCTGGGAGACCTTGGAATGTGGAGGTGGCTCAGGGACTCTGCAGGATTCTCCAACATGAGGTGTTTGACACGGCTCCAACAAGGAAACGTCCCATGTGGAGACGAGAGGAATTCTGTTCCGTGCCTCAGGAAAGCCCCATACTCTGTTCTTCGAACCAAAGCCTCTGAGGAGTGACACCTGGAAACCAAAGCAAGAGTTGAGACTACGGCCTAAAGGCCTGTCCGGCTCAACCTTCTATCTCTGTTGACATCTGTGTGCATGCATTCATGGATGTAGCTGCTCAGCTTGTGTCCGAATGCCCCTGTTAGTCCAGTGGGGATCCCAGTAGAGGGATGTCCTCGGAGGCCTTGAGGTTTCTCATATTCTGGAGGTGTGTGGCCAAAGGAATGGACACAGTTTCCCAGGAGAGAGCAGGCACGGTCCTGTGGTATGGCTCCAGAGGACCTAGCCTAGAGGCTGTGTTTGCCAGGGCTGTGGGGACAGATGTCTGAAAAAGCAAACTTGGCTCAGCTAGGGGCCAATGTAATGGCAGGCCTGATCTCTAGTCCGTGAGGGGAGATCCTCTGGAAATCAAAGTAGGGCAAGTGGGAGGCAGTCACTCAGGATTTTGTCTCTGGGTGTTGCGTTTACAGTGTCCGGTCAGGGTAGGGGTTGTCTCAGAGGCCGAGGAAGAGCCTACCTCTCGGGGGATTGTCAATCTCCCAAGTGTTTGTGTTCATTCTGTGGGAATGAAAAGTACTGTTTTCTGCCACAGGGGACACCCCAGGAGAGGGACTCTAGAGCACAGCAGTGGGTTCCCTCAACTGGAATACACACCATCTAGTTAGTCCTGGGTGCCTATGGGCATGGCAAGCCACATATGCGGGCTCTTGGTCCAGTCACTGAGAGGCGTTACTTGAATAAGGTACTCAGGCTGAGGGTCACAATGTGTGTTTGTGCCCAAGGCGGCCCTCACGCTTGGGCGTGGCCTCATGGGCCATGCCGTTTTCTCCTACACTGAAGGTTTGACTCACTGCCAGCAGCAAGGTTTCTTGCCATGGGGAAGGAGGGGTTCTGACTTGTGCATAAGGTTCCCCCCTGTGCAGGGATTGGAGATAAGGTCTAGGTTCCGATGACTGAAAACCCAGGTTGGGAATGGATGGTGGCCTAAGGCAGTGGCGGGTCCAATGTGCTGGGTGTGCAGCCAGCTGTGTCGGTGTCTGTTGGAAGGTCTGGGCTCAAGCTATTTGCGACAGAGCATCACTGTTTAAGGTAGCCTATGCAATTGGGGTGTTGCCGAGGGCCAAGCAGTTTGATCCTCCTTTGGGGTTTCTGGGCAGCGCCATAGACAATGTTTTTCTCCTGGGAGGCAGGCACAGTGCTTCATTGTGGCCCCAGAATTCCCAGGAGGGAGGGTTTGTGGGCCAGGAGTGTGAAGACGGAAGTCTGAAAACACAAGCTAGTGTGAGGATTGGAGCCAAGGGCAGAGCAGGCCCACTCTGCAGAGGCTGAATCAAAATCTCCTGCATCTGAAGTCAGGCTGAGGATCAGACGTTGGCTGAGGCTGGAGTATGTGTCCATGATGGCACCTTCATGAAGTGGGGGCCTCATGAGGCCAAAAAAGTTTTCCCACGCTGAGTTTGGAGGTTGCCCCAAACCACAAGGTTTCCTTCTGCGGGACATTCGAGTCCTGTTGCATGGCTCCAGGACATACCATATGGAAGGATTGGAGAGCAGGGTTCGAAGGATGGATCCCTGTACAGCATGCCTCGCATTCCCATTGGCTATTAGCGACAAGATATGTTTGATCTGCTGCCTCTGGAACACGCGACCCAGGGGGCTGAGTTGAAATGGCCTCTCCTGAGGATGCGTCATAATGTGCGTTTGGGTCCATGGAGACCTTGGAATGTGCTGGTTGTTCAGTGGCCCTGCGGAACTCTCCTACCTGAAGCGTTTGATACATCCCAGTAAGAAAGCTGCCCATGTGGAGATGAGAGAGGTTTGGTTTGGTGCCTCAGAAAAGCCCCATGTGCTGGTCTACGAAAACAGTCCTCTGAGAACGGAAACATGGAAACCAAAGCTAAGGTTCAGATTAGGGCCTGGGGGCCTGTCCATTTCAACCTTCTGTCTCTGGGGACACTGTCTGAGAGTCTAAGTGGA
Source organism: Mustela nivalis (assembly GCF_964662115.1). Taxonomy (NCBI): domain Eukaryota; kingdom Metazoa; phylum Chordata; class Mammalia; order Carnivora; family Mustelidae; genus Mustela; species Mustela nivalis. The sequence continues at coordinate 900,028 of NW_028136364.1, forward strand.
GATAGTTGCTCCGCTGGTGTCAGAGAGCCCCTCTTAGTCCAGGGTGGCCTATACTATTGATGGCCTCAGGGAACTTGGAGCTTTTCCCTAACCTGTAGGGTTGTGGTCAATGGATTGGGCACACTTTCCTTGGAGAGGGCAGGCACAATCTTTCGCTGTTTGATCCAGAGGCCCTAGCCTGGATGTTGTGTGGGTCCAGGCTGTGGGCACAGAAGACTGAATAAACAAACTCAGCTTATGAGTGGCGCCTAGGGTATGGCCGGCGGATGTACAGCCCGAGAGGGAGCTCCTGGGCCTCTGAAACAAGGGCGAGTGGGAGGCGTTCCTTCAGGCTTTTGTCTCTGGATGTTGTGTCCGGGATAGCCGTGGATTGGAGCTGTGGCCTCAGGTACTGTGGACGAGTATCCCTCTCTGGGGATTTGTCCCAGCTCCCAAGAGTTTGGGGTCATTTTGTGGGAAGGGTGGAGTCGTGTTGTCTGGCTCATGGGTCTCTCCAAGAAAGGGATTCCAGAGCAGAGCTCCAGGTACAGGCGGGGCGACTGGAAAATTCAAACCGTGGTGAGGATTGGGTGCATAGGGGCTTGGCAAGCCCCATATGTGGGCTCTTGGTCCAGGCCCTGACAGGCCTTTCTTTGACATGGGGCTCATGCTGAGGGTCACAGTGTGAATTTGTGCCCAAGCAGCACTCAAGTTTGGGCGTGGCATCAGGGGCCATGAAGGTTTCTCCCACCCTGAAGGTGTGACTGCATGCCAAGAGCAAGCTTGACAGCCATGGGGAAGGAGGAGTTCTGTTTTGTGCTTGCTATACCCAGCTGTGTGGAGAATTGATATAATGTCTAGGTTCAGATATCGGAAAACCAAGGTTAGGATGAGGTGACGGCATAAGACCATGGCGTGTCCGAAGTGCTGGGTGTGCGGCCAGCTGTCTCCTTGTCTGTCTGGACGTCTGGCTTCAGGCTGTGTCAGGCAGAGCATGAGTGCCCAGAGCAGCCTATCCAGTTCGGGTACCGTCGAGGCCCGAGCAGGTTGATCCTCATCTGGGTTTTCTGGAGAGCCCCACAGGGAAACGTTTTTCTTCCGTTGGGCAGACACTGGGCTGGGTTTTGGTTCCGGAGTTCCTAGTCCGGAGGGCTTGTTTGCCAGGAGTGTGAGGAAGGAAGTCTGAAAACACAAGCTAGCGTGAGGTTTGGGACCGAGGGCACGGCAGGCCCACTCTGCAGGGGCTGAATCGAGATCTCCTGCACTGAGGTCATGTCAACTATGAGACGTGCCTCAGGCTAGAGTTCTTGTCCAGCATGGCCTCTTCCTGAAGGGTGTGGGGGCTTCATGAGGCCAGAAAGTTTTGGCTACGATGGGATTTGTGAACTGCTCCAAAACTGAAGGTTACCTTCTGCACGACAGTCGAGTCCTATTGGATGGTTCCAAGAGGCCCCATATGGAAAGACTCGAGAGCAGGTGTCTAAGCATGGATGCCTGGGAACGCCACCTCATATTCCCACTCTTTAGTCAGGACAAGGCAGGCTCAATCTGCGGGCTCCTGGGTGAGCTACCCAGAGGGGAGAGTTGAAATGGAGTCTCCTGAAGATGAGTCCTACTGTGGCTTGGTGGCCTGGGAGACCTTGGAATGTGGAGGTGGCTCAGGGACTCTGCAGGATTCTCCAACATGAGGTGTTTGACACGGCTCCAACAAGGAAACGTCCCATGTGGAGACGAGAGGAATTCTGTTCCGTGCCTCAGGAAAGCCCCATACTCTGTTCTTCGAACCAAAGCCTCTGAGGAGTGACACCTGGAAACCAAAGCAAGAGTTGAGACTACGGCCTAAAGGCCTGTCCGGCTCAACCTTCTATCTCTGTTGACATCTGTGTGCATGCATTCATGGATGTAGCTGCTCAGCTTGTGTCCGAATGCCCCTGTTAGTCCAGTGAGGCTCCCAGTAGAGGGATGTCCTCGGAGGCCTTGAGGTTTCTCATATTCTGGAGGTGTGTGGCCAAAGGAATGGACACAGTTTCCCAGGAGAGAGCAGGCACGGTCCTGTGGTATGGCTCCAGAGGACCTAGCCTAGAGGCTGTGTTTGCCAGGGCTGTGGGGACAGATGTCTGAAAAAGCAAACTTGGCTCAGCTAGGGGCCAATGTAATGGCAGGCCTGATCTCTAGTCCGTGAGGGGAGATCCTCTGGAAATCAAAGTAGGGCAAGTGGGAGGCAGTCACTCAGGATTTTGTCTCTGGGTGTTGCGTTTACAGTGTCCGGTCAGGGTAGGGGTTGTCTCAGAGGCCGAGGAAGAGCCTACCTCTCGGGGGATTGTCCAATCTCCCAAGTGTTTGTGTTCATTCTGTGGGAATGAAAAGTACTGTTTTCTGCCACAGGGGACACCCCAGGAGAGGGACTCTAGAGCACAGCAGTGGGTTCCCTCAACTGGAATACACACCATCTAGTTAGTCCTGGGTGCCTATGGGCATGGCAAGCCACATATGCGGGCTCTTGGTCCAGTCACTGAGAGGCGTTACTTGAATAAGGTACTCAGGCTGAGGGTCACAATGTGTGTTTGTGCCCAAGGCGGCCCTCACGCTTGGGCGTGGCCTCATGGGCCATGCCGTTTTCTCCTACACTGAAGGTTTGACTCACTGCCAGCAGCAAGGTTTCTTGCCATGGGGAAGGAGGGGTTCTGACTTGTGCATCAGGTTCCCCCCTGTGCAGGGATTGGAGATAAGGTCTAGGTTCCGATGACTGAAAACCCAGGTTGGGAATGGATGGTGGCCTAAGGCAGTGGCGGGTCCAATGTGCTGGGTGTGCAGCCAGCTGTGTCGGTGTCTGTTGGAAGGTCTGGGCTCAGGCTATTTGCGACAGAGCATCACTGTTTAAGGTAGCCTATGCAATTGGGGTGTTGCCGAGGGCCAAGCAGATTGATCCTCCTTTGGGGTTTCTGGGCAGCGCCATAGACAATGTTTTTCTCCTGGGAGGCAGGCACAGTGCTTCATTGTGGCCCCAGAATTCCCAGTAGGGAGGGTTTGTGGGCCAGGAGTGTGAAGACGGAAGTCTGAAAACACAAGCTAGTGTGAGGATTGGAGCCAAGGGCAGAGCAGGCCCACTCTGCAGAGGCTGAATCAAAATCTCCTGCATCTGAAGTCAGGCTGAGGATCAGACGTTGGCTGAGGCTGGAGTATGTGTCCATGATGGCACCTTCATGAAGTGGGGGCCTCATGAGGCCAAAAAAGTTTTCCCACGCTGAGTTTGGAGGTTGCCCCAAACCACAAGGTTTCCTTCTGCGGGACATTCGAGTCCTGTTGCATGGCTCCAGGACATACCATATGGAAGGATTGGAGAGCAGGGTTCGAAGGATGGATCCCTGTACAGCATGCCTCGCATTCCCATTGGCTATTAGCGACAAGATATGTTTGATCTGCTGCCTCTGGAACACGCGACCCAGGGGGCTGAGTTGAAATGGCCTCTCCTGAGGATGCGTCATAATGTGCGTTTGGGTCCATGGAGACCTTGGAATGTGCTGGTTGTTCAGTGGCCCTGCGGAACTCTCCTACCTGAAGCGTTTGATACATCCCAGTAAGAAAGCTGCCCATGTGGAGATGAGAGAGGTTTGGTTTGGTGCCTCAGAAAAGCCCCATGTGCTGGTCTACGAAAACAGTCCTCTGAGAACGGAAACATGGAAACCAAAGCTAAGGTTCAGATTAGGGCCTGGGGGCCTGTCCATTTCAACCTTCTGTCTCTGGGGACACTGTCTGAGAGTCTAAGTGGAGATAGTTGCTCCGCTGGTGTCAGAGAGCCCCTCTTAGTCCAGGGTGGCCTATACTATTGATGGCCTCAGGGAACTTGGAGCTTTTCCCTAACCTGTAGGGTTGTGCTCAATGGATTGGGCACACTTTCCTTGGAGAGGGCAGGCACAATATTTCGCTGTTTGATCCAGAGGCCCTAGCCTGGATGTTGTGTGGGTCCAGGCTGTGGGCACAGAAGACTGAATAAACAAACTCAGCTTATGAGTGGCGCCTAGGGTATGGCCGGCGGATGTACAGCCCGAGAGGGAGCTCCTGGGCCTCTGAAACAAGGGCGAGTGGGAGGCGTTCCTTCAGGCTTTTGTCTCTGGATGTTGTGTCCGGGATAGCCGTGGATTGGAGCTGTGGCCTCAGGTACTGTGGACGAGTATCCCTCTCTGGGGATTTGTCCTAGCTCCCAAGAGTTTGGGGTCATTTTGTGGGAAGGGTGGAGTCGTGTTGTCTGGCTCATGGGTCTCTCCAAGAAAGGGATTCCAGAGCAGAGCTCCAGGTACGGGCGGGGCGACTGGAAAATTCAAACCGTGGTGAGGATTGGGTGCATAGGGGCTTGGCAAGCCCCATATGTGGGCTCTTGTTCCAGGCCCTGACAGGCCTTTCTTTGACATGGGGCTCATGCTGAGGGTCACAGTGTGAATTTGTGCCCAAGCAGCACTCAAGTTTGGGCGTGGCATCAGGGGCCATGAAGGTTTCTCCCACCCTGAAGGTGTGACTCCATGCCAAGAGCAAGCTTGACAGCCATGGGGAAGGAGGAGTTCTGTTTTGTGCTTGCTATACCCAGCTGTGTGGAGAATTGATATAATGTCTAGGTTCAGATATCGGAAAACCAAGGTTAGGATGAGGTGACGGCATAAGACCATGGCGTGTCCGAAGTGCTGGGTGTGCGGCCAGCTGTCTCCTTGTCTGTCTGGACGTCTGGCTTCAGGCTGTGTCAGGCAGAGCATGAGTGCCCAGAGCAGCCTATCCAGTTCGGGTACCGTCGAGGCCCGAGCAGGTTGATCCTCATCTGGGTTTTCTGGAGAGCCCCACAGGGAAACGTTTTTCTTCCGTTGGGCAGACACTGGGCTGGGTTTTGGTTCCGGAGTTCCTAGTCCGGAGGGCTTGTTTGCCAGGAGTGTGAGGAAGGAAGTCTGAAAACACAAGCTAGCGTGAGGTTTGGGACCGAGGGCACGGCAGGCCCACTCTGCAGAGGCTGAATCGAGATCTCCTGCACTGAGGTCATGTCAACTATGAGACGTGCCTCAGGCTAGAGTTCTTGTCCAGCATGGCCTCTTCCTGAAGGGTGTGGGGGCTTCATGAGGCCTGAAAGTTTTGGCTACGATGGGATTTGTGAATTGCTCCAAACCTGAAGGTTACCTTCTGCACGACAGTCGAGTCCTATTGGATGGTTCCAAGAGGCCCCATATGGAAAGACTCGAGAGCAGGTGTCTAAGCATGGATGCCTGGGAACGCCACCTCATATTCCCACTCTTTAGTCAGGACAAGGCAGGCTCAATCTGCGGGCTCCTGGGTGAGCTACCCAGAGGGGAGAGTTGAATGGACTCTCCTGAAGATGAGTCCTCCTGTGGCTTGGTGGCCTGGGAGACCTTGGAATGTGTAGGTGGCTCAGGGACTCTGCAGGATTCTCCAACATGAGGTGTTTGACACGGCTCCAACAAGGAAACTTCCCATGTGGAGACGAGAGGAGTTCTGTCCCGTGCCTCAGGAAAGCCCCATACCCTGTTCTTCGAACCAAAGCCTCTGAGGAGTGACACCTGGAAACCAAAGCAAGAGTTGAGACTACGGCCTAAAGTCCTGTCCGGCTCAACCTTCTATCTCTGTTGACATCTGTGTGCATGCATTCATGGATGTAGCTGCTCAGCTTGTGTCCGAATGCCCCTGTGAGTCCAGTGAGGCTCCCAGTAGTGGGATGTCCTCGGAGGCCTTGAGGTTTCTCATATTAAGGAGGTATGTGGCCAAAGGAATGGACACAGTTTCCCAGGAGAGAGCAGGCACGGTCCTGAGGTATGGCTCCAGAGGACCCAGCCTAGAGGCTGTGTTTGCCAGGGCTGTGGGGACAGATGTCTGAAAAAGCAAACTTGGCTCAGCTAGGGGCCAATGTAATGGCAGGCCTGATCTCTAGTCCGTGAGGGGAGATCCTCTGGAAATCAAAGTAGGGCAAGTGGGAGGCAGTCACTCAGGATTTTGTCTCTGGGTGTTGCGTTTACAGTGTCCGGTCAGGGTAGGGGTTGTCTCAGAGGCCGAAGAAGAGCCTTCCTCTCGGGGGATTGTCCAATCTCCCAAGTGTTTGTGTTCATTCTGTGGGAATGAAAAGTACTGTTTTCTGCCACAGGGGACACCCCAGGAGAGGGACTCTAGAGCACAGCAGTGGGTTCCCTCAACTGGAATACACACCATCTAGTTAGTCCTGGGTGCCTATGGGCATGGCAAGCCACATATGCGGGCTCTTGGTCCAGTCACTGAGAGGCGTTACTTGAATAAGGTACTCACACTGAGGGTCACAATGTGTGTGTGTGCCCAAGGCGGCCCTCACGCTTGGGCGTGGCCTCATGGGCCATGCCGTTTTCTCCTACACTGAAGGTTTGACTCACTGCCAGCAGCAAGGTTTCTTGCCATGGGGAAGGAGGGGTTCTGACTTGTGCATCAGGTTCCCCCCTGTGCAGGGATTGGAGATAAGGTCTAGGTTCCGATGACTGAAAACCCAGGTTGGGAATGGATGGTGGCCTAAGGCAGTGGCGGGTCCAATGTGCTGGGTGTGCAGCCAGCTGTGTCGGTGTCTGTTGGAAGGTCTGGGCTCAGGCTATTTGCGACAGAGCATCACTGTTTAAGGTAGCCTATGCAATTGGGGTGTTGCCGAGGGCCAAGCAGTTTGATCCTCCTTTGGGGTTTCTGGGCAGCGCCATAGACAATGTTTTTCTCCTGGGAGGCAGGCACAGTGCTTCATTGTGGCCCCAGAATTCCCAGTAGGGAGGGTTTGTGGGCCAGGAGTGTGAGGACGGAAGTCTGAAAACACAAGCTAGTGTGAGGATTGGAGCCAAGGGAGAGCAGGCCCACTCTGCAGAGGCTGAATCAAAATCTCCTGCATCTGCAGTCAAGCTGAGGATCAGACATTGGCTGAGGCTGGAGTATGTGTCCATGATGGCACTTTCATGAAGTGGGGGCCTCATGAGGCCAAAAAAGTTTGCCCACGCTGAGTTTGGAGGTTGCCCCAAACCACAAGGTTTCCTTCTGCGGGACATTCGAGTCCTGTTGCATGGCTCCAGGACATACCATATGGAAGGATTGGAGAGCAGGGTTCGAAGGATGGATCCCTGTACAGCATGCCTCGCATTCCCATTGGCTATTAGCGACAAGATATGTTTGATCTGCTGCCTCTGGAACACGCGACCCAGGGGGCTGAGTTGAAATGGCCTCTCCTGAGGATGCGTCATAATGTGCGTTTGGGTCCATGGAGACCTTGGAATGTGCTGGTTGTTCAGTGGCCCTGCGGAACTCTCCTACCTGAAGCGTTTGATACATCCCAGTAAGAAAGCTGCCCATGTGGAGATGAGAGAGGTTTGGTTTGGTGCCTCAGAAAAGCCCCATGTGCTGGTCTACGAAAACAGTCCTCTGAGAACGGAAACGTGGAAACCAAAGCTAAGGTTCAGATTAGCGCCTGGGGGCCTGTCCATTTCAACCTTCTGTCTCTGGGGACACTGTCTGAGAGTCTAAGTGGAGATAGTTGCTCCGCTGGTGTCAGAGAGCCCCTCTTAGTCCAGGGTGGCCTATACTATTGATGGCCTCAGGGACCTTGGAGCTTTTCCCTAACTTGTAGGGTTGTGGTCAATGGATTGGGCACACTTTCCTTGGAGAGGGCAGGCACAATCTTTCGCTGTTTGATCCAGAGGCCCTAGCCTGGATGTTGTGTAGGTCCAGGCTGTGGGCACAGAAGACTGAATAAACAAACTCAGCTTATGAGTGGCGCCTAGGGTATGGCCGGCGGATGTACAGCCCGAGAGGGAGCTCCTGGGCCTCTGAAACAAGGGCGAGTGGGAGGCGTTCCTTCAGGCTTTTGTCTCTGGATGTTGTGTCCGGGATAGCCGTGGATTGGAGCGGTGGCCTCAGGTACTGTGGACGAGTATCCCTCTCTGGGGATTTGTCCCAGCTCCCAAGAGTTTGGGGTCATTTTGTGGGAAGGGTGTAGTCGTGTTGTCTGGCTCATGGGTCTCTCCAAGAAAGGGATTCCAGAGCAGAGCTCCAGGTACGGGCGGGGCGACTGGAAAATTCAAACCGTGGTGAGGATTGGGTGCATAGGGGCTTGGCAAGCCCCATATGTGGGTTCTTGTTCCAGGCCCTGACAGGCCTTTCTTTGACATGGGGCTCATGCTGAGGGTCACAGTGTGAATTTGTGCCCAAGCATCACTCAAGTTTGGGCGTGGCATCAGGGGCCATGAAGCTTTCTCCCACCCTGAAGGTGTGACTGCATGCCAAGAGCAAGCTTGACAGCCATGGGGAAGGAGGAGTTCTGTTTTGTGCTTGCTATACCCAACTGTGTGGAAAATTGATATAATGTCTAGGTTCAGATATCGGAAAACCAAGGTTAGGATGAGGTGACGGCATAAGACCATGGCGTGTCCGAAGTGCTGGGTGTGGGGCCAGCTGTCTCCTTGTCTGTCTGGACGTCTGGCATCAGGCTGTGTCAGGCAGAGCATGAGTGCCCAGAGCATCCTATCCAGTTCGGGTACCGTCGAGGCCCGAGCAGGTTGATCCTCATCTGGGTTTTCTGGAGAGCCCCACAGGGAAACGTTTTTCTTCCGTTGGGCAGACACTGGGCTGGGTTTTGGTTCCGGAGTTCCTAGTCCGGAGGGCTTGTTTGCCAGGAGTGTGAGGAAGGAAGTCTGAAAACACAAGCTAGCGTGAGGTTTGGGACCGAGGGCACGGCAGGCCCACTCTGCAGGGGCTGAATCGAGATCTCCTGCACTGAGGTCATGTCAACTATGAGACGTGCCTCAGGCTAGAGTTCTTGTCCAGCATGGCCTCTTCCTGAAGGGTGTGGGGGCTTCATGAGGCCAGAAAGTTTTGGCTACGATGGGATTTGTGAACTGCTCCAAAACTGAAGGTTACCTTCTGCACGACAGTCGAGTCCTATTGGATGGTTCCAAGAGGCCCCATATGGAAAGACTCGAGAGCAGGTGTCTAAGCATGGATGCCTGGGAACGCCACCTCATATTCCCACTTTTTAGTCAGGACAAGGCAGGCTCAATCTGCGGGCTCCTGGGTGAGCTACCCAGAGGGGAGAGTTGAAATGGACTCTCCTGAAGATGAGTCCTCCTGTGGCTTGGTGGCCTGGGAGACCTTGGAATGTGGAGGTGGCTCAGGGACTCTGCAGGATTCTCCAACATGAGGTGTTTGACACGGCTCCAACAAGGAAACTTCCCATGTGGAGACGAGAGGAGTTCTGTTCCGTGCCTCAGGAAAGCCCCATACCCTGTTCTTCGAACCAAAGCCTCTGAGGAGTGACACCTGGAAACCAAAGCAAGAGTTGAGACTACGGCCTAAAGGCCTGTCCGGCTCAACCTTCTATCTCTGTTGACATCTGTGTGCATGCATTCATGGATGTAGCTGCTCAGCTTGTGTCCGAATGCCCCTGTTAGTCCAGTGAGGCTCCCAGTAGAGGGATGTCCTCGGAGGCCTTGAGGTTTCTCATATTCTGGAGGTGTGTGGCCAAAGGAATGGACACAGTTTCCCAGGAGAGAGCAGGCACGGTCCTGTGGTATGGCTCCAGAGGACCCAGCCTAGAGGCTGTGTTTGCCAGGGCTGTGGGGACAGATGTCTGAAAAAGCAAACTTGGCTCAGCTAGGGGCCAATGTAATGGCAGGCCTGATCTCTAGTCCGTGAGGGGAGATCCTCTGGAAATCAAAGTAGGGCAAGTGGGAGGCAGTCACTCAGGATTTTGTCTCTGGGTGTTGCGTTTACAGTGTCCGGTCAGGGTAGGGGTTGTCTCAGAGGCCGAGGAAGAGCCTTCCTCTCGGGGGATTGTCCAATCTCCCAAGTGTTTGTGTTCATTCTGTGGGAATGAAAATACTGTTTTCTGCCACAGGGGACACCCCAGGAGAGGGACTCTAGAGCACAGCAGTGGGTTCCCTCAACTGGAATACACACCATCTAGTTAGTCCTGGGTGCCTATGGGCATGGCAAGCCACATATGCGGGCTCTTGGTCCAGTCACTGAGAGGCGTTACTTGAATAAGGTACTCACGCTGAGGGTCACAATGTGTGTTTGTGCCCAAGGCGGCCCTCACGCTTGGGCGTGGCCTCATGGGCCATGCCGTTTTCTCCTACACTGAAGGTTTGACTCACTGCCAGCAGCAAGGTTTCTTGCCATGGGGAAGGAGGGGTTCTGACTTGTGCATCAGGTTCCCCCCTGTGCAGGGATTGGAGATAAGGTCTAGGTTCCGATGACTGAAAACCCAGGTTGGGAATGGATGGTGGCCTAAGGCAGTGGCGGGTCCAATGTGCTGGGTGTGCAGCCAGCTGTGTCGGTGTCTGTTGGAAGGTCTGGGCTCAGGCTATTTGCGACAGAGCATCACTGTTTAAGGTAGCCTATGCAATTGGGGTGTTGCCGAGGGCCAAGCAGTTTGATCCTCATTTGGGGTTTCTGGGCAGCGCCATAGACAATGTTTTTCTCCTGGGAGGCAGCACAGTGCTTCATTGTGGCCCCAGAATTCCCAGTAGGGAGGGTTTGTGGGCCAGGAGTGTGAGGACGGAAGTCTGAAAACACAAGCTAGTGTGAGGATTGGAGCCAAGGGCAGAGCAGGCCCACTCTGCAGAGGCTGAATCAAAATCTCCTGCATCTGAAGTCAGGCTGAGGATCAGACGTTGGCTGAGCCTGGAGTATGTGTCCATGATGGACCTTCATGAAGTGGGTGCCTCATGAGGCCAAGGAAGTTTGCCCACGCTGAGTTTGGAGGTTGCCCCAAAGCACAAGGTTTCCTTCTGCGGGACATTCGAGTCCTGTTGCATGGCTCCAGGACATACCATATGGAAGGATTGGAGAGCAGGGTTCGAAGGATGGATCCCTGTACAGCATGCCTCGCATTCCCATTGGCTATTAGCGACAAGATATGTTTGATCTGCTGCCTCTGGAACACGCGACCCCGGAGGCTGAGTTAAAAAGGTCTCTCCTGAGGATGCGTCATAATGTGCATTTGGGTCCATGGAGACCTTGGAATGTGCTGGTTGTTCAGTGGCCCTGCGGAACACTCCTACCTGAAGTGTTTGATACATCCCAGTAAGAAAGCTCCCCATGTGGAAATGAGAGAGGTTTGGTTTGGTGCCTCAGAAAAGCCCCATGTGCTGGTCTACGAAAACAGTCCTCTGAGAACGGAAACGTGGAAACCAAAGCTAAGGTTCAGATTAGGGCCTGGGGGCCTGTCCATTTCAACTTTCTGTCTCTGGGGACACTGTCTGAGAGTCTAAGTGGAGATAGTTGCTCCGCTGGTGTCAGAGAGCCCCTCTTAGTCCAGGGTGGCCTATACTATTGATGGCATCAGGGACCTTGGAGCTTTTCCCTAACCTGTAGGGTTGTGGTCAATGGATTGGGCACACTTTCCTTGGAGAGGGCAGGCACAATCTTTCCCTGTTTGGTCCAGAGGCCCTAGCCTGGATGTTGTGTGGGTCCAGGCTGTGGGCACAGAAGTCTGAATACACAAACTCAGCTTATGAGTGGCGCCTAGGGTATGGCAGGCCGGATGTACAGCCCGAGAGGGAGCTCCTGGGCCTCTGAAACAAGGGCGAGTGGGAGGCGTTCCTTCAGGCTTTTGTCTCTGGATGTTGTGTCTGGGATAGCCGTGGATTGGAGCGGTGGCCTCAGGTACTGTGGACGAGTATCCCTCTCTGGGGATTTGTCCCAGCTCCCAAGAGTTTGGGGTCATTTTGTGGAAAGGGTGGAGTCGTGTTGTCTGGCTCATGGGTCTCTCCAAGAAAGGGATTCCAGAGCAGAGCTCCAGGTACGGGCGGGGCGACTGGAAAATTCAAACCGTGGTGAGGATTGGGTGCATAGGGGCTTGGCAAGCCCCATATGTGGGCTCTTGGTCCAGGCCCTGACAGGCCTTTCTTTGACATGGGGCTCATGCTGAGGGTCACAGTGTGAATTTGTGCCCAAGCAGCACTCAAGTTTGGGCGTGGCATCAGGGGCCATGAAGGTATCTCCCATTCTGAAGGTGTGACTGCATGCCAAGAGCAAGCTTGACAGCCATGGGGAAGGAGGAGTTCTGTTTTGTGCTTGCTATACCCAGCTGTGTGGAGAATTGATATAATGTCTAGGTTCAGATATCTGAAAACCAAGGTTAGGATGAGGTGACGGCATAAGACCATGGCGTGTCCGAAGTGCTGGGTGTACGGCCAGCTGTCTCCTTGTCTGTCTGGACGTCTGGCTTCATGCTGTGTCAGGCAGAGCATGAGTGCCCAGAGCAGCCTATCCAGTTCGGGTACCGTCGAGGCCCGAGCAGGTTGATCCTCATCTGGGTTTTCTGGAGAGCCCCACAGGGAAACGTTTTTCTTCCGTTGGGCAGACACGGGGCTGGGTTTTGGTTCGGAGTTCCTAGTCCGGAGGGCTTGTTTGCCAGGAGTGTGAGGAAGGAAGTCAGAAAACACAAGCTAGCGTGAGGTTTGGGACCGAGGGCACGGCAGGCCCACTCTGCAGAGGCTGAATCGAGATCCCCTCACTGAGGTCATGTCAACTATGAGACGTGCCTCAGGCTAGAGTTCTTGTCCAGCATGGCCTCTTCCTGAAGGGTGTGGGGGCTTCATGAGGCCAGAAAATTTTGGCTACGATGAGATTTGTGAACTGCTCAAAAACTGAAGGTTACCTTCTGCACGACAGTCGAGTCCTATTGGATGGTTCCAAGAGGCCCCATATGGAAAGACTCGAGAGCAGGTGTCTAAGCATGGATGCCTGGGAACGCCACCTCATATTCCCACTCTTTAGTCAGGACAAGGCAGGCTCAATCTGCGGGCTCCTGGGTGAGCTACCCAGAGGGGAGAGTTGAAATGGACTCTCCTGAAGATGAGTCCTCCTGTGTCTTGGTGGCCTGGGAGACCTTGGAATGTGGAGGTGGCTCAGGGACTCTGCAGGATTCTCCAACATGAGGTGTTTGACACGGCTCCAACAAGGAAACTTCCCATGTGGAGACGAGAGGAGTTCTGTCCCGTGCCTCAGGAAAGCCCCATACCCTGTTCTTCGAACCAAAGCCTCTGAGGAGTGACACCTGGAAACCAAAGCAAGAGTTGAGACTACGGCCTAAAGGCCTGTCCGGCTCAACCTTCTATCTCTGTTGACATCTGTGTGCATGCATTCATGGATGTAGCTGCTCAGCTTGTGTCCGAATGCCCCTGTGAGTCCAGTGAGGCTCCCAGTAGTGGGATGTCCTCGGAGGCCTTGAGGTTTCTCATATTCTGGAGGTGTGTGGCCAAAGGAATGGACACAGTTTCCCAGGAGAGAGCAGGCACGGTCCTGTGGTATGGCTCCAGAGGACCCAGCCTAGAGGCTGTGTTTGCCAGGGCTGTCTGAAAAAGCAAACTTGGCTCAGCTAGGGGCCAAGTAATGGCAGGCCTGATCTCTAGTCCGTGAGGGGAGATCCTCTGGAAATCAAAGTAGGGCAAGTGGGAGGCAGTCACTCAGGATTTTGTCTCTGGGTGTTGCATTTACAGTGTCCGGTCAGGGTAGGGGTTGTCTCAGAGGCCGAGGAAGAGCCTTCCTCTCGGGGGATTGTCCAAGCTCCCAAGTGTTTGTGTTCATTCTGTGGGAATGTAGAGTACTGTTTTCTGCCACAGAGGACCCCCCAGGAGAGGGACTCTAGAGCACAGCAGTGGGTTCCCTCAACTGGAATACACACCATCTAGTTAGTCCTGGGTGCCTATGGGCATGGCAAGCCACATATGCGGGCTCTTGGTCCAGTCACTGAGAGGCGTTACTTGAATAAGGTACTCACCCTGAGGGTCACAATGTGTGTTTGTGCCCAAGGCGGCCCTCACGCTTGGGCGTGGCCTCATGGGCCATGCCGTTTTCTCCTACACTGAAGGTTTGACTCACTGCCAGCAGCAAGGTTTCTTGCCATGGGGAAGGAGTTCTGATTTCTGCATCACCTTCAACCCTGGGCAGTGATTGGATATAAGGTCTAGGTTCTAAAACCTGAAAACTGATGTTGGGAAGAGATGACGACCTAAGGCCATGGCGGCTCGATGTGCTCAGTGTGCGGCCAGCTGTCTGGGAGGGGCCAGGGGGTCCAGGCTCAGGCTGTGTCAGAAAGGGCATTAGTGCCCTGGTCAGCCTATGTATTTGGGGTACAGCCAAGGTCGGTGCAGGTTGATCCTCATTTGGGATTACTGGGTAGCACCAGAGGACAATGTTTTTCTTCTGGAGGGCCGACAGAGTGCTGCATTGTAGTTCTGGATTGCCAAACTGGAGGGCTTGTGGGCCAGTAGTCTGACGACAAAAGTCTGAGAACACAAGCTAGGCTTAGGTTTCTGGGTGAGGCCATGGCACGCACAATCTACAGACCTGAATCGAGATCTCGTGAATCTGAAGTCAGGGCGAGGATCAGACAATCGCTCAGGTTGGAGTTTCTGTCCCTGATGGCCCCTTCATGAATGGGCGGGGGCATCACGAGGCCATGGGGGTTTTCCCACGATGGGAGTTGTGAGAAGCTCCAAACTGCAGAGAGTCTTCTGCAGGACAATTGAGACCTGTTGTTTGGCTCCAGGCCAATGATTCAGAGCAGGGTTCTAAGGATGGATGGCTGGGTAGCCCACCTCGCATTCCAATTGTCTCCTAGCAACAAGACAGGTTAGATCTCCTGGATCTGTGGGGAGCAACCGAGGATGCTGAGTTGAAATGGACACCCCTGGGGATGGGTCCTAACGTGCTTTTGTGTCTATGGAGACCTTGGAATGAAGCGGTGGCACTGGGGCCCTAACGGGTTCTCCTAAACAGAGGCTTTGACACAGCCCCAACGTGCAAGTTTCCCATGTGTAGATGAGATGTTTTCTGATGTTTGGGTCAAGAAACAGCTATATGCTGCTTTTGAAATCCAGGCCTCTGAGGAGAGATGCCTGGAAACCAAAGCAATGGATCTGATTAGTGCCTAGGGGCCTGTTCTTTCCTTTTTACCTCTGGGGACTTCTGTCTATGGGTCTGAGTGCAGGTAGGTGCTCAGTTGGGCTCAGATTGCCCCTGTTTTTCCTGGGAAGTCACCACTATTGAGATGAATCAGGGACTTTGGATGTTTATCCTATTAGAAGGGTTGTGGCCATTCGAATGGGCACACACAATTCCCTTGGAGAGGGCAAGTACAGTCCTCAGGTTTGGCTCCAGGGGCCTGAGCCTGTAGGTTGTGTAGGCCAGGGCTGTTTGGATAGTTGTCTGAAAACACAAACTCGGCTTATGTTTCGGGTCATAGGTATGGCAGGACTGATCTACAGATCATGAGGAGAACTCTTCAGGATTTGAAAGAAGGGCGAGTGTGAGGCTCCTGCTCAAGTTTTTGTCTCTGGATATCGTGTCACTCATGGTCGTGGAATTTCTGGGTGACTTCATGGGAAATGGACGAGTCTTACTCTCTGGTGGTTTGGCCCCGTCCAAAGAGTTTGGGGTCATTCTGTGGGCGGGAAGAAGTCCGTTTTTTTTTTTTATTCTTGTTTTTTTCTTTTTTATCCTCAGGTGTCCCACCAAATGAGGGATTCCAGAGTAGAGCCCTGGGGAGGGGCGACTGGACCATCAGAAATGTGGTTAAAAAAAGGGGCCTAGGGACATGTCAAGCCCATTATGACATCTAATGGTCCAGCAACTGAGAGGACTTACTAGAGGACAGGACTCATGCTGAGGGTCACAATGCGTGTGTATGCCCTCGTCGCACTCAAGAATGGGCGGGGCCTCAGGGTGAATGCTGGTTTCTCCTACACTGAACGTTGCACAACGTGCCAACCACAGGGTTCTTGCCATGGGTAAGGAGGAGTTCTGATTTCTGCATCACACTCACCCCTGGGCAGTGATTGGAGATAAGGTCTCGGTTCTGAAGCCTGAAAACTGAGGTAGGGAAGAGATGATGACCTAAGGCCATGGCGGGTTTTATGTGCTCAGTGTGCGGTCAGCTTTCTGGGTGTTGGTCAGGAGGTCCGGGCTCAGGTTGTGTTCGACAGTGCATTAGTGCCCAGGTTAGACTATATTATTTGGGTAAAGTCGAGTGCTGTGTAGGTTTACCCTCATTTAAGGTGCCTGGACAGCTCATGAGGCAATAATTTTTTTTCTAGAGGGCAGGCAGAGTGCTGCATTGTGGGTCCGGAATTGCCAAACTTGAGGGCTTCGGGGCCAGGAGTGTGAGGACGGAAGTCTGAGAAGACAAGCTAGACTTGGGTTTCAGGGCGAGGGCACAGCAGGTACCCCCTGCAGATCTGAACCAATATCTCATGCATCTGAAG
The DNA here is from genome assembly GCF_964662115.1 of Mustela nivalis. Taxonomy (NCBI): domain Eukaryota; kingdom Metazoa; phylum Chordata; class Mammalia; order Carnivora; family Mustelidae; genus Mustela; species Mustela nivalis. Next base: position 916,263 of record NW_028136364.1, read on the forward strand.
TCAGGGCGAGGATCAGACGTTGGCTCAGGTTGGAGTTTCTGAGCATGACGGCCGCTTCATGAAGGGAGCGGAATCTCGAGGCCATTGAGGTTTTCCCACGTTGGGAGTTGTGGGATGCCCCCTTCATGGATTCCTTCTGCGGGACAATTGAGACCTGTTGGACAGCTCCAGGACATCCCATATGGAATGACTCCAGAGCACCGTTCGCGGATGGATGCCTGGGAAGCCCGCCTCGCATTCCAATTGTCTCCTAGCAACAAGACAGTTTAGATCTGATGGCTCTGCGGGAGCAACCGGGGTGGCTGAGTTGAAATGGACTTTCCTGAGGATGGGTCCTAATGTGTTTTTGTGTCCATGAGGGCCTTGGAATGGGGCGGTGGCACCGGGACCCTGAAGTACTCTCCTAAGCTTTGGACATGGCTCCCATGCACAGGTTTCCTTGTGGAGACGAGATGAGTTCTGATGGGTGCCTCAGGAAAACCCCTATGATCGTATTGGAATCAGGCTTTTGAGGACACATGCCTGTAACCCAAAGCAATGGATCCTATTATGGCCTAGGGTCCTGTCTGGTTCAATCTTCTTCTCTGGAGACATCCATCTATGGTATGAGTGGAGGTCGATTATCAGCTGGTGTCAGACAGCCCTTGTTTGTTCCGGGCGACCTACACTATTGGGATGGCCTCAGGGACTTTGGAGATTTCTCCTAATTTGTACGATTTTGGACCATGGAATGGGCAGAATTCCCATGGATTGGTAGGCACAGTCCTAATGTGTGGCTCCAGGGGCCCAGCCTGGAGGGTGTGTGGCCCAAGACTTTGAGGACAGAAGTCTGAAAACACAAACTCAGCTTAGCTTTGGGGACGTAGGTATGGCAGGCCCGATCTACAAACCATGAGAAGAACTCTTCAGGATATGAAGAAAGTGCGAGTCTGAGGCTCTTGCTCAGGCTTTTGTCTCTGGATTTTGTATCAGCGATGGCCGTGGAATGTCGGGGACGCCTCATGGGCCATGGACGAATCTTCCTCTCTGAGGATTTGGCCCGATTCCCAATTGCTTTTCGTCAATCTGTGGGATGGGAGGACTCATTTCAGTTTTGTTACCTCAGGTGTCCCACCAAAAGAGGAATTCCAAAGCCAAGCCGTGGGGAAGACTGAAGGGACAACCCGAACTATGGTTAAAAATTGGGGCCTAGGGGCATGGCAAGCCCAATATGATATCTCTTCATCCAGCCACTGAGTGGCCTTACTTGAGGAGTGGGCTCAGCCTGAGCGTCACAATGTGTGTTTGTGACCAATGTGGCCTGCGAGCATGGGCGGGGCCTCATGGGCCACACTGGTTTCAACTACACTGAACGTTGGACAACATGCAACCACAAGGTTTCTTGCCATGGGGAAGGAGTTCTGATTTCTGCATCACCATCAACCCTGGGCAGTGATTGGATATAAGGTCTAGGTTCTGAAACCTGAAAACTGATGTTTGGAAGAGATGACGACCTAAGGCCATGGCGGCTCGATGTGCTCAGTGTGCGGCCAGCTGTCTGGGAGGGGCCAGGGGGTCCAGGCTCAGGCTGTGTCAGAAAGGGCATTAGTGCCCTGGTCAGCCTATGTATTTGGGGTACAGCCAAGGTCGGTGCAGGTTGATCCTCATTTGGGATTACTGGGTAGCACCAGAGGACAATGTTTTTCTTCTGGAGGGCCGGCAGAGTGCTGCATTGTAGTTCTGGATTGCCAAACTGGAGGGCTTGTGGGCCAGTAGTCTGACGACAAAAGTCTGAGAACACAAGCTAGGCTTAGGTTTCTGGGTGAGGCCATGGCACGCACAATCTACAGACCTGAATCGAGATCTCGTGCATCTGAAGTCAGGGCGAGGATCAGACGATCGCTCAGGTTGGAGTTTCTGTCCCTGATGGCCCCTTCATGAATGGGCGGGGGCATCACGAGGCCATGGGGGTTTTCCCACGATGGGAGTTGTGAGAAGCTCCAAACTGCAGAGAGTCTTCTGCAGGACAATTGAGACCTGTTGTTTGCCTCCAGGCCAATGATTCTGAGCAGGGTTCTAAGGATGGATGGCTGGGTAGCCCACCTCGCATTCCAATTGTCTCCTAGCAACAAGACAGGTTAGATCTCCTGGATCTGTGGGGAGCAACCGAGGACGCTGAGTTGAAATGGACACCCCTGGGGATGGGTCCTAACGTGCTTTTGTGTCTATGGAGACCTTGGAATGAAGCGGTGGCACTGGGGCCCTAACGGGTTCTCCTAAACAGAGGCTTTGACACAGCTCCAACGTGCAAGTTTCCCATGTGTAGATGAGATGTTTTCTGATGGGTGAGTCAAGAAACAGCTATATGCTGCTTTTGAAATCCAGGCCTCTGAGGAGAGATGCCTGGAAACCAAAGCAATGGATCTGATTAGTGCCTAGGGGCCTGTTCTTTCCTTTTTACCTCTGGGGACATCTGTCTATGGGTCTGAGTGCAGGTAGGTGCTCAGTTGGGCTCAGATTGCCCCTGTTGTTCCTGGGAAGCCACCACTATTGAGATGGATCAGGGACTTTGGAGGTTTATCCTATTAGAAGGGTAGTGGCCATTGGAATGGGCACACACAATTCCCTTGGAGAGGGCAAGTACAGTCCTCAGGTTTGGCTCCAGGGGCCTGAGCCTGTCGGTTGTGTAGGCCAGGGCTGTTTGGACAGTTGTCTGAAAACACAAACTCGGCTTATGTTTCGGGTCATAGGTATGGCAGGACTGATCTACAGACCATGAGGAGAACTCTTCGGGATTTGAAAGAAGGGCGAGTGTGAGACTCCTGCTCAAGTTTTTGTCTCTGGATATCGTGTCACTCATGGTCGTGGAATTTCTGGGTGACTTCATGGGAAATGGACGAGTCTTACTCTCTGGTGGTTTGGCCCCGTCCAAAGAGTTTGGGGTCATTCTGTGGGCGGGAAGAAGTCCGTTTTTTTTTTTTTAATTCTTGTTTTTTTTCTTTTTTATCCTCAGGTGTCCCACCAAATGAGGGATTCCAGAGTAGAGCCCTGGGGAGGGGCGACTGGACCATCAGAAATGTGGTTAAAAAAAGGGGCCTAGGGACATGTCAAGCCCATTATGACATCCAATGGTCCAGCAACTGAGAGGACTTACTAGAGGACAGGACTCATGCTGAGGGTCACAATGCGTGTGTATGCCCTCGTCGCACTCAAGAATGGGCGGGGCCTCAGGGTGAATGCTGGTTTCTCCTACACTGAACGTTGCACAACGTGCCAACCACAGGGTTCTTGCCATGGGTAAGGAGGAGTTCTGATTTCTGCATCGCACTCACCCCTGGGCAGTGATTGGAGATAAGGTCTCGGTTCTGAAGCCTGAAAACTGAGGTAGGGAAGAGATGATGACCTAAGGCCATGGCGGGTTTTATGTGCTCAGTGTGCGGTCAGCTTTCTGGGTGTTGGTCAGGAGGTCCGGGCTCAGGTTGTGTTCGACAGTGCATTAGTGCCCAGGTTAGACTATATTATTTGGGTAAAGTCGAGTGCTGTGTAGGTTTACCCTCATTTAAGGTGCCTGGACAGCTCATGAGGCAATAATTTTTTTTCTAGAGGGCAGGCAGAGTGCTGCATTGTGGGTCCGGAATTGCCAAACTTGAGGGCTTCGGGGCCAGGAGTGTGAGGACGGAAGTCTGAGAAGACAAGCTAGACTTGGGTTTCAGGGCGAGGGCACAGCAGGTACCCCCTGCAGATCTGAACCAATATCTCATGCATCTGAAGTCAGGGCGAGGATCAGACGTTGGCTCAGGTTGGAGTTTCTGAGCATGACGGCCGCTTCATGAAGGGAGCGGAATCTCGAGGCCATTGAGGTTTTCCCACGTTGGGAGTTGTGGGATGCCCCCTTCATGGATTCCTTCTGCGGGACAATTGAGACCTGTTGGACAGCTCCAGGACATCCCATATGGAATGACTCCAGAGCACCGTTCGCGGATGGATGCCTGGGAAGCCCGCCTCGCATTCCAATTGTCTCCTAGCAACAAGACAGTTTAGATCTGATGGCTCTGCGGGAGCAACCGGGGTGGCTGAGTTGAAATGGACTTTCCTGAGGATGGGTCCTAATGTGTTTTTGTGTCCATGAGGGCCTTGGAATGGGGCGGTGGCACCGGGACCCTGAAGTACTCTCCTAAGCTTTGGACATGGCTCCCATGCACAGGTTTCCTTGTGGAGACGAGATGAGTTCTGATGGGTGCCTCAGGAAAACCCCTATGATCGTATTGGAATCAGGCTTTTGAGGACACATGCCTGTAACCCAAAGCAATGGATCCTATTATGGCCTAGGGTCCTGTCTGGTTCAATCTTCTTCTCTGGAGACATCCATCTATGGTATGAGTGGAGGTCGATTATCAGCTGGTGTCAGACAGCCCTTGTTTGTTCCGGGCGACCTACACTATTGGGATGGCCTCAGGGACTTTGGAGATTTCTCCTAATTTGTACGATTTTGGACCATGGAATGGGCAGAATTCCCATGGATTGGTAGGCACAGTCCTAATGTGTGGCTCCAGGGGCCCAGCCTGGAGGGTGTGTGGCCCAAGACTTTGAGGACAGAAGTCTGAAAACACAAACTCAGCTTAGCTTTGGGGACGTAGGTATGGCAGGCCCGATCTACAAACCATGAGAAGAACTCTTCAGGATATGAAGAAAGTGCGAGTCTGAGGCTCTTGCTCAGGCTTTTGTCTCTGGATTTTGTATCAGCGATGGCCGTGGAATGTCGGGGACGCCTCATGGGCCATGGACGAATCTTCCTCTCTGAGGATTTGGCCCGATTCCCAATTGCTTTTCGTCAATCTGTGGGATGGGAGGACTCATTTCAGTTTTGTTACCTCAGGTGTCCCACCAAAAGAGGAATTCCAAAGCCAAGCCGTGGGGAAGACTGAAGGGACAACCCGAACTATGGTTAAAAATTGGGGCCTAGGGGCATGGCAAGCCCAATATGATATCTCTTCATCCAGCCACTGAGTGGCCTTACTTGAGGAGTGGGCTCAGCCTGAGCGTCACAATGTGTGTTTGTGACCAATGTGGCCTGCGAGCATGGGCGGGGCCTCATGGGCCACACTGGTTTCAACTACACTGAACGTTGGACAACATGCAACCACAAGGTTTCTTTCCATGGGGAAGGAGTTCTGATTTCTGCATCACCATCAACCCTGGGCAGTGATTGGATATAAGGTCTAGGTTCTGAAACCTGAAAACTGATGTTTGGAAGAGATGACGACCTAAGGCCATGGCGGCTCGATGTGCTCAGTGTGCGGCCAGCTGTCTGGGAGGGGCCAGGGGGTCCAGGCTCAGGCTGTGTCAGAAAGGGCATTAGTGCCCTGGTCAGCCTATGTATTTGGGGTACAGCCAAGGTCGGTGCAGGTTGATCCTCATTTGGGATTACTGGGTAGCACCAGAGGACAATGTTTTTCTTCTGGAGGGCCGGCAGAGTGCTGCATTGTAGTTCTGGATTGCCAAACTGGAGGGCTTGTGGGCCAGTAGTCTGACGACAAAAGTCTGAGAACACAAGCTAGGCTTAGGTTTCTGGGTGAGGCCATGGCACGCACAATCTACAGACCTGAATCGAGATCTCGTGCATCTGAAGTCAGGGCGAGGATCAGACGATCGCTCAGGTTGGAGTTTCTGTCCCTGATGGCCCCTTCATGAATGGGCGGGGGCATCACGAGGCCATGGGGGTTTTCCCACGATGGGAGTTGTGAGAAGCTCCAAACTGCAGAGAGTCTTCTGCAGGACAATTGAGACCTGTTGTTTGCCTCCAGGCCAATGATTCTGAGCAGGGTTCTAAGGATGGATGGCTGGGTAGCCCACCTCGCATTCCAATTGTCTCCTAGCAACAAGACAGGTTAGATCTCCTGGATCTGTGGGGAGCAACCGAGGACGCTGAGTTGAAATGGACACCCCTGGGGATGGGTCCTAACGTGCTTTTGTGTCTATGGAGACCTTGGAATGAAGCGGTGGCACTGGGGCCCTAACGGGTTCTCCTAAACAGAGGCTTTGACACAGCTCCAACGTGCAAGTTTCCCATGTGTAGATGAGATGTTTTCTGATGGGTGAGTCAAGAAACAGCTATATGCTGCTTTTGAAATCCAGGCCTCTGAGGAGAGATGCCTGGAAACCAAAGCAATGGATCTGATTAGTGCCTAGGGGCCTGTTCTTTCCTTTTTACCTCTGGGGACATCTGTCTATGGGTCTGAGTGCAGGTAGGTGCTCAGTTGGGCTCAGATTGCCCCTGTTGTTCCTGGGAAGCCACCACTATTGAGATGGATCAGGGACTTTGGAGGTTTATCCTATTAGAAGGGTAGTGGCCATTGGAATGGGCACACACAATTCCCTTGGAGAGGGCAAGTACAGTCCTCAGGTTTGGCTCCAGGGGCCTGAGCCTGTCGGTTGTGTAGGCCAGGGCTGTTTGGACAGTTGTCTGAAAACACAAACTCGGCTTATGTTTCGGGTCATAGGTATGGCAGGACTGATCTACAGACCATGAGGAGAACTCTTCGGGATTTGAAAGAAGGGCGAGTGTGAGACTCCTGCTCAAGTTTTTGTCTCTGGATATCGTGTCACTCATGGTCGTGGAATTTCTGGGTGACTTCATGGGAAATGGACGAGTCTTACTCTCTGGTGGTTTGGCCCCGTCCAAAGAGTTTGGGGTCATTCTGTGGGCGGGAAGAAGTCCGTTTTTTTTTTTTTAATTCTTGTTTTTTTTCTTTTTTATCCTCAGGTGTCCCACCAAATGAGGGATTCCAGAGTAGAGCCCTGGGGAGGGGCGACTGGACCATCAGAAATGTGGTTAAAAAAAGGGGCCTAGGGACATGTCAAGCCCATTATGACATCCAATGGTCCAGCAACTGAGAGGACTTACTAGAGGACAGGACTCATGCTGAGGGTCACAATGCGTGTGTATGCCCTCGTCGCACTCAAGAATGGGCGGGGCCTCAGGGTGAATGCTGGTTTCTCCTACACTGAACGTTGCACAACGTGCCAACCACAGGGTTCTTGCCATGGGTAAGGAGGAGTTCTGATTTCTGCATCGCACTCACCCCTGGGCAGTGATTGGAGATAAGGTCTCGGTTCTGAAGCCTGAAAACTGAGGTAGGGAAGAGATGATGACCTAAGGCCATGGCGGGTTTTATGTGCTCAGTGTGCGGTCAGCTTTCTGGGTGTTGGTCAGGAGGTCCGGGCTCAGGTTGTGTTCGACAGTGCATTAGTGCCCAGGTTAGACTATATTATTTGGGTAAAGTCGAGTGCTGTGTAGGTTTACCCTCATTTAAGGTGCCTGGGCAGCTCATGAGGCAATAATTTTTTTTCTAGAGGGCAGGCAGAGTGCTGCATTGTGGGTCCGGAATTGCCAAACTTGAGGGCTTCGGGGCCAGGAGTGTGAGGACGGAAGTCTGAGAAGACAAGCTAGACTTGGGTTTCAGGGCGAGGGCACAGCAGGTACCCCCTGCAGATCTGAACCAATATCTCATGCATCTGAAGTCAGGGCGAGGATCAGACGTTGGCTCAGGTTGGAGTTTCTGAGCATGACGGCCGCTTCATGAAGGGAGCGGAATCTCGAGGCCATTGAGGTTTTCCCACGTTGGGAGTTGTGGGATGCCCCCTTCATGGATTCCTTGTGCGGGACAATTGAGACCTGTTGGACAGCTCCAGGACATCCCATATGGAATGACTCCAGAGCACCGTTCGCGGATGGATGCCTGGGAAGCCCGCCTCGCATTCCAATTGTCTCCTAGCAACAAGACAGTTTAGATCTGATGGCTCTGCGGGAGCAACCGGGGTGGCTGAGTTGAAATGGACTTTCCTGAGGATGGGTCCTAATGTGTTTTTGTGTCCATGAGGGCCTTGGAATGGGGCGGTGGCACCGGGACCCTGAAGTACTCTCCTAAGCTTTGGACATGGCTCCCATGCACAGGTTTCCTTGTGGAGACGAGATGAGTTCTGATGGGTGCCTCAGGAAAACCCCTATGATCGTATTGGAATCAGGCTTTTGAGGACACATGCCTGTAACCCAAAGCAATGGATCCTATTATGGCCTAGGGTCCTGTCTGGTTCAATCTTCTTCTCTGGAGACATCCATCTATGGTATGAGTGGAGGTCGATTATCAGCTGGTGTCAGACAGCCCTTGTTTGTTCCGGGCGACCTACACTATTGGGATGGCCTCAGGGACTTTGGAGATTTCTCCTAATTTGTACGATTTTGGACCATGGAATGGGCAGAATTCCCATGGATTGGTAGGCACAGTCCTAATGTGTGGCTCCAGGGGCCCAGCCTGGAGGGTGTGTGGCCCAAGACTTTGAGGACAGAAGTCTGAAAACACAAACTCAGCTTAGCTTTGGGGACGTAGGTATGGCAGGCCCGATCTACAAACCATGAGAAGAACTCTTCAGGATATGAAGAAAGTGCGAGTCTGAGGCTCTTGCTCAGGCTTTTGTCTCTGGATTTTGTATCAGCGATGGCCGTGGAATGTCGGGGACGCCTCATGGGCCATGGACGAATCTTCCTCTCTGAGGATTTGGCCCGATTCCCAATTGCTTTTCGTCAATCTGTGGGATGGGAGGACTCATTTCAGTTTTGTTACCTCAGGTGTCCCACCAAAAGAGGAATTCCAAAGCCAAGCCGTGGGGAAGACTGAAGGGACAACCCGAACTATGGTTAAAAATTGGGGCCTAGGGGCATGGCAAGCCCAATATGATATCTCTTCATCCAGCCACTGAGTGGCCTTACTTGAGGAGTGGGCTCAGCCTGAGCGTCACAATGTGTGTTTGTGACCAATGTGGCCTGCGAGCATGGGCGGGGCCTCATGGGCCACACTGGTTTCAACTACACTGAACGTTGGACAACATGCAACCACAAGGTTTCTTTCCATGGGGAAGGAGTTCTGATTTCTGCATCACCATCAACCCTGGGCAGTGATTGGATATAAGGTCTAGGTTCTGAAACCTGAAAACTGATGTTTGGAAGAGATGACGACCTAAGGCCATGGCGGCTCGATGTGCTCAGTGTGCGGCCAGCTGTCTGGGAGGGGCCAGGGGGTCCAGGCTCAGGCTGTGTCAGAAAGGGCATTAGTGCCCTGGTCAGCCTATGTATTTGGGGTACAGCCAAGGTCGGTGCAGGTTGATCCTCATTTGGGATTACTGGGTAGCACCAGAGGACAATGTTTTTCTTCTGGAGGGCCGGCAGAGTGCTGCATTGTAGTTCTGGATTGCCAAACTGGAGGGCTTGTGGGCCAGTAGTCTGACGACAAAAGTCTGAGAACACAAGCTAGGCTTAGGTTTCTGGGTGAGGCCATGGCACGCACAATCTACAGACCTGAATCGAGATCTCGTGCATCTGAAGTCAGGGCGAGGATCAGACGATCGCTCAGGTTGGAGTTTCTGTCCCTGATGGCCCCTTCATGAATGGGCGGGGGCATCACGAGGCCATGGGGGTTTTCCCACGATGGGAGTTGTGAGAAGCTCCAAACTGCAGAGAGTCTTCTGCAGGACAATTGAGACCTGTTGTTTGCCTCCAGGCCAATGATTCTGAGCAGGGTTCTAAGGATGGATGGCTGGGTAGCCCACCTCGCATTCCAATTGTCTCCTAGCAACAAGACAGGTTAGATCTCCTGGATCTGTGGGGAGCAACCGAGGACGCTGAGTTGAAATGGACACCCCTGGGGATGGGTCCTAACGTGCTTTTGTGTCTATGGAGACCTTGGAATGAAGCGGTGGCACTGGGGCCCTAACGGGTTCTCCTAAACAGAGGCTTTGACACAGCTCCAACGTGCAAGTTTCCCATGTGTAGATGAGATGTTTTCTGATGGGTGAGTCAAGAAACAGCTATATGCTGCTTTTGAAATCCAGGCCTCTGAGGAGAGATGCCTGGAAACCAAAGCAATGGATCTGATTAGTGCCTAGGGGCCTGTTCTTTCCTTTTTACCTCTGGGGACATCTGTCTATGGGTCTGAGTGCAGGTAGGTGCTCAGTTGGGCTCAGATTGCCCCTGTTGTTCCTGGGAAGCCACCACTATTGAGATGGATCAGGGACTTTGGAGGTTTATCCTATTAGAAGGGTAGTGGCCATTGGAATGGGCACACACAATTCCCTTGGAGAGGGCAAGTACAGTCCTCAGGTTTGGCTCCAGGGGCCTGAGCCTGTCGGTTGTGTAGGCCAGGGCTGTTTGGACAGTTGTCTGAAAACACAAACTCGGCTTATGTTTCGGGTCATAGGTATGGCAGGACTGATCTACAGACCATGAGGAGAACTCTTCGGGATTTGAAAGAAGGGCGAGTGTGAGACTCCTGCTCAAGTTTTTGTCTCTGGATATCGTGTCACTCATGGTCGTGGAATTTCTGGGTGACTTCATGGGAAATGGACGAGTCTTACTCTCTGGTGGTTTGGCCCCGTCCAAAGAGTTTGGGGTCATTCTGTGGGCGGGAAGAAGTCCGTTTTTTTTTTTTTAATTCTTGTTTTTTTTCTTTTTTATCCTCAGGTGTCCCACCAAATGAGGGATTCCAGAGTAGAGCCCTGGGGAGGGGCGACTGGACCATCAGAAATGTGGTTAAAAAAAGGGGCCTAGGGACATGTCAAGCCCATTATGACATCCAATGGTCCAGCAACTGAGAGGACTTACTAGAGGACAGGACTCATGCTGAGGGTCACAATGCGTGTGTATGCCCTCGTCGCACTCAAGAATGGGCGGGGCCTCAGGGTGAATGCTGGTTTCTCCTACACTGAACGTTGCACAACGTGCCAACCACAGGGTTCTTGCCATGGGTAAGGAGGAGTTCTGATTTCTGCATCACACTCACCCCTGGGCAGTGATTGGAGATAAGGTCTCGGTTCTGAAGCCTGAAAACTGAGGTAGGGAAGAGATGATGACCTAAGGCCATGGCGGGTTTTATGTGCTCAGTGTGCGGTCAGCTTTCTGGGTGTTGGTCAGGAGGTCCGGGCTCAGGTTGTGTTCGACAGTGCATTAGTGCCCAGGTTAGACTATATTATTTGGGTAAAGTCGAGTGCTGTGTAGGTTTACCCTCATTTAAGGTGCCTGGGCAGCTCATGAGGCAATAATTTTTTTTCTAGAGGGCAGGCAGAGTGCTGCATTGTGGGTCCGGAATTGCCAAACTTGAGGGCTTCGGGGCCAGGAGTGTGAGGACGGAAGTCTGAGAAGACAAGCTAGACTTGGGTTTCAGGGCGAGGGCACAGCAGGTACCCCCTGCAGATCTGAACCAATATCTCATGCATCTGAAGTCAGGGCGAGGATCAGACGTTGGCTCAGGTTGGAGTTTCTGAGCATGACGGCCGCTTCATGAAGGGAGCGGAATCTCGAGGCCATTGAGGTTTTCCCACGTTGGGAGTTGTGGGATGCCCCCTTCATGGATTCCTTCTGCGGGACAATTGAGACCTGTTGGACAGCTCCAGGACATCCCATATGGAATGACTCCAGAGCACCGTTCGCGGATGGATGCCTGGGAAGCCCGCCTCGCATTCCAATTGTCTCCTAGCAACAAGACAGTTTAGATCTGATGGCTCTGCGGGAGCAACCGGGGTGGCTGAGTTGAAATGGACTTTCCTGAGGATGGGTCCTAATGTGTTTTTGTGTCCATGAGGGCCTTGGAATGGGGCGGTGGCACCGGGACCCTGAAGTACTCTCCTAAGCTTTGGACATGGCTCCCATGCACAGGTTTCCTTGTGGAGACGAGATGAGTTCTGATGGGTGCCTCAGGAAAACCCCTATGATCGTATTGGAATCAGGCTTTTGAGGACACATGCCTGTAACCCAAAGCAATGGATCCTATTATGGCCTAGGGTCCTGTCTGGTTCAATCTTCTTCTCTGGAGACATCCATCTATGGTATGAGTGGAGGTCGATTATCAGCTGGTGTCAGACAGCCCTTGTTTGTTCCGGGCGACCTACACTATTGGGATGGCCTCAGGGACTTTGGAGATTTCTCCTAATTTGTACGATTTTGGACCATGGAATGGGCAGAATTCCCATGGATTGGTAGGCACAGTCCTAATGTGTGGCTCCAGGGGCCCAGCCTGGAGGGTGTGTGGCCCAAGACTTTGAGGACAGAAGTCTGAAAACACAAACTCAGCTTAGCTTTGGGGACGTAGGTATGGCAGGCCCGATCTACAAACCATGAGAAGAACTCTTCAGGATATGAAGAAAGTGCGAGTCTGAGGCTCTTGCTCAGGCTTTTGTCTCTGGATTTTGTATCAGCGATGGCCGTGGAATGTCGGGGACGCCTCATGGGCCATGGACGAATCTTCCTCTCTGAGGATTTGGCCCGATTCCCAATTGCTTTTCGTCAATCTGTGGGATGGGAGGACTCATTTCAGTTTTGTTACCTCAGGTGTCCCACCAAAAGAGGAATTCCAAAGCCAAGCCGTGGGGAAGACTGAAGGGACAACCCGAACTATGGTTAAAAATTGGGGCCTAGGGGCATGGCAAGCCCAATATGATATCTCTTCATCCAGCCACTGAGTGGCCTTACTTGAGGAGTGGGCTCAGCCTGAGCGTCACAATGTGTGTTTGTGACCAATGTGGCCTGCGAGCATGGGCGGGGCCTCATGGGCCACACTGGTTTCAACTACACTGAACGTTGGACAACATGCAACCACAAGGTTTCTTGCCATGGGGAAGGAGTTCTGATTTCTGCATCACCATCAACCCTGGGCAGTGATTGGATATAAGGTCTAGGTTCTGAAACCTGAAAACTGATGTTTGGAAGAGATGACGACCTAAGGCCATGGCGGCTCGATGTGCTCAGTGTGCGGCCAGCTGTCTGGGAGGGGCCAGGGGGTCCAGGCTCAGGCTGTGTCAGAAAGGGCATTAGTGCCCTGGTCAGCCTATGTATTTGGGGTACAGCCAAGGTCGGTGCAGGTTGATCCTCATTTGGGATTACTGGGTAGCACCAGAGGACAATGTTTTTCTTCTGGAGGGCCGGCAGAGTGCTGCATTGTAGTTCTGGATTGCCAAACTGGAGGGCTTGTGGGCCAGTAGTCTGACGACAAAAGTCTGAGAACACAAGCTAGGCTTAGGTTTCTGGGTGAGGCCATGGCACGCACAATCTACAGACCTGAATCGAGATCTCGTGCATCTGAAGTCAGGGCGAGGATCAGACGATCGCTCAGGTTGGAGTTTCTGTCCCTGATGGCCCCTTCATGAATGGGCGGGGGCATCACGAGGCCATGGGGGTTTTCCCACGATGGGAGTTGTGAGAAGCTCCAAACTGCAGAGAGTCTTCTGCAGGACAATTGAGACCTGTTGTTTGCCTCCAGGCCAATGATTCTGAGCAGGGTTCTAAGGATGGATGGCTGGGTAGCCCACCTCGCATTCCAATTGTCTCCTAGCAACAAGACAGGTTAGATCTCCTGGATCTGTGGGGAGCAACCGAGGACGCTGAGTTGAAATGGACACCCCTGGGGATGGGTCCTAACGTGCTTTTGTGTCTATGGAGACCTTGGAATGAAGCGGTGGCACTGGGGCCCTAACGGGTTCTCCTAAACAGAGGCTTTGACACAGCTCCAACGTGCAAGTTTCCCATGTGTAGATGAGATGTTTTCTGATGGGTGAGTCAAGAAACAGCTATATGCTGCTTTTGAAATCCAGGCCTCTGAGGAGAGATGCCTGGAAACCAAAGCAATGGATCTGATTAGTGCCTAGGGGCCTGTTCTTTCCTTTTTACCTCTGGGGACATCTGTCTATGGGTCTGAGTGCAGGTAGGTGCTCAGTTGGGCTCAGATTGCCCCTGTTGTTCCTGGGAAGCCACCACTATTGAGATGGATCAGGGACTTTGGAGGTTTATCCTATTAGAAGGGTAGTGGCCATTGGAATGGGCACACACAATTCCCTTGGAGAGGGCAAGTACAGTCCTCAGGTTTGGCTCCAGGGGCCTGAGCCTGTCGGTTGTGTAGGCCAGGGCTGTTTGGACAGTTGTCTGAAAACACAAACTCGGCTTATGTTTCGGGTCATAGGTATGGCAGGACTGATCTACAGACCATGAGGAGAACTCTTCGGGATTTGAAAGAAGGGCGAGTGTGAGACTCCTGCTCAAGTTTTTGTCTCTGGATATCGTGTCACTCATGGTCGTGGAATTTCTGGGTGACTTCATGGGAAATGGACGAGTCTTACTCTCTGGTGGTTTGGCCCCGTCCAAAGAGTTTGGGGTCATTCTGTGGGCGGGAAGAAGTCCGTTTTTTTTTTTTTAATTCTTGTTTTTTTTCTTTTTTATCCTCAGGTGTCCCACCAAATGAGGGATTCCAGAGTAGAGCCCTGGGGAGGGGCGACTGGACCATCAGAAATGTGGTTAAAAAAAGGGGCCTAGGGACATGTCAAGCCCATTATGACATCCAATGGTCCAGCAACTGAGAGGACTTACTAGAGGACAGGACTCATGCTGAGGGTCACAATGCGTGTGTATGCCCTCGTCGCACTCAAGAATGGGCGGGGCCTCAGGGTGAATGCTGGTTTCTCCTACACTGAACGTTGCACAACGTGCCAACCACAGGGTTCTTGCCATGGGTAAGGAGGAGTTCTGATTTCTGCATCGCACTCACCCCTGGGCAGTGATTGGAGATAAGGTCTCGGTTCTGAAGCCTGAAAACTGAGGTAGGGAAGAGATGATGACCTAAGGCCATGGCGGGTTTTATGTGCTCAGTGTGCGGTCAGCTTTCTGGGTGTTGGTCAGGAGGTCCGGGCTCAGGTTGTGTTCGACAGTGCATTAGTGCCCAGGTTAGACTATATTATTTGGGTAAAGTCGAGTGCTGTGTAGGTTTACCCTCATTTAAGGTGCCTGGGCAGCTCATGAGGCAATAATTTTTTTTCTAGAGGGCAGGCAGAGTGCTGCATTGTGGGTCCGGAATTGCCAAACTTGAGGGCTTCGGGGCCAGGAGTGTGAGGACGGAAGTCTGAGAAGACAAGCTAGACTTGGGTTTCAGGGCGAGGGCACAGCAGGTACCCCCTGCAGATCTGAACCAATATCTCATGCATCTGAAGTCAGGGCGAGGATCAGACGTTGGCTCAGGTTGGAGTTTCTGAGCATGACGGCCGCTTCATGAAGGGAGCGGAATCTCGAGGCCATTGAGGTTTTCCCACGTTGGGAGTTGTGGGATGCCCCCTTCATGGATTCCTTCTGCGGGACAATTGAGACCTGTTGGACAGCTCCAGGACATCCCATATGGAATGACTCCAGAGCACCGTTCGCGGATGGATGCCTGGGAAGCCCGCCTCGCATTCCAATTGTCTCCTAGCAACAAGACAGTTTAGATCTGATGGCTCTGCGGGAGCAACCGGGGTGGCTGAGTTGAAATGGACTTTCCTGAGGATGGGTCCTAATGTGTTTTTGTGTCCATGAGGGCCTTGGAATGGGGCGGTGGCACCGGGACCCTGAAGTACTCTCCTAAGCTTTGGACATGGCTCCCATGCACAGGTTTCCTTGTGGAGACGAGATGAGTTCTGATGGGTGCCTCAGGAAAACCCCTATGATCGTATTGGAATCAGGCTTTTGAGGACACATGCCTGTAACCCAAAGCAATGGATCCTATTATGGCCTAGGGTCCTGTCTGGTTCAATCTTCTTCTCTGGAGACATCCATCTATGGTATGAGTGGAGGTCGATTATCAGCTGGTGTCAGACAGCCCTTGTTTGTTCCGGGCGACCTACACTATTGGGATGGCCTCAGGGACTTTGGAGATTTCTCCTAATTTGTACGATTTTGGACCATGGAATGGGCAGAATTCCCATGGATTGGTAGGCACAGTCCTAATGTGTGGCTCCAGGGGCCCAGCCTGGAGGGTGTGTGGCCCAAGACTTTGAGGACAGAAGTCTGAAAACACAAACTCAGCTTAGCTTTGGGGACGTAGGTATGGCAGGCCCGATCTACAAACCATGAGAAGAACTCTTCAGGATATGAAGAAAGTGCGAGTCTGAGGCTCTTGCTCAGGCTTTTGTCTCTGGATTTTGTATCAGCGATGGCCGTGGAATGTCGGGGACGCCTCATGGGCCATGGACGAATCTTCCTCTCTGAGGATTTGGCCCGATTCCCAATTGCTTTTCGTCAATCTGTGGGATGGGAGGACTCATTTCAGTTTTGTTACCTCAGGTGTCCCACCAAAAGAGGAATTCCAAAGCCAAGCCGTGGGGAAGACTGAAGGGACAACCCGAACTATGGTTAAAAATTGGGGCCTAGGGGCATGGCAAGCCCAATATGATATCTCTTCATCCAGCCACTGAGTGGCCTTACTTGAGGAGTGGGCTCAGCCTGAGCGTCACAATGTGTGTTTGTGACCAATGTGGCCTGCGAGCATGGGCGGGGCCTCATGGGCCACACTGGTTTCAACTACACTGAACGTTGGACAACATGCAACCACAAGGTTTCTTTCCATGGGGAAGGAGTTCTGATTTCTGCATCACCATCAACCCTGGGCAGTGATTGGATATAAGGTCTAGGTTCTGAAACCTGAAAACTGATGTTTGGAAGAGATGACGACCTAAGGCCATGGCGGCTCGATGTGCTCAGTGTGCGGCCAGCTGTCTGGGAGGGGCCAGGGGGTCCAGGCTCAGGCTGTGTCAGAAAGGGCATTAGTGCCCTGGTCAGCCTATGTATTTGGGGTACAGCCAAGGTCGGTGCAGGTTGATCCTCATTTGGGATTACTGGGTAGCACCAGAGGACAATGTTTTTCTTCTGGAGGGCCGGCAGAGTGCTGCATTGTAGTTCTGGATTGCCAAACTGGAGGGCTTGTGGGCCAGTAGTCTGACGACAAAAGTCTGAGAACACAAGCTAGGCTTAGGTTTCTGGGTGAGGCCATGGCAGGCACAATCTACAGACCTGAATCGAGATCTCGTGCATCTGAAGTCAGGGCGAGGATCAGACGATCGCTCAGGTTGGAGTTTCTGTCCCTGATGGCCCCTTCATGAATGGGCGGGGGCATCACGAGGCCATGGGGGTTTTCCCACGATGGGAGTTGTGAGAAGCTCCAAACTGCAGAGAGTCTTCTGCAGGACAATTGAGACCTGTTGTTTGCCTCCAGGCCAATGATTCTGAGCAGGGTTCTAAGGATGGATGGCTGGGTAGCCCACCTCGCATTCCAATTGTCTCCTAGCAACAAGACAGGTTAGATCTCCTGGATCTGTGGGGAGCAACCGAGGACGCTGAGTTGAAATGGACACCCCTGGGGATGGGTCCTAACGTGCTTTTGTGTCTATGGAGACCTTGGAATGAAGCGGTGGCACTGGGGCCCTAACGGGTTCTCCTAAACAGAGGCTTTGACACAGCTCCAACGTGCAAGTTTCCCATGTGTAGATGAGATGTTTTCTGATGGGTGAGTCAAGAAACAGCTATATGCTGCTTTTGAAATCCAGGCCTCTGAGGAGAGATGCCTGGAAACCAAAGCAATGGATCTGATTAGTGCCTAGGGGCCTGTTCTTTCCTTTTTACCTCTGGGGACATCTGTCTATGGGTCTGAGTGCAGGTAGGTGCTCAGTTGGGCTCAGATTGCCCCTGTTGTTCCTGGGAAGCCACCACTATTGAGATGGATCAGGGACTTTGGAGGTTTATCCTATTAGAAGGGTAGTGGCCATTGGAATGGGCACACACAATTCCCTTGGAGAGGGCAAGTACAGTCCTCAGGTTTGGCTCCAGGGGCCTGAGCCTGTCGGTTGTGTAGGCCAGGGCTGTTTGGACAGTTGTCTGAAAACACAAACTCGGCTTATGTTTCGGGTCATAGGTATGGCAGGACTGATCTACAGACCATGAGGAGAACTCTTCGGGATTTGAAAGAAGGGCGAGTGTGAGACTCCTGCTCAAGTTTTTGTCTCTGGATATCGTGTCACTCATGGTCGTGGAATTTCTGGGTGACTTCATGGGAAATGGACGAGTCTTACTCTCTGGTGGTTTGGCCCCGTCCAAAGAGTTTGGGGTCATTCTGTGGGCGGGAAGAAGTCCGTTTTTTTTTTTTTAATTCTTGTTTTTTTTCTTTTTTATCCTCAGGTGTCCCACCAAATGAGGGATTCCAGAGTAGAGCCCTGGGGAGGGGCGACTGGACCATCAGAAATGTGGTTAAAAAAAGGGGCCTAGGGACATGTCAAGCCCATTATGACATCCAATGGTCCAGCAACTGAGAGGACTTACTAGAGGACAGGACTCATGCTGAGGGTCACAATGCGTGTGTATGCCCTCGTCGCACTCAAGAATGGGCGGGGCCTCAGGGTGAATGCTGGTTTCTCCTACACTGAACGTTGCACAACGTGCCAACCACAGGGTTCTTGCCATGGTTAAGGAGGAGTTCTGATTTCTGCATCACACTCACCCCTGGGCAGTGATTGGAGATAAGGTCTCGGTTCTGAAGCCTGAAAACTGAGGTAGGGAAGAGATGATGACCTAAGGCCATGGCGGGTTTTATGTGCTCAGTGTGCGGTCAGCTTTCTGGGTGTTGGTCAGGAGGTCCGGGCTCAGGTTGTGTTCGACAGTGCATTAGTGCCCAGGTTAGACTATATTATTTGGGTAAAGTCGAGTGCTGTGTAGGTTTACCCTCATTTAAGGTGCCTGGACAGCTCATGAGGCAATAATTTTTTTTCTAGAGGGCAGGCAGAGTGCTGCATTGTGGGTCCGGAATTGCCAAACTTGAGGGCTTCGGGGCCAGGAGTGTGAGGACGGAAGTCTGAGAAGACAAGCTAGACTTGGGTTTCAGGGCGAGGGCACAGCAGGTACCCCCTGCAGATCTGAACCAATATCTCATGCATCTGAAGTCAGGGCGAGGATCAGACGTTGGCTCAGGTTGGAGTTTCTGAGCATGACGGCCGCTTCATGAAGGGAGCGGAATCTCGAGGCCATTGAGGTTTTCCCACGTTGGGAGTTGTGGGATGCCCCCTTCATGGATTCCTTCTGCGGGACAATTGAGACCTGTTGGACAGCTCCAGGACATCCCATATGGAATGACTCCAGAGCACCGTTCGCGGATGGATGCCTGGGAAGCCCGCCTCGCATTCCAATTGTCTCCTAGCAACAAGACAGTTTAGATCTGATGGCTCTGCGGGAGCAACCGGGGTGGCTGAGTTGAAATGGACTTTCCTGAGGATGGGTCCTAATGTGTTTTTGTGTCCATGAGGGCCTTGGAATGGGGCGGTGGCACCGGGACCCTGAAGTACTCTCCTAAGCTTTGGACATGGCTCCCATGCACAGGTTTCCTTGTGGAGACGAGATGAGTTCTGATGGGTGCCTCAGGAAAACCCCTATGATCGTATTGGAATCAGGCTTTTGAGGACACATGCCTGTAACCCAAAGCAATGGATCCTATTATGGCCTAGGGTCCTGTCTGGTTCAATCTTCTTCTCTGGAGACATCCATCTATGGTATGAGTGGAGGTCGATTATCAGCTGGTGTCAGACAGCCCTTGTTTGTTCCGGGCGACCTACACTATTGGGATGGCCTCAGGGACTTTGGAGATTTCTCCTAATTTGTACGATTTTGGACCATGGAATGGGCAGAATTCCCATGGATTGGTAGGCACAGTCCTAATGTGTGGCTCCAGGGGCCCAGCCTGGAGGGTGTGTGGCCCAAGACTTTGAGGACAGAAGTCTGAAAACACAAACTCAGCTTAGCTTTGGGGACGTAGGTATGGCAGGCCCGATCTACAAACCATGAGAAGAACTCTTCAGGATATGAAGAAAGTGCGAGTCTGAGGCTCTTGCTCAGGCTTTTGTCTCTGGATTTTGTATCAGCGATGGCCGTGGAATGTCGGGGACGCCTCATGGGCCATGGACGAATCTTCCTCTCTGAGGATTTGGCCCGATTCCCAATTGCTTTTCGTCAATCTGTGGGATGGGAGGACTCATTTCAGTTTTGTTACCTCAGGTGTCCCACCAAAAGAGGAATTCCAAAGCCAAGCCGTGGGGAAGACTGAAGGGACAACCCGAACTATGGTTAAAAATTGGGGCCTAGGGGCATGGCAAGCCCAATATGATATCTCTTCATCCAGCCACTGAGTGGTCTTACTTGAGGAGTGGGCTCAGCCTGAGCGTCACAATGTGTGTTTGTGACCAATGTGGCCTGCGAGCATGGGCGGGGCCTCATGGGCCACACTGGTTTCAACTACACTGAACGTTGGACAACATGCAACCACAAGGTTTCTTTCCATGGGGAAGGAGTTCTGATTTCTGCATCACCATCAACCCTGGGCAGTGATTGGATATAAGGTCTAGGTTCTGAAACCTGAAAACTGATGTTTGGAAGAGATGACGACCTAAGGCCATGGCGGCTCGATGTGCTCAGTGTGCGGCCAGCTGTCTGGGAGGGGCCAGGGGGTCCAGGCTCAGGCTGTGTCAGAAAGGGCATTAGTGCCCTGGTCAGCCTATGTATTTGGGGTACAGCCAAGGTCGGTGCAGGTTGATCCTCATTTGGGATTACTGGGTAGCACCAGAGGACAATGTTTTTCTTCTGGAGGGCCGGCAGAGTGCTGCATTGTAGTTCTGGATTGCCAAACTGGAGGGCTTGTGGGCCAGTAGTCTGACGACAAAAGTCTGAGAACACAAGCTAGGCTTAGGTTTCTGGGTGAGGCCATGGCACGCACAATCTACAGACCTGAATCGAGATCTCGTGCATCTGAAGTCAGGGCGAGGATCAGACGATCGCTCAGGTTGGAGTTTCTGTCCCTGATGGCCCCTTCATGAATGGGCGGGGGCATCACGAGGCTATGGGGGTTTTCCCACGATGGGAGTTGTGAGAAGCTCCAAACTGCAGAGAGTCTTCTGCAGGACAATTGAGACCTGTTGTTTGCCTCCAGGCCAATGATTCTGAGCAGGGTTCTAAGGATGGATGGCTGGGTAGCCCACCTCGCATTCCAATTGTCTCCTAGCAACAAGACAGGTTAGATCTCCTGGATCTGTGGGGAGCAACCGAGGACGCTGAGTTGAAATGGACACCCCTGGGGATGGGTCCTAACGTGCTTTTGTGTCTATGGAGACCTTGGAATGAAGCGGTGGCACTGGGGCCCTAACGGGTTCTCCTAAACAGAGGCTTTGACACAGCTCCAACGTGCAAGTTTCCCATGTGTAGATGAGATGTTTTCTGATGGGTGAGTCAAGAAACAGCTATATGCTGCTTTTGAAATCCAGGCCTCTGAGGAGAGATGCCTGGAAACCAAAGCAATGGATCTGATTAGTGCCTAGGGGCCTGTTCTTTCCTTTTTACCTCTGGGGACATCTGTCTATGGGTCTGAGTGCAGGTAGGTGCTCAGTTGGGCTCAGATTGCCCCTGTTGTTCCTGGGAAGCCACCACTATTGAGATGGATCAGGGACTTTGGAGGTTTATCCTATTAGAAGGGTAGTGGCCATTGGAATGGGCACACACAATTCCCTTGGAGAGGGCAAGTACAGTCCTCAGGTTTGGCTCCAGGGGCCTGAGCCTGTCGGTTGTGTAGGCCAGGGCTGTTTGGACAGTTGTCTGAAAACACAAACTCGGCTTATGTTTCGGGTCATAGGTATGGCAGGACTGATCTACAGACCATGAGGAGAACTCTTCGGGATTTGAAAGAAGGGCGAGTGTGAGACTCCTGCTCAAGTTTTTGTCTCTGGATATCGTGTCACTCATGGTCGTGGAATTTCTGGGTGACTTCATGGGAAATGGACGAGTCTTACTCTCTGGTGGTTTGGCCCCGTCCAAAGAGTTTGGGGTCATTCTGTGGGCGGGAAGAAGTCCGTTTTTTTTTTTTTTTAATTCTTGTTTTTTTTCTTTTTTATCCTCAGGTGTCCCACCAAATGAGGGATTCCAGAGTAGAGCCCTGGGGAGGGGCGACTGGACCATCAGAAATGTGGTTAAAAAAAGGGGCCTAGGGACATGTCAAGCCCATTATGACATCCAATGGTCCAGCAACTGAGAGGACTTACTAGAGGACAGGACTCATGCTGAGGGTCACAATGCGTGTGTATGCCCTCGTCGCACTCAAGAATGGGCGGGGCCTCAGGGTGAATGCTGGTTTCTCCTACACTGAACGTTGCACAACGTGCCAACCACAGGGTTCTTGCCATGGGTAAGGAGGAGTTCTGATTTCTGCATCACACTCACCCCTGGGCAGTGATTGGAGATAAGGTCTCGGTTCTGAAGCCTGAAAACTGAGGTAGGGAAGAGATGATGACCTAAGGCCATGGCGGGTTTTATGTGCTCAGTGTGCGGTCAGCTTTCTGGGTGTTGGTCAGGAGGTCCGGGCTCAGGTTGTGTTCGACAGTGCATTAGTGCCCAGGTTAGACTATATTATTTGGGTAAAGTCGAGTGCTGTGTAGGTTTACCCTCATTTAAGGTGCCTGGGCAGCTCATGAGGCAATAATTTTTTTTCTAGAGGGCAGGCAGAGTGCTGCATTGTGGGTCCGGAATTGCCAAACTTGAGGGCTTCGGGGCCAGGAGTGTGAGGACGGAAGTCTGAGAAGACAAGCTAGACTTGGGTTTCAGGGCGAGGGCACAGCAGGTACCCCCTGCAGATCTGAACCAATATCTCATGCATCTGAAGTCAGGGCGAGGATCAGACGTTGGCTCAGGTTGGAGTTTCTGAGCATGACGGCCGCTTCATGAAGGGAGCGGAATCTCGAGGCCATTGAGGTTTTCCCACGTTGGGAGTTGTGGGATGCCCCCTTCATGGATTCCTTGTGCGGGACAATTGAGACCTGTTGGACAGCTCCAGGACATCCCATATGGAATGACTCCAGAGCACCGTTCGCGGATGGATGCCTGGGAAGCCCGCCTCGCATTCCAATTGTCTCCTAGCAACAAGACAGTTTAGATCTGATGGCTCTGCGGGAGCAACCGGGGTGGCTGAGTTGAAATGGACTTTCCTGAGGATGGGTCCTAATGTGTTTTTGTGTCCATGAGGGCCTTGGAATGGGGCGGTGGCACCGGGACCCTGAAGTACTCTCCTAAGCTTTGGACATGGCTCCCATGCACAGGTTTCCTTGTGGAGACGAGATGAGTTCTGATGGGTGCCTCAGGAAAACCCCTATGATCGTATTGGAATCAGGCTTTTGAGGACACATGCCTGTAACCCAAAGCAATGGATCCTATTATGGCCTAGGGTCCTGTCTGGTTCAATCTTCTTCTCTGGAGACATCCATCTATGGTATGAGTGGAGGTCGATTATCAGCTGGTGTCAGACAGCCCTTGTTTGTTCCGGGCGACCTACACTATTGGGATGGCCTCAGGGACTTTGGAGATTTCTCCTAATTTGTACGATTTTGGACCATGGAATGGGCAGAATTCCCATGGATTGGTAGGCACAGTCCTAATGTGTGGCTCCAGGGGCCCAGCCTGGAGGGTGTGTGGCCCAAGACTTTGAGGACAGAAGTCTGAAAACACAAACTCAGCTTAGCTTTGGGGACGTAGGTATGGCAGGCCCGATCTACAAACCATGAGAAGAACTCTTCAGGATATGAAGAAAGTGCGAGTCTGAGGCTCTTGCTCAGGCTTTTGTCTCTGGATTTTGTATCAGCGATGGCCGTGGAATGTCGGGGACGCCTCATGGGCCATGGACGAATCTTCCTCTCTGAGGATTTGGCCCGATTCCCAATTGCTTTTCGTCAATCTGTGGGATGGGAGGACTCATTTCAGTTTTGTTACCTCAGGTGTCCCACCAAAAGAGGAATTCCAAAGCCAAGCCGTGGGGAAGACTGAAGGGACAACCCGAACTATGGTTAAAAATTGGGGCCTAGGGGCATGGCAAGCCCAATATGATATCTCTTCATCCAGCCACTGAGTGGCCTTACTTGAGGAGTGGGCTCAGCCTGAGCGTCACAATGTGTGTTTGTGACCAATGTGGCCTGCGAGCATGGGCGGGGCCTCATGGGCCACACTGGTTTCAACTACACTGAACGTTGGACAACATGCAACCACAAGGTTTCTTTCCATGGGGAAGGAGTTCTGATTTCTGCATCACCATCAACCCTGGGCAGTGATTGGATATAAGGTCTAGGTTCTGAAACCTGAAAACTGATGTTTGGAAGAGATGACGACCTAAGGCCATGGCGGCTCGATGTGCTCAGTGTGCGGCCAGCTGTCTGGGAGGGGCCAGGGGGTCCAGGCTCAGGCTGTGTCAGAAAGGGCATTAGTGCCCTGGTCAGCCTATGTATTTGGGGTACAGCCAAGGTCGGTGCAGGTTGATCCTCATTTGGGATTACTGGGTAGCACCAGAGGACAATGTTTTTCTTCTGGAGGGCCGGCAGAGTGCTGCATTGTAGTTCTGGATTGCCAAACTGGAGGGCTTGTGGGCCAGTAGTCTGACGACAAAAGTCTGAGAACACAAGCTAGGCTTAGGTTTCTGGGTGAGGCCATGGCACGCACAATCTACAGACCTGAATCGAGATCTCGTGCATCTGAAGTCAGGGCGAGGATCAGACGATCGCTCAGGTTGGAGTTTCTGTCCCTGATGGCCCCTTCATGAATGGGCGGGGGCATCACGAGGCCATGGGGGTTTTCCCACGATGGGAGTTGTGAGAAGCTCCAAACTGCAGAGAGTCTTCTGCAGGACAATTGAGACCTGTTGTTTGCCTCCAGGCCAATGATTCTGAGCAGGGTTCTAAGGATGGATGGCTGGGTAGCCCACCTCGCATTCCAATTGTCTCCTAGCAACAAGACAGGTTAGATCTCCTGGATCTGTGGGGAGCAACCGAGGACGCTGAGTTGAAATGGACACCCCTGGGGATGGGTCCTAACGTGCTTTTGTGTCTATGGAGACCTTGGAATGAAGCGGTGGCACTGGGGCCCTAACGGGTTCTCCTAAACAGAGGCTTTGACACAGCTCCAACGTGCAAGTTTCCCATGTGTAGATGAGATGTTTTCTGATGGGTGAGTCAAGAAACAGCTATATGCTGCTTTTGAAATCCAGGCCTCTGAGGAGAGATGCCTGGAAACCAAAGCAATGGATCTGATTAGTGCCTAGGGGCCTGTTCTTTCCTTTTTACCTCTGGGGACATCTGTCTATGGGTCTGAGTGCAGGTAGGTGCTCAGTTGGGCTCAGATTGCCCCTGTTGTTCCTGGGAAGCCACCACTATTGAGATGGATCAGGGACTTTGGAGGTTTATCCTATTAGAAGGGTAGTGGCCATTGGAATGGGCACACACAATTCCCTTGGAGAGGGCAAGTACAGTCCTCAGGTTTGGCTCCAGGGGCCTGAGCCTGTCGGTTGTGTAGGCCAGGGCTGTTTGGACAGTTGTCTGAAAACACAAACTCGGCTTATGTTTCGGGTCATAGGTATGGCAGGACTGATCTACAGACCATGAGGAGAACTCTTCGGGATTTGAAAGAAGGGCGAGTGTGAGGCTCCTGCTCAAGTTTTTGTCTCTGGATATCGTGTCACTCATGGTCGTGGAATTTCTGGGTGACTTCATGGGAAATGGACGAGTCTTACTCTCTGGTGGTTTGGCCCCGTCCAAAGAGTTTGGGGTCATTCTGTGGGCGGGAAGAAGTCCGTTTTTTTTTTTTTAATTCTTGTTTTTTTTCTTTTTTATCCTCAGGTGTCCCACCAAATGAGGGATTCCAGAGTAGAGCCCTGGGGAGGGCCGACTGGACCATCAGAAATTTGGTTAAAAAAAGGGGCCTAGGGACATGTCAAGCCCATTATGACATCTAATGGTCCAGCAACTGAGAGGACTTACTAGAGGACAGGACTCATGCTGAGGGTCACAATGCGTGTGTATGCCCTCATCGCACTCAAGAATGGGCGGGGCCTCAGGGTGAATGCTGGTTTCTCCTACACTGAACGTTGCACAACGTGCCAACCACAGGGTTCTTGCCATGGGTAAGGAGGAGTTCTGATTTCTGCATCACACTCACCCCTGGGCAGTGATTGGAGATAAGGTCTCGGTTCTGAAGCCTGAAAACTGAGGTAGGGAAGAGATGATGACCTAAGGCCATGGCGGGTTTTATGTGCTCAGTGTGCGGTCAGCTTTCTGGGTGTTGGTCAGGAGGTCCGGGCTCAGGTTGTGTTCGACAGTGCATTAGTGCCCAGGTTAGACTATATTATTTGGGTAAAGTCGAGTGCTGTGTAGGTTTACCCTCATTTAAGGTGCCTGGGCAGCTCATGAGGCAATAATTTTTTTTCTAGAGGGCAGGCAGAGTGCTGCATTGTGGGTCCGGAATTGCCAAACTTGAGGGCTTCGGGGCCAGGAGTGTGAGGACGGAAGTCTGAGAAGACAAGCTAGACTTGGGTTTCAGGGCGAGGGCACGGCAGGTACCCCCTGCAGATCTGAACCAATATCTCATGCATCTGAAGTCAGGGCGAGGATCAGACGTTGGCTCAGGTTGGAGTTTCTGAGCATGACGGCCGCTTCATGAAGGGAGCGGAATCTCGAGGCCATTGAGGTTTTCCCACGTTGGGAGTTGTGGGATGCCCCCTTCATGGATTCCTTGTGCGGGACAATTGAGACCTGTTGGACAGCTCCAGGACATCCCATATGGAATGACTCCAGAGCACCGTTCGCGGATGGATGCCTGGGAAGCCCGCCTCGCATTCCAATTGTCTCCTAGCAACAAGACAGTTTAGATCTGATGGCTCTGCGGGAGCAACCGGGGTGGCTGAGTTGAAATGGACTTTCCTGAGGATGGGTCCTAATGTGTTTTTGTGTCCATGAGGGCCTTGGAATGGGGCGGTGGCACCGGGACCCTGAAGTACTCTCCTAAGCTTTGGACATGGCTCCCATGCACAGGTTTCCTTGTGGAGACGAGATGAGTTCTGATGGGTGCCTCAGGAAAACCCCTATGATCGTATTGGAATCAGGCTTTTGAGGACACATGCCTGTAACCCAAAGCAATGGATCCTATTATGGCCTAGGGTCCTGTCTGGTTCAATCTTCTTCTCTGGAGACATCCATCTATGGTATGAGTGGAGGTCGATTATCAGCTGGTGTCAGACAGCCCTTGTTTGTTCCGGGCGACCTACACTATTGGGATGGCCTCAGGGACTTTGGAGATTTCTCCTAATTTGTACGATTTTGGACCATGGAATGGGCAGAATTCCCATGGATTGGTAGGCACAGTCCTAATGTGTGGCTCCAGGGGCCCAGCCTGGAGGGTGTGTGGCCCAAGACTTTGAGGACAGAAGTCTGAAAACACAAACTCAGCTTAGCTTTGGGGACGTAGGTATGGCAGGCCCGATCTACAAACCATGAGAAGAACTCTTCAGGATATGAAGAAAGTGCGAGTCTGAGGCTCTTGCTCAGGCTTTTGTCTCTGGATTTTGTATCAGCGATGGCCGTGGAATGTCGGGGACGCCTCATGGGCCATGGACGAATCTTCCTCTCTGAGGATTTGGCCCGATTCCCAATTGCTTTTCGTCAATCTGTGGGATGGGAGGACTCATTTCAGTTTTGTTACCTCAGGTGTCCCACCAAAAGAGGAATTCCAAAGCCAAGCCGTGGGGAAGACTGAAGGGACAACCCGAACTATGGTTAAAAATTGGGGCCTAGGGGCATGGCAAGCCCAATATGATATCTCTTCATCCAGCCACTGAGTGGTCTTACTTGAGGAGTGGGCTCAGCCTGAGCGTCACAATGTGTGTTTGTGACCAATGTGGCCTGCGAGCATTGGCGGGGCCTCATGGGCCACACTGGTTTCAACTACACTGAACGTTGGACAACATGCAACCACAAGGTTTCTTTCCATGGGGAAGGAGTTCTGATTTCTGCATCACCATCAACCCTGGGCAGTGATTGGAGATAAGGTCTAGGTTCTGAAACCTGAAAACTGATGTTTGGAAGAGATGACGACCTAAGGCCATGGCGGCTCGATGTGCTCAGTGTGCGGCCAGCTGTCTGGGAGGGGCCAGGGGGTCCAGGCTCAGGCTGTGTCAGAAAGGGCATTAGTGCCCTGGTCAGCCTATGTATTTGGGGTACAGCCAAGGTCGGTGCAGGTTGATCCTCATTTGGGATTACTGGGTAGCACCAGAGGACAATGTTTTTCTTCTGGAGGGCCGGCAGAGTGCTGCATTGTAGTTCTGGATTGCCAAACTGGAGGGCTTGTGGGCCAGTAGTCTGACGACAAAAGTCTGAGAACACAAGCTAGGCTTAGGTTTCTGGGTGAGGCCATGGCACGCACAATCTACAGACCTGAATCGAGATCTCGTGCATCTGAAGTCAGGGCGAGGATCAGACGATCGCTCAGGTTGGAGTTTCTGTCCCTGATGGCCCCTTCATGAATGGGCGGGGGCATCACGAGGCCATGGGGGTTTTCCCACGATGGGAGTTGTGAGAAGCTCCAAACTGCAGAGAGTCTTCTGCAGGACAATTGAGACCTGTTGTTTGCCTCCAGGCCAATGATTCTGAGCAGGGTTCTAAGGATGGATGGCTGGGTAGCCCACCTCGCATTCCAATTGTCTCCTAGCAACAAGACAGGTTAGATCTCCTGGATCTGTGGGGAGCAACCGAGGACGCTGAGTTGAAATGGACACCCCTGGGGATGGGTCCTAACGTGCTTTTGTGTCTATGGAGACCTTGGAATGAAGCGGTGGCACTGGGGCCCTAACGGGTTCTCCTAAACAGAGGCTTTGACACAGCTCCAACGTGCAAGTTTCCCATGTGTAGATGAGATGTTTTCTGATGGGTGAGTCAAGAAACAGCTATATGCTGCTTTTGAAATCCAGGCCTCTGAGGAGAGATGCCTGGAAACCAAAGCAATGGATCTGATTAGTGCCTAGGGGCCTGTTCTTTCCTTTTTACCTCTGGGGACATCTGTCTATGGGTCTGAGTGCAGGTAGGTGCTCAGTTGGGCTCAGATTGCCCCTGTTGTTCCTGGGAAGCCACCACTATTGAGATGGATCAGGGACTTTGGAGGTTTATCCTATTAGAAGGGTAGTGGCCATTGGAATGGGCACACACAATTCCCTTGGAGAGGGCAAGTACAGTCCTCAGGTTTGGCTCCAGGGGCCTGAGCCTGTCGGTTGTGTAGGCCAGGGCTGTTTGGACAGTTGTCTGAAAACACAAACTCGGCTTATGTTTCGGGTCATAGGTATGGCAGGACTGATCTACAGACCATGAGGAGAACTCTTCGGGATTTGAAAGAAGGGCGAGTGTGAGACTCCTGCTCAAGTTTTTGTCTCTGGATATCGTGTCACTCATGGTCGTGGAATTTCTGGGTGACTTCATGGGAAATGGACGAGTCTTACTCTCTGGTGGTTTGGCCCCGTCCAAAGAGTTTGGGGTCATTCTGTGGGCGGGAAGAAGTCCGTTTTTTTTTTTTTATTCTTGTTTTTTTTCTTTTTTATCCTCAGGTGCCCCACCAAATGAGGGATTCCAGAGTAGAGCCCTGGGGAGGGCCGACTGGACCATCAGAAATTTGGTTAAAAAAAGGGGCCTAGGGACATGTCAAGCCCATTATGACATCCAATGGTCCAGCAACTGAGAGGACTTACTAGAGGACAGGACTCATGCTGAGGGTCACAATGCGTGTGTATGCCCTCGTCGCACTCAAGAATGGGCGGGGCCTCAGGGTGAATGCTGGTTTCTCCTACACTGAACGTTGCACAACGTGCCAACCACAGGGTTCTTGCCATGGGTAAGGAGGAGTTCTGATTTCTGCATCACACTCACCCCTGGGCAGTGATTGGAGATAAGGTCTCGGTTCTGAAGCCTGAAAACTGAGGTAGGGAAGAGATGATGACCTAAGGCCATGGCGGGTTTTATGTGCTCAGTGTGCGGTCAGCTTTCTGGGTGTTGGTCAGGAGGTCCGGGCTCAGGTTGTGTTCGACAGTGCATTAGTGCCCAGGTTAGACTATATTATTTGGGTAAAGTCGAGTGCTGTGTAGGTTTACCCTCATTTAAGGTGCCTGGGCAGCTCATGAGGCAATAATTTTTTTTCTAGAGGGCAGGCAGAGTGCTGCATTGTGGGTCCGGAATTGCCAAACTTGAGGGCTTCGGGGCCAGGAGTGTGAGGACGGAAGTCTGAGAAGACAAGCTAGACTTGGGTTTCAGGGCGAGGGCACAGCAGGTACCCCCTGCAGATCTGAACCAATATCTCATGCATCTGAAGTCAGGGCGAGGATCAGACGTTGGCTCAGGTTGGAGTTTCTGAGCATGACGGCCGCTTCATGAAGGGAGCGGAATCTCGAGGCCATTGAGGTTTTCCCACGTTGGGAGTTGTGGGATGCCCCCTTCATGGATTCCTTCTGCGGGACAATTGAGACCTGTTGGACAGCTCCAGGACATCCCATATGGAATGACTCCAGAGCACCGTTCGCGGATGGATGCCTGGGAAGCCCGCCTCGCATTCCAATTGTCTCCTAGCAACAAGACAGTTTAGATCTGATGGCTCTGCGGGAGCAACCGGGGTGGCTGAGTTGAAATGGACTTTCCTGAGGATGGGTCCTAATGTGTTTTTGTGTCCATGAGGGCCTTGGAATGGGGCGGTGGCACCGGGACCCTGAAGTACTCTCCTAAGCTTTGGACATGGCTCCCATGCACAGGTTTCCTTGTGGAGACGAGATGAGTTCTGATGGGTGCCTCAGGAAAACCCCTATGATCGTATTGGAATCAGGCTTTTGAGGACACATGCCTGTAACCCAAAGCAATGGATCCTATTATGGCCTAGGGTCCTGTCTGGTTCAATCTTCTTCTCTGGAGACATCCATCTATGGTATGAGTGGAGGTCGATTATCAGCTGGTGTCAGACAGCCCTTGTTTGTTCCGGGCGACCTACACTATTGGGATGGCCTCAGGGACTTTGGAGATTTCTCCTAATTTGTACGATTTTGGACCATGGAATGGGCAGAATTCCCATGGATTGGTAGGCACAGTCCTAATGTGTGGCTCCAGGGGCCCAGCCTGGAGGGTGTGTGGCCCAAGACTTTGAGGACAGAAGTCTGAAAACACAAACTCAGCTTAGCTTTGGGGACGTAGGTATGGCAGGCCCGATCTACAAACCATGAGAAGAACTCTTCAGGATATGAAGAAAGTGCGAGTCTGAGGCTCTTGCTCAGGCTTTTGTCTCTGGATTTTGTATCAGCGATGGCCGTGGAATGTCGGGGACGCCTCATGGGCCATGGACGAATCTTCCTCTCTGAGGATTTGGCCCGATTCCCAATTGCTTTTCGTCAATCTGTGGGATGGGAGGACTCATTTCAGTTTTGTTACCTCAGGTGTCCCACCAAAAGAGGAATTCCAAAGCCAAGCCGTGGGGAAGACTGAAGGGACAACCTGAACTATGGTTAAAAATTGGGGCCTAGGGGCATGGCAAGCCCAATATGATATCTCTTCATCCAGCCACTGAGTGGCCTTACTTGAGGAGTGGGCTCAGCCTGAGCGTCACAATGTGTGTTTGTGACCAATGTGGCCTGCGAGCATGGGCGGGGCCTCATGGGCCACACTGGTTTCAACTACACTGAACGTTGGACAACATGCCAACCACAAGGTTTCTTGCCATGGGGAAGGAGTTCTGATTTCTGCATCACCTTCAACCCTGGGCAGTGATTGGAGATAAGGTCTAGGTTCTGAAACCTGAAAACTGATGTTTGGAAGAGATGACGACCTAAGGCCATGGCGGCTCGATGTGCTCAGTGTGCGGCCAGCTGTCTGGGAGGGGCCAGGGGGTCCAGGCTCAGGCTGTGTCAGAAAGGGCATTAGTGCCCTGGTCAGCCTATGTATTTGGGGTACAGCCAAGGTCGGTGCAGGTTGATCCTCATTTGGGATTACTGGGTAGCACCAGAGGACAATGTTTTTCTTCTGGAGGGCCGGCAGAGTGCTGCATTGTAGTTCTGGATTGCCAAACTGGAGGGCTTGTGGGCCAGTAGTCTGACGACAAAAGTCTGAGAACACAAGCTAGGCTTAGGTTTCTGGGTGAGGCCATGGCACGCACAATCTACAGACCTGAATCGAGATCTCGTGCATCTGAAGTCAGGGCGAGGATCAGACGATCGCTCAGGTTGGAGTTTCTGTCCCTGATGGCCCCTTCATGAATGGGCGGGGGCATCACGAGGCCATGGGGGTTTTCCCACGATGGGAGTTGTGAGAAGCTCCAAACTGCAGAGAGTCTTCTGCAGGACAATTGAGACCTGTTGTTTGCCTCCAGGCCAATGATTCTGAGCAGGGTTCTAAGGATGGATGGCTGGGTAGCCCACCTCGCATTCCAATTGTCTCCTAGCAACAAGACAGGTTAGATCTCCTGGATCTGTGGGGAGCAACCGAGGACGCTGAGTTGAAATGGACACCCCTGGGGATGGGTCCTAACGTGCTTTTGTGTCTATGGAGACCTTGGAATGAAGCGGTGGCACTGGGGCCCTAACGGGTTCTCCTAAACAGAGGCTTTGACACAGCTCCAACGTGCAAGTTTCCCATGTGTAGATGAGATGTTTTCTGATGGGTGAGTCAAGAAACAGCTATATGCTGCTTTTGAAATCCAGGCCTCTGAGGAGAGATGCCTGGAAACCAAAGCAATGGATCTGATTAGTGCCTAGGGGCCTGTTCTTTCCTTTTTACCTCTGGGGACATCTGTCTATGGGTCTGAGTGCAGGTAGGTGCTCAGTTGGGCTCAGATTGCCCCTGTTGTTCCTGGGAAGCCACCACTATTGAGATGGATCAGGGACTTTGGAGGTTTATCCTATTAGAAGGGTAGTGGCCATTGGAATGGGCACACACAATTCCCTTGGAGAGGGCAAGTACAGTCCTCAGGTTTGGCTCCAGGGGCCTGAGCCTGTCGGTTGTGTAGGCCAGGGCTGTTTGGACAGTTGTCTGAAAACACAAACTCGGCTTATGTTTCGGGTCATAGGTATGGCAGGACTGATCTACAGACCATGAGGAGAACTCTTCGGGATTTGAAAGAAGGGCGAGTGTGAGACTCCTGCTCAAGTTTTTGTCTCTGGATATCGTGTCACTCATGGTCGTGGAATTTCTGGGTGACTTCATGGGAAATGGACGAGTCTTACTCTCTGGTGGTTTGGCCCCGTCCAAAGAGTTTGGGGTCATTCTGTGGGCGGGAAGAAGTCCGTTTTTTTTTTTTTATTCTTGTTTTTTTTCTTTTTTATCCTCAGGTGCCCCACCAAATGAGGGATTCCAGAGTAGAGCCCTGGGGAGGGGCGACTGGACCATCAGAAATGTGGTTAAAAAAAGGGGCCTAGGGACATGTCAAGCCCATTATGACATCCAATGGTCCAGCAACTGAGAGGACTTACTAGAGGACAGGACTCATGCTGAGGGTCACAATGCGTGTGTATGCCCTCGTCGCACTCAAGAATGGGCGGGGCCTCAGGGTGAATGCTGGTTTCTCCTACACTGAACGTTGCACAACGTGCCAACCACAGGGTTCTTGCCATGGGTAAGGAGGAGTTCTGATTTCTGCATCACACTCACCCCTGGGCAGTGATTGGAGATAAGGTCTCGGTTCTGAAGCCTGAAAACTGAGGTAGGGAAGAGATGATGACCTAAGGCCATGGCGGGTTTTATGTGCTCAGTGTGCGGTCAGCTTTCTGGGTGTTGGTCAGGAGGTCCGGGCTCAGGTTGTGTTCGACAGTGCATTAGTGCCCAGGTTAGACTATATTATTTGGGTAAAGTCGAGTGCTGTGTAGGTTTACCCTCATTTAAGGTGCCTGGGCAGCTCATGAGGCAATAATTTTTTTTCTAGAGGGCAGGCAGAGTGCTGCATTGTGGGTCCGGAATTGCCAAACTTGAGGGCTTCGGGGCCAGGAGTGTGAGGACGGAAGTCTGAGAAGACAAGCTAGACTTGGGTTTCAGGGCGAGGGCACAGCAGGTACCCCCTGCAGATCTGAACCAATATCTCATGCATCTGAAGTCAGGGCGAGGATCAGACGTTGGCTCAGGTTGGAGTTTCTGAGCATGACGGCCGCTTCATGAAGGGAGCGGAATCTCGAGGCCATTGAGGTTTTCCCACGTTGGGAGTTGTGGGATGCCCCCTTCATGGATTCCTTGTGCGGGACAATTGAGACCTGTTGGACAGCTCCAGGACATCCCATATGGAATGACTCCAGAGCACCGTTCGCGGATGGATGCCTGGGAAGCCCGCCTCGCATTCCAATTGTCTCCTAGCAACAAGACAGTTTAGATCTGATGGCTCTGCGGGAGCAACCGGGGTGGCTGAGTTGAAATGGACTTTCCTGAGGATGGGTCCTAATGTGTTTTTGTGTCCATGAAGGCCTTGGAATGGGGCGGTGGCACCGGGACCCTGAAGTACTCTCCTAAGCTTTGGACATGGCTCCCATGCACAGGTTTCCTTGTGGAGACGAGATGAGTTCTGATGGGTGCCTCAGGAAAACCCCTATGATCGTATTGGAATCAGGCTTTTGAGGACACATGCCTGTAACCCAAAGCAATGGATCCTATTATGGCCTAGGGTCCTGTCTGGTTCAATCTTCTTCTCTGGAGACATCCATCTATGGTATGAGTGGAGGTCGATTATCAGCTGGTGTCAGACAGCCCTTGTTTGTTCCGGGCGACCTACACTATTGGGATGGCCTCAGGGACTTTGGAGATTTCTCCTAATTTGTACGATTTTGGACCATGGAATGGGCAGAATTCCCATGGATTGGTAGGCACAGTCCTAATGTGTGGCTCCAGGGGCCCAGCCTGGAGGGTGTGTGGCCCAAGACTTTGAGGACAGAAGTCTGAAAACACAAACTCAGCTTAGCTTTGGGGACGTAGGTATGGCAGGCCCGATCTACAAACCATGAGAAGAACTCTTCAGGATATGAAGAAAGTGCGAGTCTGAGGCTCTTGCTCAGGCTTTTGTCTCTGGATTTTGTATCAGCGATGGCCGTGGAATGTCGGGGACGCCTCATGGGCCATGGACGAATCTTCCTCTCTGAGGATTTGGCCCGATTCCCAATTGCTTTTCGTCAATCTGTGGGATGGGAGGACTCATTTCAGTTTTGTTACCTCAGGTGTCCCACCAAAAGAGGAATTCCAAAGCCAAGCCGTGGGGAAGACTGAAGGGACAACCTGAACTATGGTTAAAAATTGGGGCCTAGGGGCATGGCAAGCCCAATATGATATCTCTTCATCCAGCCACTGAGTGGCCTTACTTGAGGAGTGGGCTCAGCCTGAGCGTCACAATGTGTGTTTGTGACCAATGTGGCCTGCGAGCATGGGCGGGGCCTCATGGGCCACACTGGTTTCAACTACACTGAACGTTGGACAACATGCCAACCACAAGGTTTCTTGCCATGGGGAAGGAGTTCTGATTTCTGCATCACCTTCAACCCTGGGCAGTGATTGGAGATAAGGTCTAGGTTCTGAAACCTGAAAACTGATGTTTGGAAGAGATGACGACCTAAGGCCATGGCGGCTCGATGTGCTCAGTGTGCGGCCAGCTGTCTGGGAGGGGCCAGGGGGTCCAGGCTCAGGCTGTGTCAGAAAGGGCATTAGTGCCCTGGTCAGCCTATGTATTTGGGGTACAGCCAAGGTCGGTGCAGGTTGATCCTCATTTGGGATTACTGGGTAGCACCAGAGGACAATGTTTTTCTTCTGGAGGGCCGGCAGAGTGCTGCATTGTAGTTCTGGATTGCCAAACTGGAGGGCTTGTGGGCCAGTAGTCTGACGACAAAAGTCTGAGAACACAAGCTAGGCTTAGGTTTCTGGGTGAGGCCATGGCACGCACAATCTACAGACCTGAATCGAGATCTCGTGCATCTGAAGTCAGGGCGAGGATCAGACGATCGCTCAGGTTGGAGTTTCTGTCCCTGATGGCCCCTTCATGAATGGGCGGGGGCATCACGAGGCCATGGGGGTTTTCCCACGATGGGAGTTGTGAGAAGCTCCAAACTGCAGAGAGTCTTCTGCAGGACAATTGAGACCTGTTGTTTGCCTCCAGGCCAATGATTCTGAGCAGGGTTCTAAGGATGGATGGCTGGGTAGCCCACCTCGCATTCCAATTGTCTCCTAGCAACAAGACAGGTTAGATCTCCTGGATCTGTGGGGAGCAACCGAGGACGCTGAGTTGAAATGGACACCCCTGGGGATGGGTCCTAACGTGCTTTTGTGTCTATGGAGACCTTGGAATGAAGCGGTGGCACTGGGGCCCTAACGGGTTCTCCTAAACAGAGGCTTTGACACAGCTCCAACGTGCAAGTTTCCCATGTGTAGATGAGATGTTTTCTGATGGGTGAGTCAAGAAACAGCTATATGCTGCTTTTGAAATCCAGGCCTCTGAGGAGAGATGCCTGGAAACCAAAGCAATGGATCTGATTAGTGCCTAGGGGCCTGTTCTTTCCTTTTTACCTCTGGGGACATCTGTCTATGGGTCTGAGTGCAGGTAGGTGCTCAGTTGGGCTCAGATTGCCCCTGTTGTTCCTGGGAAGCCACCACTATTGAGATGGATCAGGGACTTTGGAGGTTTATCCTATTAGAAGGGTAGTGGCCATTGGAATGGGCACACACAATTCCCTTGGAGAGGGCAAGTACAGTCCTCAGGTTTGGCTCCAGGGGCCTGAGCCTGTCGGTTGTGTAGGCCAGGGCTGTTTGGACAGTTGTCTGAAAACACAAACTCGGCTTATGTTTCGGGTCATAGGTATGGCAGGACTGATCTACAGACCATGAGGAGAACTCTTCGGGATTTGAAAGAAGGGCGAGTGTGAGGCTCCTGCTCAAGTTTTTGTCTCTGGATATCGTGTCACTCATGGTCGTGGAATTTCTGGGTGACTTCATGGGAAATGGACGAGTCTTACTCTCTGGTGGTTTGGCCCCGTCCAAAGAGTTTGGGGTCATTCTGTGGGCGGGAAGAAGTCCGTTTTTTTTTTTTTTTATTCTTGTTTTTTTTCTTTTTTATCCTCAGGTGTCCCACCAAATGAGGGATTCCAGAGTAGAGCCCTGGGGAGGGGCGACTGGACCATCAGAAATTTGGTTAAAAAAAGGGGCCTAGGGACATGTCAAGCCCATTATGACATCTAATGGTCCAGCAACTGAGAGGACTTACTAGAGGACAGGACTCATGCTGAGGGTCACAATGCGTGTGTATGCCCTCATCGCACTCAAGAATGGGCGGGGCCTCAGGGTGAATGCTGGTTTCTCCTACACTGAACGTTGCACAACGTGCCAACCACAGGGTTCTTGCCATGGGTAAGGAGGAGTTCTGATTTCTGCATCACACTCACCCCTGGGCAGTGATTGGAGATAAGGTCTCGGTTCTGAAGCCTGAAAACTGAGGTAGGGAAGAGATGATGACCTAAGGCCATGGCGGGTTTTATGTGCTCAGTGTGCGGTCAGCTTTCTGGGTGTTGGTCAGGAGGTCCGGGCTCAGGTTGTGTTCGACAGTGCATTAGTGCCCAGGTTAGACTATATTATTTGGGTAAAGTCGAGTGCTGTGTAGGTTTACCCTCATTTAAGGTGCCTGGGCAGCTCATGAGGCAATAATTTTTTTTCTAGAGGGCAGGCAGAGTGCTGCATTGTGGGTCCGGAATTGCCAAACTTGAGGGCTTCGGGGCCAGGAGTGTGAGGACGGAAGTCTGAGAAGACAAGCTAGACTTGGGTTTCAGGGCGAGGGCACGGCAGGTACCCCCTGCAGATCTGAACCAATATCTCATGCATCTGAAGTCAGGGCGAGGATCAGACGTTGGCTCAGGTTGGAGTTTCTGAGCATGACGGCCGCTTCATGAAGGGAGCGGAATCTCGAGGCCATTGAGGTTTTCCCACGTTGGGAGTTGTGGGATGCCCCCTTCATGGATTCCTTGTGCGGGACAATTGAGACCTGTTGGACAGCTCCAGGACATCCCATATGGAATGACTCCAGAGCACCGTTCGCGGATGGATGCCTGGGAAGCCCGCCTCGCATTCCAATTGTCTCCTAGCAACAAGACAGTTTAGATCTGATGGCTCTGCGGGAGCAACCGGGGTGGCTGAGTTGAAATGGACTTTCCTGAGGATGGGTCCTAATGTGTTTTTGTGTCCATGAGGGCCTTGGAATGGGGCGGTGGCACCGGGACCCTGAAGTACTCTCCTAAGCTTTGGACATGGCTCCCATGCACAGGTTTCCTTGTGGAGACGAGATGAGTTCTGATGGGTGCCTCAGGAAAACCCCTATGATCGTATTGGAATCAGGCTTTTGAGGACACATGCCTGTAACCCAAAGCAATGGATCCTATTATGGCCTAGGGTCCTGTCTGGTTCAATCTTCTTCTCTGGAGACATCCATCTATGGTATGAGTGGAGGTCGATTATCAGCTGGTGTCAGACAGCCCTTGTTTGTTCCGGGCGACCTACACTATTGGGATGGCCTCAGGGACTTTGGAGATTTCTCCTAATTTGTACGATTTTGGACCATGGAATGGGCAGAATTCCCATGGATTGGTAGGCACAGTCCTAATGTGTGGCTCCAGGGGCCCAGCCTGGAGGGTGTGTGGCCCAAGACTTTGAGGACAGAAGTCTGAAAACACAAACTCAGCTTAGCTTTGGGGACGTAGGTATGGCAGGCCCGATCTACAAACCATGAGAAGAACTCTTCAGGATATGAAGAAAGTGCGAGTCTGAGGCTCTTGCTCAGGCTTTTGTCTCTGGATTTTGTATCAGCGATGGCCGTGGAATGTCGGGGACGCCTCATGGGCCATGGACGAATCTTCCTCTCTGAGGATTTGGCCCGATTCCCAATTGCTTTTCGTCAATCTGTGGGATGGGAGGACTCATTTCAGTTTTGTTACCTCAGGTGTCCCACCAAAAGAGGAATTCCAAAGCCAAGCCGTGGGGAAGACTGAAGGGACAACCCGAACTATGGTTAAAAATTGGGGCCTAGGGGCATGGCAAGCCCAATATGATATCTCTTCATCCAGCCACTGAGTGGCCTTACTTGAGGAGTGGGCTCAGCCTGAGCGTCACAATGTGTGTTTGTGACCAATGTGGCCTGCGAGCATGGGCGGGGCCTCATGGGCCACACTGGTTTCAACTACACTGAACGTTGGACAACATGCCAACCACAAGGTTTCTTGCCATGGGGAAGGAGTTCTGATTTCTGCATCACCTTCAACCCTGGGCAGTGATTGGAGATAAGGTCTAGGTTCTGAAACCTGAAAACTGATGTTTGGGAGAGATTACGACCTAAGGCCATGGCGGCTCGATGTGCTCAGTGTGCGGCCAGCTGTCTGGGAGGGGCCAGGGGGTCCAGGCTCAGGCTGTGTCAGAAAGGGCATTAGTGCCCTGGTCAGCCTATGTATTTGGGGTACAGCCAAGGTCGGTGCAGGTTGATCCTCATTTGGGATTACTGGGTAGCACCAGAGGACAATGTTTTTCTTCTGGAGGGCCGGCAGAGTGCTGCATTGTAGTTCTGGATTGCCAAACTGGAGGGCTTGTGGGCCAGTAGTCTGACGACAAAAGTCTGAGAACACAAGCTAGGCTTAGGTTTCTGGGTGAGGCCATGGCACGCACAATCTACAGACCTGAATCGAGATCTCGTGCATCTGAAGTCAGGGCGAGGATCAGACGATCGCTCAGGTTGGAGTTTCTGTCCCTGATGGCCCCTTCATGAATGGGCGGGGGCATCACGAGGCCATGGGGGTTTTCCCACGATGGGAGTTGTGAGAAGCTCCAAACTGCAGAGAGTCTTCTGCAGGACAATTGAGACCTGTTGTTTGCCTCCAGGCCAATGATTCTGAGCAGGGTTCTAAGGATGGATGGCTGGGTAGCCCACCTCGCATTCCAATTGTCTCCTAGCAACAAGACAGGTTAGATCTCCTGGATCTGTGGGGAGCAACCGAGGACGCTGAGTTGAAATGGACACCCCTGGGGATGGGTCCTAACGTGCTTTTGTGTCTATGGAGACCTTGGAATGAAGCGGTGGCACTGGGGCCCTAACGGGTTCTCCTAAACAGAGGCTTTGACACAGCTCCAACGTGCAAGTTTCCCATGTGTAGATGAGATGTTTTCTGATGGGTGAGTCAAGAAACAGCTATATGCTGCTTTTGAAATCCAGGCCTCTGAGGAGAGATGCCTGGAAACCAAAGCAATGGATCTGATTAGTGCCTAGGGGCCTGTTCTTTCCTTTTTACCTCTGGGGACATCTGTCTATGGGTCTGAGTGCAGGTAGGTGCTCAGTTGGGCTCAGATTGCCCCTGTTGTTCCTGGGAAGCCACCACTATTGAGATGGATCAGGGACTTTGGAGGTTTATCCTATTAGAAGGGTAGTGGCCATTGGAATGGGCACACACAATTCCCTTGGAGAGGGCAAGTACAGTCCTCAGGTTTGGCTCCAGGGGCCTGAGCCTGTCGGTTGTGTAGGCCAGGGCTGTTTGGACAGTTGTCTGAAAACACAAACTCGGCTTATGTTTCGGGTCATAGGTATGGCAGGACTGATCTACAGACCATGAGGAGAACTCTTCGGGATTTGAAAGAAGGGCGAGTGTGAGACTCCTGCTCAAGTTTTTGTCTCTGGATATCGTGTCACTCATGGTCGTGGAATTTCTGGGTGACTTCATGGGAAATGGACGAGTCTTACTCTCTGGTGGTTTGGCCCCGTCCAAAGAGTTTGGGGTCATTCTGTGGGCGGGAAGAAGTCCGTTTTTTTTTTTTATTCTTGTTTTTTTTCTTTTTTATCCTCAGGTGCCCCACCAAATGAGGGATTCCAGAGTAGAGCCCTGGGGAGGGGCGACTGGACCATCAGAAATGTGGTTAAAAAAAGGGGCCTAGGGACATGTCAAGCCCATTATGACATCCAATGGTCCAGCAACTGAGAGGACTTACTAGAGGACAGGACTCATGCTGAGGGTCACAATGCGTGTGTATGCCCTCGTCGCACTCAAGAATGGGCGGGGCCTCAGGGTGAATGCTGGTTTCTCCTACACTGAACGTTGCACAACGTGCCAACCACAGGGTTCTTGCCATGGGTAAGGAGGAGTTCTGATTTCTGCATCACACTCACCCCTGGGCAGTGATTGGAGATAAGGTCTCGGTTCTGAAGCCTGAAAACTGAGGTAGGGAAGAGATGATGACCTAAGGCCATGGCGGGTTTTATGTGCTCAGTGTGCGGTCAGCTTTCTGGGTGTTGGTCAGGAGGTCCGGGCTCAGGTTGTGTTCGACAGTGCATTAGTGCCCAGGTTAGACTATATTATTTGGGTAAAGTCGAGTGCTGTGTAGGTTTACCCTCATTTAAGGTGCCTGGGCAGCTCATGAGGCAATAATTTTTTTTCTAGAGGGCAGGCAGAGTGCTGCATTGTGGGTCCGGAATTGCCAAACTTGAGGGCTTCGGGGCCAGGAGTGTGAGGACGGAAGTCTGAGAAGACAAGCTAGACTTGGGTTTCAGGGCGAGGGCACAGCAGGTACCCCCTGCAGATCTGAACCAATATCTCATGCATCTGAAGTCAGGGCGAGGATCAGACGTTGGCTCAGGTTGGAGTTTCTGAGCATGACGGCCGCTTCATGAAGGGAGCGGAATCTCGAGGCCATTGAGGTTTTCCCACGTTGGGAGTTGTGGGATGCCCCCTTCATGGATTCCTTGTGCGGGACAATTGAGACCTGTTGGACAGCTCCAGGACATCCCATATGGAATGACTCCAGAGCACCGTTCGCGGATGGATGCCTGGGAAGCCCGCCTCGCATTCCAATTGTCTCCTAGCAACAAGACAGTTTAGATCTGATGGCTCTGCGGGAGCAACCGGGGTGGCTGAGTTGAAATGGACTTTCCTGAGGATGGGTCCTAATGTGTTTTTGTGTCCATGAGGGCCTTGGAATGGGGCGGTGGCACCGGGACCCTGAAGTACTCTCCTAAGCTTTGGACATGGCTCCCATGCACAGGTTTCCTTGTGGAGACGAGATGAGTTCTGATGGGTGCCTCAGGAAAACCCCTATGATCGTATTGGAATCAGGCTTTTGAGGACACATGCCTGTAACCCAAAGCAATGGATCCTATTATGGCCTAGGGTCCTGTCTGGTTCAATCTTCTTCTCTGGAGACATCCATCTATGGTATGAGTGGAGGTCGATTATCAGCTGGTGTCAGACAGCCCTTGTTTGTTCCGGGCGACCTACACTATTGGGATGGCCTCAGGGACTTTGGAGATTTCTCCTAATTTGTACGATTTTGGACCATGGAATGGGCAGAATTCCCATGGATTGGTAGGCACAGTCCTAATGTGTGGCTCCAGGGGCCCAGCCTGGAGGGTGTGTGGCCCAAGACTTTGAGGACAGAAGTCTGAAAACACAAACTCAGCTTAGCTTTGGGGACGTAGGTATGGCAGGCCCGATCTACAAACCATGAGAAGAACTCTTCAGGATATGAAGAAAGTGCGAGTCTGAGGCTCTTGCTCAGGCTTTTGTCTCTGGATTTTGTATCAGCGATGGCCGTGGAATGTCGGGGACGCCTCATGGGCCATGGACGAATCTTCCTCTCTGAGGATTTGGCCCGATTCCCAATTGCTTTTCGTCAATCTGTGGGATGGGAGGACTCATTTCAGTTTTGTTACCTCAGGTGTCCCACCAAAAGAGGAATTCCAAAGCCAAGCCATGGGGAAGACTGAAGGGACAACCCGAACTATGGTTAAAAATTGGGGCCTAGGGGCATGGCAAGCCCAATATGATATCTCTTCATCCAGCCACTGAGTGGCCTTACTTGAGGAGTGGGCTCAGCCTGAGCGTCACAATGTGTGTTTGTGACCAATGTGGCCTGCGAGCATGGGCGGGGCCTCATGGGCCACACTGGTTTCAACTACACTGAACGTTGGACAACATGCCAACCACAAGGTTTCTTGCCATGGGGAAGGAGTTCTGATTTCTGCATCACCTTCAACCCTGGGCAGTGATTGGAGATAAGGTCTAGGTTCTGAAACCTGAAAACTGATGTTTGGGAGAGATTACGACCTAAGGCCATGGCGGCTCGATGTGCTCAGTGTGCGGCCAGCTGTCTGGGAGGGGCCAGGGGGTCCAGGCTCAGGCTGTGTCAGAAAGGGCATTAGTGCCCTGGTCAGCCTATGTATTTGGGGTACAGCCAAGGTCGGTGCAGGTTGATCCTCATTTGGGATTACTGGGTAGCACCAGAGGACAATGTTTTTCTTCTGGAGGGCCGGCAGAGTGCTGCATTGTAGTTCTGGATTGCCAAACTGGAGGGCTTGTGGGCCAGTAGTCTGACGACAAAAGTCTGAGAACACAAGCTAGGCTTAGGTTTCTGGGTGAGGCCATGGCACGCACAATCTACAGACCTGAATCGAGATCTCGTGCATCTGAAGTCAGGGCGAGGATCAGACGATCGCTCAGGTTGGAGTTTCTGTCCCTGATGGCCCCTTCATGAATGGGCGGGGGCATCACGAGGCCATGGGGGTTTTCCCACGATGGGAGTTGTGAGAAGCTCCAAACTGCAGAGAGTCTTCTGCAGGACAATTGAGACCTGTTGTTTGCCTCCAGGCCAATGATTCTGAGCAGGGTTCTAAGGATGGATGGCTGGGTAGCCCACCTCGCATTCCAATTGTCTCCTAGCAACAAGACAGGTTAGATCTCCTGGATCTGTGGGGAGCAACCGAGGACACTGAGTTGAAATGGACACCCCTGGGGATGGGTCCTAACGTGCTTTTGTGTCTATGGAGACCTTGGAATGAAGCGGAGGCACTGGGGCCCTAAAGTGTTCTCCTAAACAGAGGCTTTGACACAGCCCCAACGTGCAAGTTTCCCATGTGTAGATGAGATGTTTTCTGATGTTTGGGTCAAGAAACAGCTATATGCTGCTTTTGAAATCCAGGCCTCTGAGGAGAGATGCCTGGAAACCAAAGCAATGGATCTGATTAGTGCCTAGGGGCCTGTTCTTTCCTTTTTACCTCTGGGGACTTCTGTCTATGGGTCTGAGTGCATGTAGGTGCTCAGTTGGGCTCAGATTGCCCCTGTTTTTCCTGGGAAGTCACCACTATTGAGATATATCAGGGACTTTGTAGGTTTATCCTATTAGAAGGGTTGTGGCCATTCGAATGGGCACACACAATTCCCTTGGAGAGGGCAAGTACAGTCCTCAGGTTTGGCTACAGGGGCCTGATCCTGTAGGTTGTGTAGGCCTGGGCTGTTTGGACAGTTGTTTGAAAACACACACCCTCCAGGCTAGGGCCCCTGGAACCACACCTCAGGATTGTTCCTGCCCTCTCAAAGGGAATTCTTCATATTTCATTTTCCACAACCATATAAATCAGGAGAAATCTCCAATGTCCCTGGGACCATACCAATATTGTAGGCCCCTTGGAACAAACAGGGGTGATCTGACACTAGCTGAGCAACTAGCTCCACACCAACTCGGAGACAGATGTCCCCAGAGAAGAACATTGAACTGGACAGGCCCCTAGACCCTAATCAGATCCATTGCTTTGGTTTCCAGGCATCTCTTCTCAGAGGCCTGGTTTCCAATACCAGCCTATGGGGTTTCCATAGGCTCCTTCAGAGCAAGTCTTGTCTGCACATTGGAAACTTGCTCGTGGAGCTATGTCAGAACCTCAGAGGCCTGGTTTTCAATACCACCATATGGGGGTTTCCTGAGTCATCCGTCAGAACAAATGTCTTCTCCACATGGGAAACGTGCTCTTTCAAGCTTTGTCAAAACCTCCGACTAGGAAAATCCTTCAGGGCCCCGGTGCCACCACCTCATTCCAAGGTCTCCATGGACACAATCCCACATTAGGACCCATCTGCAGGAGAGTCTATTTCAACTCAGTGCCCTTGGGTGCTCCCCTAGAGCCAGCAGATCGAACCTATCTTGTCACTAGGAGACAATT
Organism: Mustela nivalis; assembly: GCF_964662115.1. Lineage (NCBI taxonomy): Eukaryota > Metazoa > Chordata > Mammalia > Carnivora > Mustelidae > Mustela > Mustela nivalis. Next base: position 960,895 of record NW_028136364.1, read on the forward strand.
GGAATGTGAGGCGGGCTGGCTAGGCATCCATCTGTAGAAAACTACTCTGAAGTAATTTCATATGGGACGTCCTGGAGCCATCCAACAGGTCACAGCTGTCCTGCAGAAGGAATCCTTGCGCTTTGGAGCACCTCACAACTCCCATCATGGGAAAAGCTCTGTGGCCTCGTGGTGCACCGTCCCCTTCATGAAAGAGCCATCTTGGACAGAAACTCCAACCTGAGCCAACGTCTAATCCTCGCCCTGACTTCAGATGCACGAAATCTTGATTCAACTCTGCAGAGTGTGCCTGCCGAAACCCTGCCCCGAAGCAAAACCTAGCTATTGTTCTCAGACTTCGTCCTCACACTCCGAGCCCACCAGCCCTCCAGTTAGGGAATTCTGGAGAGACACAATGCAGCACTCTGACTGCCCTCCAGAAGAGAAACGTTGTCCTATGGGGCTAACCAGAAACACCAAATGAGGATCAACCTGCATGCCACTTGACTCTACCCCAATTATACAGTTTCGCTTGGGCGTTAATGCCCTGTCTTGCACAGCCTGAGGTCTGAATTCCCAACCGACACCCAGACAGCTGGCTGTACACTGAGCACATCAGACCCGCCATGGCTTTAGGTCATCATCTCTTCCCAACCTTGGTTTTCAGGTTTCAGAACCTAGACCTTATATATACTCACTACCCAGGGGTGAACGTGATGCAGAAATGAAACTCCTTCTTCCTCAAGGCAAGAAACCTTGTGGTTGGCATGTTTTCCAACGTTCAGTGTAGGAGAATCCAGTGTAGCCCATGAGTCCCCGCCCATGCTTGAGAACCGCAATGGGCACAAACACATTGGGACCCTCAGTGTGAGCCCTGTCCTCAAGTAAAGCCTCTCAGGGGCTGGACCAAGAACCCGCATTGCCATCCCTAGTCCCCCAATATTAATGAGAGGTTGAGAGGTCTAGTCACCCCTATTCAGGTCTCTGCTCTGGAACCCCTGAGGAAAAAAATATCGAAGGGTCTCCTCCATCCCCTGAATGAGCCCCAAAACTTGGGATCTGACCAAATCTTAAAAGAGAAAGAATCATCCATGGCCAAAGAGGCCATCCCGTCATTCCATGGCCACCATTGACACAGAATCTAGAGACAAAAGCCTGGATATATGCCTCACATTTGCCCTTTGTTCATAGCCTGAAAAATTCTCCTCACGGTCTATAGATCAGGCCTGTCATACCTACGTCCCCAAACCTAAGCTGAGTTTGGGTTTTCAGATTTATGTCCCCACTGTCCTGGCCCACACACCCTCCAGGCTGGGGCCCCTGGAGCCATGCCTCAGGACTGTGCCTGCCTTCTCCAAGCAAATTCTGCCCATTCCATTGGCCACAACCCTAAAGATTAGGAGAACACTCCAACGTCCCTGAGGCCATCCCAATAGTGTTGGCCACTCAGGGCAAACAGGGTGATCTGTCCCAACATGGGCAACTACCTCAACTCAGACCCATAGACAGATAACCCCAGAGAAGAAGATTGAACCGGACAGGCACCTAGGACCTAATCAGATCCATTGCTTTTGATTCCAGGCATCTCTCCTCAGAGGCCTGGTTTCCAATACCAGCATATGTGTTCTTCTGGAGGTACCAGTCTGAACAAATCTCATTTCCACATGGGAAACATGCATTTTGGAGCTGTGTCACAACCTCCAGTTAAGGGAAACCTTCAGGTCCCAGGAGCCAACACCCCATTCCAAGGTCTCCATGGACACAAACCCACATTATGACCCATCCGCAGGCGAGTCCATTTCAACACATCCCCTTTGGTTGCTCCCCAAAAGAAGCAGATCGAACCTGCCTTGTCACTAGGAGACAATAGGAATGTGAGGCGGGCACTCCAGGAATCCATCCTTAGAACCCTGCACTGCCGTGGTTCCGCATGGGACATCCTGGAGAAATCTGACCGGTCTCGACTGTCCCGTAGAAGGAATCCTTGCCGATTGGAGCAACATACAATGCCAATCGTGGGAAAGTCTCCATAGCCCCATGATGCCCCCCACCATCATGAAGAGGCCATCCTGAACAGAAACTTCAACCTCAGCCTACGTCTGATCCTCGCCCTGACTTCAGATGCATGAGATTTAGATTTAGCTCTACAGAGTGTGCCTGCCATGATCTTGACCCAAAACCTAAGCCTAGCTTGTGTTCTCACACTTCCTTCCTAACAATTCTGGCCCACAAGCCCTCCAGGGTGAGAATTCCGTCGCCACAATGCAGCACTCTTTCTTCCCTCCAGAAGAAAAACGTTGCCCCTGGGGCTACCCAGAAACGCCAAATGAGGATCAACCTGCATGCCACTCAACTTTACTCCAATTATACAGTCTAAGCTTGGCACTAATGCCCTGTCTGACACAGCCTGAGCCTGGACCTCCTGGATGACACCCAGAAAGGTGGTGTCACACCTAAGGACTGTGCCAGTGCTCTCCAAGGGAACTCTGCCCGTTTCATTTGCCACAACCTTACAGATTAGGAGAAACCTCCAATTCCCAAGACCAGTCCAATAGTGTTGGCCTCCCCCAACAAACATGGGTGATCTGACACAAGCTGAGCAGTGACCTCCATTCTGAATCTTAGACAGAGACACTCAGAGGAGAATATTGAAAAGGACAGGCCCCTAGACCGTAATCAGATCCATTGCTTTGGATTCCAGGCATTGTTCCCCAGATGCTTGGTTTCCAATACCAGGTTGTGGGGGTTTCAGAACAAATCTCGTCTCTACATGGGAAACTTGCTCTTTGGAGCTGCATCAAAACCTCAGGTTAGGAGAATTCTTCAGGGAAACAGAGCCACTGCCCCATTCCAAGGGATCCATGGACACAAATCCACATCGACTCATCCTCATGACATTCCATTTCAATTCAGCCCCCTCGGTTGTTCCCCCAGTGACAGCAGATCAAATCCTCCTTTTCACTAGGACACAACTGGAATGCAAGTTGGACTTCCCAGGCATCCATCTTTAGAACTGTGCTTTGGAGCATTTCTTATGGGACGTCCTTGATCCATCCAAAAGGTCGTGACTGTCCCGCTGACGGAATCCTTGTGGTTTGGAGCATCACACACTCACAAAGTTGGAAATCTTCCATGGTTTCCTGATGCCCCCCCCCACCTTCATGAAGGGGACATCATGTACAGAAACTCCAACCTAAGCCAACATCTGATCCTCGCCCTGACTTCAGATGCACGAGATCTCATTTCAGGTCTGTAGAGTGTGCCTGCCATGTCACCGCTGCGAATTCAAAGCTGAACTTGTGTTCTCAGACTTCTGTCCTAAAACACCTGGCCCACAAGCCCTGAAGTTGGCAATTCTGGAGCCAGAATGCAGCACTCTGCCTGCCCTGCAGAAGAAAATCTTTGCCCTATGGGGCCAACCAGAAACCCCAAATGAGGACCAACCTTCACATCACTCGACTGTACCCCAATTATACAGTCTAGCCTGGGGACTAATGCCCTGCCTGACACAGCCTGAGCCCAGACCTCATGATGGACACAGACATCTGGCCGCACACTAAGTGCAACGGACCCACCATGGCCTTAGGTCGTCATCTCTTACCAACCTCGGTTTTCAGGCTTCAGAATCTAGACCTTATCTCTACTCACTGCCATGCCGTGTACGTGATGCAGAAATCAGACTCCTCCTTCCCCATGACCAGAAACCCTGTGGTTGGCATGTTGTCCAACGTGCAGTGTAGGAGAAACCAGCATGGCCCATGAGGCCTCAGACATGCTTGAGGGCTGCGATGGGCACAAACACACATTAGGACCCTAAGCATGAACCCTGGCCTCAAGTAAAGCCTCTCCGGGGCTGGACCAAGAGCCCACATATGGAGATTACCATGCCCCTACTCCCCAAACCTTAACCAGTGCTTGAGAAGTCTAGTCACCCCTACTCAGATCTCTTCTCTAGAATCCCTCCTTGTTGGGACACATGAGGTTAAAAAAAAAATAGAGAAAGGACTCCTACCGTCCAAAGAATGACCGCAAACACTTGGAATTGGGCCAAATTCACAGAGAGAAATACTCGTCCATGGCTGATGAGGCCACCCTGACATTCCACGGCCACCATTGACACAAAATCCGGAGACAAAAGCCTGAAAAAGCGCCACACACTCGCCCTTTGTTCAAAGCCTGAAAAATTCTCACGGTCTGTAGATCGGGCCTGCCATACCTATGTCCCCAAACCTAAACCAAGTTTGTGTTTTCAGACTTCTGTCTCCATTGTCCTGGCCCACACACCCTCAAGGCTTGGCCCCATGGAGCCACACCTCAGGACTGTGCCTGCCCTCTCAATGGGAATTCTGCTCATTCCTTTGGCACAACCTGACAGATTAGGAGAAACATCCGAAGTCCCCGAGGCCACCCCAATATTGTAGAATGTCCGGGACAAACAGGGACCATCTGCCACAAGCTGAGCCACTACCTCCAATCAGACCTGTAGATAGATATCCATAGAAAAGAAAATTGAACAGGACAGGCACCTAGGCCCTAAACGGATCCATTGCTTTTGTTTTCACGTATCTCTCCTCAGAGGCCTGGATTCCAATACCAGCACATGGGGGTTTCTGGAGCTACCAATCAGAACAAATCGCATGCCACATGGGAATCATGCTATATGGAACTGTGTCAAAACCTCCAGTTAGGAGAAAATTTCACGTCACTGGAGCCATTGCCCCATTCCAATGTCTCAATGGACACAATCCCACATTATGACCCATCCTCAGGAGAGTCCATTTCAACTCAAACCTGGCGGTTGCTCACCCAGTGCCAGCAGATCAAACCTGCTTTGTCACTAGGAGACAATTGGAATGCGAGTTCGTTGCCCAGGTATCCGTTGTTAGAACTCTGCTCTGGAGAAATTCCTAATGGGGTGTCCTTGATCCATTCAACAGGTCTCAACTGTCCTGCAGAAGGAATCCTTGTGGTTTGCAGCATCACACACTCGCACCGTGGGAAATCCTCCATGGCCTCGTGATGCCTCCACCTTCAGGTAGAGGACATCATGGACAGAAACTCCCGTCTGATCCTCGCCCTGACTTCAGATGCATGAGATCTCAATTCAGCTCTGCAGAGTGTGCCTGCCTTGCCCTCGCCCCAAAACCTAAGCCAGCTCACGTTCTCAGACTTCCGTCCTCACACTCCTGGCCCACAAGCCTTCCACTTTGGGAATTCTGGAGACAAAATGCAGCACTCTGCCTGCCCTCCAGAAGAGAGACTTTGCCCTAGGGGTCTACCCAGAAACATCAAATGAGGATCAACCTGCAATTCTCTAGACTGTACCCCAATTATACAGTCTAGCCTGTGCACTAATGCCCTGTCTGACACAGCCTGACCCCAGACCTCGTGACCGACACCCAGACACCTGGCCTCACACTGAACACATCAAACATGCCATGGCCTTAGGTCATCATCTCTTCCCAACATTGGTCTTCAGGCTTCAGAACCTAGACATTATCTCCACTCACAACTAAGTGATGTACGTGATGCAGCAATCAGAACTTCACCTTCCCCATGACCAGAAACCTTGTGGTTGGCATGTTGTCCAACGTTCAGTATATGAGAACCCAGCATGGCCCATGAGGCCTCAGACATGCTTGAGGGCTGCGATGGGCACAAACACACATTAGGACCCTAAGCATGAACCCTGGCCTCAAGTAAAGCCTCTCCGGGGCTGGACCAAGAGCCTGCATATGGGACTTGCCATGCCCCTACTCCCCCAATCCTAGCCAGAGCTTGAGAAGTCTAATCAACCTTATTCAGAGCTCTTTTCTGGAATCCCTCTTTGGTGGGACACATAAGGTAAAAAAAAAAAAAAAAAAAAAAAAAAACAAGATAAAGAAAAAAAAAAATAAGGACTCCTACCATCCAAAGAATGACCCCAAACACTTGGAATCTGGCCAAATCCACAGAGAGAAATACTCGTCCATGGTCGATGAGGCCAGCCTGACATTCCACGGCCACCATTGACACAAAATCCGGAGACAAAAACCTGAAAAAGCGCCACACACTTGCCCTTTGTTCAGAGCCCCCAAAATTCTCAAGGTCTGTAGATCGGGCCTGCCATACCTATGTCCCCAAACCTAAGCCGAGTTTGTGTTTTCAGACTTCTGTCTCCATTGTCCTCACCCACACATTCTAAAGGCTGGGCCCCATGGAGCCACACCTCAGGACTGTGCCTGCCCTCTCCAAGGGAATTCTGCTCATTCATGTGGCACAACCTGACAGATTAGGAGAATCATCCAAAATCTCTGAGGCCATCCCAATAGTGTAGGATGTCCTGGACATACAGGGACCCTCTGGCACAAGCTGAGCCACTACCTCCAATCAGAACTTTAGACAGATATCCATAGAAAAGAATATTGAACAAGACAGGCACCTAGGCCCTAATTGGATCCATTGCTTTTGTTTTCAGGCATCTCTCCTCAGAGGCCTGGATTCCAATACCAGCATAAGGGGGTTTCCAGAGCTACCTATCAGAAAAAATCTCGTCTCCACATGGGAATCTTGCTCTATGGAGCTGTGTCATAACCTCCAGTTAGGAGAAAACTTCAGGTCACTGGAGCCACTGCCCCATTTGAATATCTCCATGGACACAATCCCAAATTATAACCCATCCTCAGGAGAGTCCATTTCAACTAAACCCCCTCGGTTGCTACTCCAGAGCCAGCAGATTGAACCTGCCTTATCGCTAGGAGACAATTGAAATGCGAGTTGGGCTCTTCAGGCATCCATCCTTAGAACCTTGCTCTTGCGTCATTCCTTATGGGACATCCTTGAGCCATCCAACAGGTCTCGACTGTCCCACAGGAGTCCTTGTGCATGGACCACCTAACAACTCATATCATGGAAAGCTTCCAAGGTCACATGATGCCCCCAATCTTCATGAAGGCAGATCATGGAAAGAAACTCCAACCTGAGCCAACAGCTGGTCTTCACCTTGACTTCAGATGCACGAGATCTTGATTCAGCTCTTCAGAGTGTACCTGCTGTGCCCTCACCCCAAAACCTAAGCGTAGCTAGTGTTCTCCGACTTCCGTACTCACTCTCCTGGACCACACGCCCTCTATTTTGGGATTTCCGATGACACAGTGCTGCACTCTGCCTGCCCTCTAGAAGAAAAATATTGCCTATGGGTCTACCCAGAAACCTCCAATGAGGATAAACCTGCACGTCACTCAACTGTACACCAATTATATAGTCTAGCCTGTGCACTAATGCCCTTTCTGACAGAACCTGAGGCCTGAATTCCCAACCGACACCCAGACAGCTTGCAGGACACTGAGAACATCTGAACCGCCATGGCCTTAGGTCGCCATCTCTTTCCAACTTCGGTTTTCAGGCTACAGAATCCTAGACCTTATCTCTACTCACTTCCCATGGGTGAACGTGATGCAGAAATCAGAACTCCTCCTTCCCTCTCGCCAGAATCTTGTGGTTGGCATCTTGTCCAACATTCAGTGGAGGACCCCTGTAGGGCCTACAGGGGTAGTAGTAGGGCCCCTGAGGGTAGTGTAGGGTCCCTGAGGCCCTGCCTATGCTTAAGAGCTGCGGTGGGCTCAAACACACATTGGGACCCTCAGTTTGAGCCCTGTCCTCAAGTAAAGAATCTCAGTGGCTGGACCATGAGCCCGCATATGGGGCCTGCCATGCCCCAAGTCACCCAATCTTAACCAGAGGTAGAGAAATCTAGTCACCCCTACTCAGGGCTCTGCTCTGGAATCCCTCTTTGGTGGGACATTTGAGGTAAATAAACACAGAAAGGACTCCTCCCACTCACAGAATGACCCCAATCACTTGGGATTGGGCCATCCCAAGTGATTGGGGTCCAGAGAGAAAGACTCGTCCATGGCCCATGAGGCCAGCCCGACATTCCACGGCCACTATTGACACAAAATCCAGAGACATAAGCTTCAGCAAGCGTTCACACTCACCCTTAGGTCATAGCCCAAAAAATTCTCCTCATAGTCTGTATATTGGGCCTGCCATACCTAGGTCCCCAAACCTAAGCTGAGTTTGTGTTTTCAGACTTCTATCCTGACATCCCTGTCCCACACACCCTCCAGACTGAGGCCCCTGGAGCCACACCTCAGGACTGTGCCTGCCCTCTCCAAGGAAATTCTTCCCATTCCATTGGCCACAACCCTACAGATAAGGAGAAACCTCCAAAGTCCCAGAGGCCATTCCAATAGTGTAGGCCACCCAGGACAAAGAGGGGCGATCTCTCACAAGCTGAGCAACGACGTCAACTCACCCGTAGACAGATAACCCAAGAGAAGAAGATTAAACTGGACTGGCCCCTAGAATGTAATTGGTTCCATTGCTTTTTTTTCTAAGCATCTCTCCTCAGAGGCCTGTTTTCCAATACCAGCATATGGGGGATTCCAGAGATACCAATCAGAACAAATCTTGTCTTCACATGGGAAACTTATCCTTTGGAGCTCTGTAAAAGCCTCCAGTTAGGAGAAACCTTCAGGTAGCCGGAGCAACCGCCCTATTCCAAGGTCTCCATGGACACATACCCGCATTATGACCATTCGGCAGGAGAGTACATTTCAACTCAGCCCCGTCGATTACTCCCCCAGAGGCAGAATATCAAACCTGCCTTGTCGCTAGGAGACAACTGGAATGCAAAGCAGACTCTCTAGGCATCCATCCATGGAATCCTGCTTTGGCGCCGTTCCATATGGGATGTCCTGGAGCCTTCCAATAGGTCTTGACTGTCCCACAGAAGGAATCCTTGCAGATTGGAGCATCTCACAACTCCTATCGTGGGAAAACCCACATGGCCTCATGAGATGCTCCCCTTTATAAAGGGGCCATCATGGACAGAAACTCCAACCTGAGCCAACTTCTGATGCATTGCTTTGGTTTCTAGGTATCTCTCCTCAGACGCCTGGTTTCCAATATCAGAATATGGGGGTTTCCTAAGGAAACAATCAGAACAGATCTCATCTCCACATGGGAAACTTGCTCTTTGGAGCTGTGTCAATACCTCAGGTTAGGAGGATCCTTCAGGGCGCTGGCACCATGGCCCAATCCCAAGGTCTCCAAGGACACAAACTTACATTATGAACCATTCACAGGAGAGTCCATTTCAAATCAGCCCACTCGGCTGCTCACCCAGAGCCAGCAGATCAAACCTTCTTTGTCACTAGGAGACAGTTAGAATGGGAGGCGGGCTTCCCAGGCATCCATCCTTAGAACCCTGCTCTGGAGAACTTCTTTATGGGACGTCTTGAATCCAACCAACCTGTCTTGACTGTCTCGCAGAATGAATCCTTGTGGTTTGAAGCATCACACAATAACACTGTGAGAAAACCTCCATTTCCTTATGATGCCCCACACCTTCATAAATGGGCCATCATGGACAGAAACTCCATCCTAAGCCAAAGTCTGATCCTCGCCCTGAATTCAGAAGCATGAGATCTCGATTCAGCACTTGAGAGTGTGCCTGCTGGGCCCTCGTCTTGAAACCTAAGCCTATCTTGTGTTCTCAGACTTCCGTCCTCAGAATCCTGGCCACACCCCTCCAGTTTGGAAATTCTGGAGACACAATGCAGCACTCTGCCTGGCCTCCAGAAGAAAAATGTTGCCCTATAGGGCTAACCAGAAACGCCAAATGAGTAACAACCTGCATGCCACTCGACCATACCCCAATTATACAGTCTAGCCTGTGCACTAAAGCCCTGTCTGACACAGCCTGAGGGCAGACCTCCAGTCCAACACCAGGACAGCTGGCCGTACACTGAGCATATCATACCCACAATGGCTTTAGGCCATCATCTCTACCCAACCTCAATTTTCACCTTCATAACCTAGACCTTATCTCCACTCACTGCTCAGGAGTGAACGTGATGCAAGAATCAGAACTTCTCCTTCGCCATGGCAAGAAACCTTGTGGTTGGCATGTTGTCCAACGTTCATTGTAGGAGAAAGCAGCATGGACTATGAGGTCCCACCTATCCCTGAGGGCCACAATTTGCACAAACACATATTGTGACCCTCAGCGTGAGCCCTATTCTCATGTGAAGCCTCTTAGTGACTGGAACAACAGCCCACATATGGGGCTTGCCAAGCCCCTAGTCCCCCAATCTCAACCAGAGTTCGAGATGTCTAGTCACCCGACTCAGGGCTCTGCTCTGGAATCCCTCTTTGGTGGGACACCTGAGGTAAAAAAAAAAAAAATACAGAAAGGACTTTTCCCATCCACAGAATGATCCCAACCCTTGGGATCAGGCCAAATCACCAGGGAAAGAATTGTCCATGGCCCTTGAGGACACCCCGACATTCCACGGCCACCGTTGACACAAAATCCAGAGACAAGCCTGAGCAAGCGCCACATACTCGCCCTTTGTTCATAGCCCGGAAAATTCTCACGTTCTGTAGATCGAGCCTTCATACATACATCCCCAAACCTAAGCTGTTTTTGTGTTTTCAGACTTCTGTCCCCACAGTCCTGGCCCACACACCATCCAAGCTGGGGCCCCTGGAGCCACACCTCAGGACTGTGGGTTCCCTCTCCAGGGGAATTCTGCCATTTCCATTGGCCACAACCCTATAGATTAGGAGAAACCTCCAAACGCCCCGAGGCCATCAGAATAGTGTTGGCTGCCCAGGACAAACAGGGATGATCTTTCACAAGTTAGGAAACTACCTCCACTCAGACCCAGAGACAGATATCCCCATAGAATAAGATTGAACTGGACAGGCACTTAGGCCCTAATCAGATCCATTGCTTTTGTTTCCAGGCATCTCTCCTCAGAGGCCTGGTTTCCAATACCAGCATAGGGGGATTACTGAGGCACTCATCAGAAAAATCTCGTCTCCACATAGGAAATGTACTCTTTGGAGCTCTATAAAAACCTCTGTTTAGGAGAATCTTTCAGGGCCCCGGATCAAGCGCCCCATTCCAAGGTCTCCATGGACTTAAACCCACATTATGATCTATCCTCAGGAGAGTCCATGTCAACTCAACCCCCTTGGTTTCTCCCCCAGGGCCTGCAGATCAAACCTGCCTTGTCGCTAGGAGACAAGTAGAATGGGAGGTGGGCTGCCTAGGCATCAATCCTTAGAACCCTACTCTGGAGTCATTCCATATGGGACATCCTAGAGCCATCCAACAGGTCTCAAGTGTCCCACAGAAGGAATCTTTGCATTCTGGAGCATCTCAGAACTCCCATTGTGGGATAATCTACATGGCCTCTTGAGACGCTCCACTTTATAAAGTGGCCATCATGGACAGAAACTCCAACCTGAGCAAACGTCTGATATTCGCCCTGACTTCAGGTGCATGAGATCATGATTCAGCTCTGCAGAGTGTGCCTTCTGTGCCCTCACCCCAAAAACTAAGCCTAGCTTGTGTTCTCAGACTACAGTCCTCACACCCCTGGCCCAAAAGCCCTACAGTTTGGCAATACTGGGGCCACAATGCAGCACTCTGCCTGCCCTCCCAGAGAAAAAACGTTGCCTTATGGAACTACCTAGAGACCCGAATGAGGATCAATAGAACGCCACTCGACTGCACCCCAAATATTCAGTCTACCCTGTCTAATGCCTTGTCTGACACAGCATGAGCCCACACCTCCATACCTACGCTCAACAGCTGGCCGCACACTGAGCTCATTGGACCCAACAGGTCCTTAGGTCTTCATCTCTTCCCAACCTCGGTTTTCGGGTTTCAGAACCTATACCTAAACTCCAAACACTGTCCAGGGGTGAACGTGATGCAGAAGTCACAACTCTTCCTTCGCCATGGCCAGAAACCTTGTGGTTGGCATATTCTCCAACATTCAGTGTCGGAGAATCCAGCGTGGCCCATGAGGCCCTTCCCAATGCTTGAGGGCCTTGTTGGCACAAATAGGCATTGTGACCCTCAGCATGAGCCCTGTCCTCAAGGAAGGCCTCTCAGTGTCTGAATCAAGAGCCCACATATTGGACTTGCCATGCCCCTAGGCCCCCAAACTAAAACAGAGGTGGGGTTGTCCAGTTGTCCCTCCCGAGGACTCTGCTCTGGAATCCCTCCTTTATAGGGACACATGAGGTACAAAAAATAAAATAAAATAAAATAAAATAAAAGAAAGGACTCCTCCCATCCCACAGAACATACACAAACTCTTGGGATTGGGTCAAATCCTCAGAGAAGGAAAGCCGTCCACAACCCATGAGGCCACGCCAGCATTCCACCCACATTGTTGACACAAATCCAGAGACAAAATCTGAGCAAGCACCTCAAACTCACCCTTTTTCATATCCTGAAGTGTTATCACGGTCTGTAGATTGGGCGTGCCATAACTATGTCCCCAATCCTAAGCGGAGTTTGAGTTTTCAGATTTTTGCTCCACAGGCCTGGCCCACACACCCTCAAGGTTGGGCCCCTAGAGCCAAACTCAGAACTTTGCCTGCCCTCTCCAGGGGATTTCTGCCCATTCCATTGACCACAACCCTATAGATTAGGAGAAACTCCAAAGTCCCGAGGCCATTCCAATATTATAGGTCGCCCAGGACAAACAGGGGCGATCTGACACAATCTGAGCAACTACCTCACCTCAGATACTTAGACACGTATCCCCAGCAAAGAGATTGAACCGAACAGGCACCTAGGCTCTAATCATATCCATTGCTTTTGTTTCCAGTCATCTCTCCTCAGAGGCCTGTTTTCCAATACCAGCATATGGGAGATTCCTTAGGCACTCATCAAAACAATTCTCTTCTCTACATAGGAAACATACTCTTTAGAGCTCCATCAAAAGCTCCGGTTATGAACATCCCTCAAGGACCCGGATCAAGACCCCATTCCAAGGTCTCCATGGACACAAATGCACATTATGACCCATCCTCAACTCACCCATTTCAACACACCCGATCGGTTGCTCCACTAGATCAGGCAGATCGAACTCTCCTTGGATCTATAAGACACCTGGAATGGGAGGCAGGCTGCCCAGGCATCCATCCTTAGAACCCTGCTCTGGATAACTTCCTTATGGGATGTCCTGGAGCCATCCACCGGTCTCACCTGTCCCACAGAAGGAATCATTGCGGTTTGGAGCATCTCACAATTCAAATCGTGGGAAAAACTCCATGTCCTCGTGACACCCTCCATTCATGAAGAGGCCGTCATGGACAGAAACTCCGACCTAAGCCAACGTCTGATCCTAGCTCTGTCTTCAGGTATAAGGGATCTCGAATCATCTCTGCAGAGGGTGCCTGCCGTCCCTTCACCCCGAAATCTAAGTCTGGCTTGTGTTCTCAGTATTTTTTCCTCACACTCCTGGCCCACAAGCCTTCCAGTTTGGGAATTCTGGAGACACTATGTGGCACTGTGTCTTCCCTCCAGAAGAAAAACGTTGCCCTCTGGGGCTACCCAGTAACCACAAATGAGTACCATCCTGCACGAAACTCGACTGCACCCCAATGATATAGTCTAGCCTGGACACTAATTCGCTGTCTGCCACAGCCTGAGCCTGCACCTCCCAACCCACACTCAACAGCTGGCCGAACACTGAGCACATCAGACACACCATGGACTTAGGGCTTCATCTCTTCCCAACCTCAGTTTTCAGGCTTCAGAACCTAGACCTTAAATCCAATCACAGTCCAGGAGTGAAATTGTTGCAGAAATTAGAACTCCTTCTTCCCCGTGGCCAGAAAACTTGTGGTTGCCATATTGTGCAACGTTCAGTGTAGGAGAAACCAGCATGGTACATTAGGCCACGCTCTGACTTGAGGGGCTCCTTGGGCACAAAAACACATTGTGAAACTCAGTGTGAGACCTATCCTCAAGGAAGGCCTCTCAGTGTCTGGACCAAGAGCCCAAATATGGGGCTTGCCATGTTCTTAGGTCCCAATGTTAACCAGAGGTCTGGTTGTCCAGTTGCCCCTCCCCAGGACTCTGCTCTGGAATGCCTCTTTTGGTGGTCCACCTGAGGTAAAAAAAAAAAAAAAAAACAAAAAAAACAAAAAAAACAGAAAGACCTCCTCCCTTCTGACAGAATGACCCCAAACTCTTGGGATCGGGTCAAATCCCCAGAAAGGGAGCCTCATCGATGGCCCATGAGGATCCCCCGACATTCCATGGCAATCGGTAACACATTTCCAGAAAAAAAAAAAAAAAGCATGAGCATGCACATCACATTCGCCCTTTGTTCATATCCCGAAGAGGTCTCCTCACGGTCTATAGATCGGGCCGGCGATACCTACATCCCCCAACCTAAGTGGAGTTTGTGTTTTCAGACTTTTGTCCAAATAGCCCTGGACCTCACACGCTCCACACTTGGGTCCCTGGAGCCACACCTCAGGACTGTGCTTCCCTTTCAAGGAAATTCTTCCCATTCCATTGGCTACAACCTTGCAAATTAGGAAAAACCTCCAAAGTCACCGAGGCCATCCCAATACTTTAGGCCGACCAGGACAAACAGGGGTGATCTCAAACCACCTGAGCAACTACCTCCACTCAGACAACAGATGTCCCCAGAAAAAATATTGAACCGGACAGGCCTGTAGGCCCCAATCAAATCCATTGCTTTGGTTTCCAGGCATCTCTCCTCAGAGGCCTCGTTTCCAATACCAGCATATGGTGGTTTCCTGAGGCACCAATAAGAACAAATCTCGTCTCCCCATGGAAAACTTGCTCATTGGAGCTTTGTCATAACCTCTGGTTAGGAGAATCCTTCAGGGCCCTGGTGCCACTGCCCCATACCAAGGTCTCCATGGACTCAAACCAACATTAAGGCCATCCTCAGGAAAGTCCATTCAACTCAGCCCCCTCTGTTGCTACCCCAAGCCAGCAGATCAAACGTTTCTTGTTGCTAGGAGACAATTGGAATGTGAGGCTGCTGCCTAGGCATCCATACGTAGAACCCTGTTCTGGAAAAATACCTTATAGGACGTCCTGGAGCCATCCAACAAATCTTAATTGTCCCACAGAAGGAAACCTTGCGGTATGGAGCATCTCACAACTCCAATAGTGGCAAAACCCCCATGGCCTCATAATCCCCCCTCTTCTTGAAGGGGCCAAAATGGAAAGAAACGCAAACCTGAG
The DNA here is from genome assembly GCF_964662115.1 of Mustela nivalis. Lineage (NCBI taxonomy): Eukaryota > Metazoa > Chordata > Mammalia > Carnivora > Mustelidae > Mustela > Mustela nivalis. The sequence continues at coordinate 975,956 of NW_028136364.1, forward strand.
CCAAAGTCTGATCCTCGACCTAACTTCAGACGCATGAGATCTCAATTCAGCTCTGCAGAGTGTGCCTGCCATGCCCTTGCCCCGAAACCTAAGCCCAGCTTGTGTTCTCAGCTTCCGTCCTCACTCTCCTGGCCCACAAGCCCTCCAGTTTGGGAATTCCGAAGCCACAATGCAGCACTATGCCTGCCCTCCAGAAGAAAAACTTTGCCCTATGCTGCTAATAAGAAACCCCAAATGATTTTCTAATGCAAGTCACTCGATGGTAAAGCAATTATACAGCCTACCCTGTATACTAATGCCCTGTCTGGCACAGCCTGAGACAAGACATCCCAAACGACACCCAGACAGCTGTCCCCAACCTGGACACATAGGACCGGCTATGGCTGTAGGTCGTCATCTCTTCCCAAACTCGGTTTTCAGGCTTCAGAACCTAGACCTTAAATCCAATCATAGTCCAGGAGTGAAAGTGTTGCAGAAATTAGAACTCCTTCTTCCCCATGGCCAGAAAACTTGTGGTTGCCATATTGTGCATTGTTCAGTGTAGGAGAAACCAGCATGGTACATTAGGCCACGCCCTACCTTGAGGGGCTCCTTGGGCTCAAAAACACATTGTGAAACTCAGTGTGAGACCTATCCTCAAGGAAAGCCTCTCAGTGTCTGGACCAAGAGCCCACATATGGGGCTTGCCATGTTCTTAGGTCCCAATGTTAACCAGAGGTCTGGTTGTCCAGTTGCCCCCACCCACGACTCTGCTCTGGAATCCCTCATTTGGTGGTCCACCTGAGGTAAAAAAAAAAAAACAAATAAACAAAAATAAATAAACAAAAAAACCAGAAAGGCCTCCTCCCTTCCAACAGAATGACCCAAACCCTTGGGATCGGGTTAAATCCCCAGAAAGGGAGCCTCATCGATGGCCCATGAGGACACCCCGACATTTCATGGCAATCGGTGACACATTTCCAGAAAAAAAAAAAAAAAAAAAGCATGAGCAAGCACCTCACATTCGCCCTTGTTCATATCCCGAAGAGTTCTCCTCACGGTCTATAGATCGGGCCGGCCATACATACATCCTCCAACCTAAGTGGAGTTTGTGTTTTCAGACTTTTGTCCAAATAGCCCTGGACCACAAACGCTCCACATTGGGTCCCTGGGGCCACACCTCAGGACTGTGCTTCCCTTTCAAGGAAATTCTTCCCATTCCATTGGCCACAACCTTGCAAATGAGGAAAAACCTCCAAAGTCACCGAGGCCATCCCAATAGTGTAGGCCGCCCAGGACAAACAGGGGTGATCTCAAACCAGCTGAGCAACTACCTGCACTCAGACAAGAGATGTCCCCAGAGAAAAATATTGAACCGGACAGGCCCCTAGGCCCTAATCAGATCCATTGCTTTGGTTTCCAGGCATCTCTCCTCAGAGGCCTCGTTTCCAATACCAGCATATGGTGGTTTCCTGAGGCACCAATAAGAACAAATCTCGTCTCCCCATGGAAAACTTGCTCATTGGAGCTTTGTCATAACCTCTGGTTAGGAGAATCCTTCAGGGCCCTGGTGCCACTGCCCCATACCAAGGTCTCCATGGACTCAAACCAACATTAAGACCATCCTCAGGAAAGTCCATTTCAACTCAGCCCCCTCTGTTGCTACCCCAAGCCAGCAGATCAAACGTTTCTTGTTGCTAGGAGACAATTGGAATGTGAGGCTGGCTGCCCAGGCATCCATACTTAGAACCCTGTTCTGGAAAAATACCTTATAAGACGTCCTGGAGCCATCCAACAAATCTTAATTGTCCCACAGAAGGAATCCTTGCGGTTTGGAGCATCTCACAACTCCAATAGTGGCAAAACCCCCATGGCCTCATAATCCCCCCTCTTCTTGAAGGGGCCAACATGGACAGAAACTCAACCCTGAGGTAAGTCTGAACCCCGACTGACTTCAGACGCATGAGATCTCAATTCAGCTCTGCAGAGTGTGCCTGCCATGCTTTTGCCCCGAAACCTAAGCCCAGCTTGTGTTCTCAGCTTCCGTCCTCACTCTCCTGGCCCACAAGCCCTCCAGTTTGGGAATTCCAAAGCCACAATGCAGCACTCTGCCTGCCCTCCAGAAGAAAAACTTTGCCCTATGCTGCTAATAAGAAACCCCAAATGATTTTCTAATGCATGCCACTCGATGGTAAAGCAATTATACAGCCCACCCTGTATTCTAATGCCCTGTCTGGCACAGCCTGAGACAAGACATCCAAAACGACACCCAGACAGCTGGCCCCAACATGGACACATTGGACCTGCTATGGCTGTAGGTCGTCATCTCTTCCCAACCTCGGTTTTCAGGCTTCAGAACCTAGACCTTATCTCCAATCACTGCCCAGGGGTGAACGTGATGCAGAAATTAGAATTCCTCCTTCCCCATGGCCAGAAACCTTGTGGTTGGCATGTTGTCCAACGTTCAATGTGGGAAAACCTGCATTGTCCGAAAGGCCACGCCAGTGCTTGAGGGCCGCCTAGGGCACAGACATGCATTGTGACCTGCAGCGTGAGTCCCGTATTAAAGTAACGCCTCTCAGTGGCTGGACCAAGATCTTGCATATGGGCCTTGTCATATCCATAGGCCCCCAGGCTTAACCAGAGGGCGAGTATTCCAGTTGTCAGTACCCACTGCTATGCTCTAGAATCCCTCTAATGGGGGGACACATGAAGCAGAAAACAGGACACTTCCCTTCCCACAGAATGACCCCAAACTCTTGGGGGCTGGACAAACTACCAGAGAGGGAGACTTCTACGACCCATGAGGCAACTCCTACATTAAACGGCCATTGTGGACAAAACATCCAGAGACAAAAGCCTGAGCGACTGCCTCCCTCTCACCCTTCTTTCATATCCAGAGGAACTCCCCTCATGGACTGTAGATCAGGCCTGCCGTAACCTCGGCCCCAAACCTGAGCTGAGTTAGGGTTTTTGGATGTCTGTCTGCACAGCCATGGCCCACACAGCCTCCAGGCTGGGGTCTCTGGAGCCACACCACAGAACTGTGCCTGCTCTCTCCTAAGAAACTGCCCATTCCATTGGCCACAACTCTACAAAATAGTAGAAACCTCAAGGTCCCCAAGGACATCCCACTACCGCAAGCCGCACTGGACAAATAGGGGCATTATGACACAAGCTGAGCAACTACTACCTCCATGCAGACACACAGACAGATATCCGCAGAGACAGAAGATTGAACCAGACAGGCCCCTAGGCCCTATTATGAACTCTTGCTTTGGTGTCCAGGTATCACTCCTCAGAGGCCTGGGTTCGAAGACCAGCATACGGGGCTTTCCTGAGGCACCAGACAGTAGACCTCTCATCTCCACATGGGAAGCTTCCTTGTTGGAGTTGTGTCAAGCCCTTCGGGTTGGAGAATCCTGCAGAGTCCCTTAGCTACTGCCAAATTCCAAGGTCTCCATGGCCACCAACCCACATTATGACTCATCCTCAGGAGAGTCCATTTAAACTCAGCCTTCTGGGTAGCTCACTCAAGAGCGCGCAGATTGAGCGTGCCTTGTCTCGACCAGGCAATGGGAAGGTGAGTTGGCGTGTCTCAGCATCCATGCTTAGGCCCCTGCACTCGAGTCTTTCTGTATGGGGCATCCTGGAACCATCCAATAGTATTCGACTGTCCTGAAGAAGGAAACTTTGAAGTTTGGAGCAGCTCACAACTCCCAGCGTAGGGAAACCTCCCTGGCCTCATGACGCCCCCACCCCCTTCAGGAAGAAGCCGTCATGGACACAAACTCCAGCTTGAGGCAACATCTGATACTCGCCCTGACCTCACGTGCAGGAGATCTCGATTCAGCCTCTGCAGAGTGGGCCTGCCATGCTCTTGGCCCCAAAACTCGTGCTAGCTTGTGTTTTCAGACTTCCTTCCTCACAATCCTGGCCACACCCCTCCAGTTTGGCAATTCTGGAGACACAATGCAGCACTCTGCCTGCCCTCCAGAAGAAAAATGTTGCCCTATAGGGCTAACCGGAAACACCAAATGAGTAACAACCTGCATGCCACTCGACCACACCCCAATTATACAGTCTAGCCTGTGCACTAAAGCCCTGTCTGACACAGCCTGAGGGCAGACCTCCAGTCCAACACCCAGACAGCTGGCCGTACACAGAGCATATCACACCCACAATGGCTTTAGGCCATCATCTCTACCCAACCTCAGTTTTCACCTTCAGAACCTAGACCTTATCTCCACTCACTGCTCAGGAGTGAACGTGATGCAAGAATCAGAACTTCTCCTTCGCCTTGGCAAGAAACCTAGTGGTTGGCATGTTGCCCAATGTTCATTGTAGGAGAAAGCAGCATGGACTATGAGGCCCCACCTATCCCTGAGGGCCACAATTTGCACAAACACACATTGTGACCCTCAGCGTGAGCCCTATCCTCATGTAAAGCCACTTAGTGACTGGAACAACAGCCCACATATGGGGCTTGCCAAGCCCCTAGTCCCCCAATCTCAACCAGAGTTCGAGATGTCTAGTCACACCTACTCAGGGCTCTACTCTGGAATCCCTCTTTGGTGGGAGAACTGAGGTAAAAAAAAAAAATACATAAAGGACTCTTCCCATCCACAGAATGATCCCAACCACTTGGGATCAGGCCAAATCACCAGAGAAAGAATTGTCCATGGCCCTTGAGGACACTCCGACATTCCACGGCCACCGTTGACACAAAATCCAGAGACAAAAGCCTGAGCAAGCGCCACATACTCGCCCTTTGTTCATAGCCCGGAAAATTCTCACGGTCTGTAGATCGAGCCTTCATACATACATCCCCAAAACTAAGCTGAGTTTGTGTTTTCAGACTTCTGTCCCCACAGGCCTGTCCCACACACCATCCAAGCTGGGGCCCCTGGAGCCACACCTCAGGACTGTGGCTTCCCTCTCCAGGGGAATTCTGCATTTCCATTGGCCACAACCCTATAGATTAGGAGAATCCGCCAAACTCCCCCAGGCCATCCGAATAATGTTGGCTGCCCAGGACACACAGGGATGATCTTTCACAAGTTAGGAAACTACCTCCACTCAGACCCAGAGACAGATATCCCCATAGAATAAGATTGAACTGGACAGGCACTTAGGCCCTAATCAGATCCATTGCTTTTGATTCCAGTCATCTCTCCTCAGAGGCCTGGTTTCCAATACCAGCATATGGGAGATTCCTTAGGCACTCATCAAAACAATTCTCTTTTCTACATAGGAATCATACTCTTTAGAGCTCCATCAAAACCTCCGGTTATGAACATCCCTCAAGGCCCCGGTTCAAGCACCCCATTCCAAGGTCTACATGGACACAAATGCACATTATGACCCATCCTCAACTCACCCATTTCAACACACCCGCCTCGGTTGCTCCCCTAGATCCAGCAGATCGAACTTGCCTTGGCGCTATGAGACACCTGGAATGGGAGGCAGGCTGCCCAGGCATCCATCCTTAGAACCCTGCTCTGGATAACTTCCTTATGGGATGTCCTGGAGCCATCCAACAGGTCTCGACTGTCCCACAGAAGGAATCATTGCGGTTTGGAGCATCTCACAATTCCTATCGTGGGAAAACCTCCATGTCCTCGTGACACCCTCCCCTTCATGAAGGGGCCGTCATGTACAGAAACTTCGACCTAAGCCAACGTCTGATCCTAGCTCTGTCTTCAGGTATACAGGATCTCGAATCATCTCTGCAGAGGGTGCCTGCCGTCCCCTCACCCCGAAATCTAAGTCTGGCTTGTGTTCTCAGAATTTTTTCCTCACACTCCTGGCCCACAAGCCTTCCAGTTTGGGAATTCTGGAGCCACTATATGGCACTGTGTCTTCCCTCCAGAAGAAGAACGTTGCCCTCTGGAACTACCCAGTAACCACAAATGAGTACCATCCTGCACGAAACTCGACTGCACCCCAATGATACAGTCTAGCCTGGGCACTAATTCCCTGTCTGCCACAGCCTGAGCCTGCACCTCCCAACCCACACTCAACAGCTGGCCGAACACTGAGCACATCAGACACACCATGGCCTTAGGTCTTCATCTCTTCCCAACCTCAGATTTCAGGCTTCAGAACCTAGACCTTAAATCCAATCACAGTCCAGGAGTGAAAGTGTTGCAGAAATTAGAACTCCATCTTCCCCATGGCCAGAAAACTTGTGGTTGCCATATTGTGCAACGTTCAGTGTAGGAGAAACCAGCATGGTACATTAGGCCACGCCCTGACTTGAGGGGCTCCTTGGGCACAAAAACACATTGTGAAACTCAGTGTGAGACCTATCCTCAAGGAAGGCCTCTCAGTGTCTGGACCAAGAGCCCACATATGGGGATTGCCATGTTCTTAGGTCCCAATGTTAACCAGAGGTCTGGTTGTCCAGTTGCCCCAACGCACGATTCTGCTCTGGAATCCCTATTTTGGTGGTCCACCTGAGGTAAAAAAAAAATAAATAAATAAACAAAAAATAAACAAAAAAACCAGAAAGGCCTCCTCCCTTCCTACAGAATGACCCCAAACTCTTGGGATCAGGTCAAATCCCCAGAAAGGGAGCCTCATCGATGGCCCATGAGGACACCCCGACATTCCATGGCAATCGGTGACAGATTTCCAGAAAAAAAAAAAAAAAAGCATGAGCAAGCACCTCACATTCGCCCTTTGTTCATATCCCGAAGAGTTCTCCTCACGGTCTATAGATCGGGCCGGCGATACCTACATCCCCCAACCTAAGTGGAGTATGTGTTTTCAGACTTTTGTCCAAATAGCCCTGGACCACACACGCTCCACACTTGGGTCCCTGGAGCCACACCTCAGGACTGTGCTTCCCTTTCAAGGAAATTCTTCCCATTCCATTGGCCGCAACCTTGCAAATGAGGAAAAACCTCCAAAGTCACCGAGGCCATCCCAATAGTGTAGGCCGCCCAGGACAAACAGGGGTGATCTCAAACCAGATGAGCAACGACCTCCACTCAGACAACAGATGTCCCCAGAAAAGAATATTGAACCGGACAGGCCCCTAGGCCCTAATCAGATCCATTGCTTTGGTTTCCAGGCATCTCTCCTCAGAGGCCTCGTTTCCAATACCAGCATATGGTGGTTTCCTGAGGCACCATTAATAACAAATCTCGTCTCCCCATGGCAATCTTGCTCATTGGAGCTTTGTCATAACCTCTGGTTAGGAGAATCCTTCAGGGCCCTGGTGCCACTGCCCCATACCAAGGTCTCCATGGACTCAAACCAACATTAAGACCATCCTCAGGAAAGTCCATTTCAACTCAGCCCCCTCTGTTGCTACCCCAAGCCAGCAGATCAAACGTTTCTTGTTGCTAGGAGACAATTGGAATGTGAGGCTGGCTGCCCAGGCATCCATACTTAGAACCCTGTTCTGGAAAAATACCTTATAAGACGTCCTGGAGCCATCCAACAAATCTTAATTGTCCCACAGAAGGAATCCTTGCGGTTTGGAGCATCTCACAACTCCAATAGTGGCAAAACCCCCATGGCCTCATAATCCCCCCTCTTCTTGAAGGGGCCAACATGGACAGAAACTCAACCCTGAGGTAAGTCTGAACCCCGACTGACTTCAGACGCATGAGATCTCAATTCAGCTCTGCAGAGTGTGCCTGCCATGCTTTTGCCCCGAAACCTAAGCCCAGCTTGTGTTCTCAGCTTCCGTCCTCACTCTCCTGGCCCACAAGCCCTCCAGTTTGGGAATTCCAAAGCCACAATGCAGCACTCTGCCTGCCCTCCAGAAGAAAAACTTTGCCCTATGCTGCTAATAAGAAACCCCAAATGATTTTCTAATGCATGCCACTCGATGGTAAAGCAATTATACAGCCCACCCTGTATTCTAATGCCCTGTCTGGCACAGCCTGAGACAAGACATCCAAAACGACACCCAGACAGCTGGCCCCAACATGGACACATTGGACCTGCTATGGCTGTAGGTCGTCATCTCTTCCCAACCTCGGTTTTCAGGCTTCAGAACCTAGACCTTATCTCCAATCACTGCCCAGGGGTGAACGTGATGCAGAAATTAGAATTCCTCCTTCCCCATGGCCAGAAACCTTGTGGTTGGCATGTTGTCCAACGTTCAATGTGGGAAAACCTGCATTGTCCGAAAGGCCACGCCAGTGCTTGAGGGCCGCCTAGGGCACAGACATGCATTGTGACCTGCAGCGTGAGTCCCGTATTAAAGTAACGCCTCTCAGTGGCTGGACCAAGATCTTGCATATGGGCCTTGTCATATCCATAGGCCCCCAGGCTTAACCAGAGGGCGAGTATTCCAGTTGTCAGTACCCACTGCTATGCTCTAGAATCCCTCTAATGGGGGGACACATGAAGCAGAAAACAGGACACTTCCCTTCCCACAGAATGACCCCAAACTCTTGGGGGCTGGACAAACTACCAGAGAGGGAGACTTCTACGACCCATGAGGCAACTCCTACATTAAACGGCCATTGTGGACAAAACATCCAGAGACAAAAGCCTGAGCGACTGCCTCCCTCTCACCCTTCTTTCATATCCAGAGGAACTCCCCTCATGGACTGTAGATCAGGCCTGCCGTAACCTCGGCCCCAAACCTGAGCTGAGTTAGGGTTTTTGGATGTCTGTCTGCACAGCCATGGCCCACACAGCCTCCAGGCTGGGGTCTCTGGAGCCACACCACAGAACTGTGCCTGCTCTCTCCTAAGAAACTGCCCATTCCATTGGCCACAACTCTACAAAATAGTAGAAACCTCAAGGTCCCCAAGGACATCCCACTACCGCAAGCCGCACTGGACAAATAGGGGCATTATGACACAAGCTGAGCAACTACTACCTCCATGCAGACACACAGACAGATATCCGCAGAGACAGAAGATTGAACCAGACAGGCCCCTAGGCCCTATTATGAACTCTTGCTTTGGTGTCCAGGTATCACTCCTCAGAGGCCTGGGTTCGAAGACCAGCATACGGGGCTTTCCTGAGGCACCAGACAGTAGACCTCTCATCTCCACATGGGAAGCTTCCTTGTTGGAGTTGTGTCAAGCCCTTCGGGTTGGAGAATCCTGCAGAGTCCCTTAGCTACTGCCAAATTCCAAGGTCTCCATGGCCACCAACCCACATTATGACTCATCCTCAGGAGAGTCCATTTAAACTCAGCCTTCTGGGTAGCTCACCCAAGAGCGCGCAGATTGAGCGTGCCTTGTCTCGACCAGGCAATGGGAAGGTGAGTTGGCGTGTCTCAGCATCCATGCTTAGGCCCCTGCACTCGAGTCTTTCTGTATGGGGCATCCTGGAACCATCCAATAGTATTCGACTGTCCTGAAGAAGGAAACTTTGAAGTTTGGAGCAGCTCACAACTCCCAGCGTAGGGAAACCTCCCTGGCCTCATGACGCCCCCACCCCCTTCAGGAAGAAGCCGTCATGGACACAAACTCCAGCTTGAGGCAACATCTGATACTCGCCCTGACCTCACGTGCAGGAGATCTCGATTCAGCCTCTGCAGAGTGGGCCTGCCATGCTCTTGGCCCCAAAACTCGTGCTAGCTTGTGTTTTCAGACTTCCTTCCTCACAATCCTGGCCACACCCCTCCAGTTTGGCAATTCTGGAGACACAATGCAGCACTCTGCCTGCCCTCCAGAAGAAAAATGTTGCCCTATAGGGCTAACCGGAAACACCAAATGAGTAACAACCTGCATGCCACTCGACCACACCCCAATTATACAGTCTAGCCTGTGCACTAAAGCCCTGTCTGACACAGCCTGAGGGCAGACCTCCAGTCCAACACCCAGACAGCTGGCCGTACACAGAGCATATCACACCCACAATGGCTTTAGGCCATCATCTCTACCCAACCTCAGTTTTCACCTTCAGAACCTAGACCTTATCTCCACTCACTGCTCAGGAGTGAACGTGATGCAAGAATCAGAACTTCTCCTTCGCCTTGGCAAGAAACCTAGTGGTTGGCATGTTGCCCAATGTTCATTGTAGGAGAAAGCAGCATGGACTATGAGGCCCCACCTATCCCTGAGGGCCACAATTTGCACAAACACACATTGTGACTTTCAGCGTGAGCCCTATCCTCATGTAAAGCCACTTAGTGACTGGAACAACAGCCCACATATGGGGCTTGCCAAGCCCCTAGTCCCCCAATCTCAACCAGAGTTCGAGATGTCTAGTCACACCTACTCAGGGCTCTACTCTGGAATCCCTCTTTGGTGGGAGAACTGAGGTAAAAAAAAAATACATAAAGGACTCTTCCCATCCACAGAATGATCCCAACCACTTGGGATCAGGCCAAATCACCAGAGAAAGAATTGTCCATGGCCCTTGAGGACACTCCGACATTCCACGGCCACCGTTGACACAAAATCCAGAGACAAAAGCCTGAGCAAGCGCCACATACTCGCCCTTTGTTCATAGCCCGGAAAATTCTCACGGTCTGTAGATCGAGCCTTCATACATACATCCCCAAAACTAAGCTGAGTTTGTGTTTTCAGACTTCTGTCCCCACAGGCCTGTCCCACACACCATCCAAGCTGGGGCCCCTGGAGCCACACCTCAGGACTGTGGCTTCCCTCTCCAGGGGAATTCTGCATTTCCATTGGCCACAACCCTATAGATTAGGAGAATCCGCCAAACTCCCCCAGGCCATCCGAATAATGTTGGCTGCCCAGGACACACAGGGATGATCTTTCACAAGTTAGGAAACTACCTCCACTCAGACCCAGAGACAGATATCCCCATAGAATAAGATTGAACTGGACAGGCACTTAGGCCCTAATCAGATCCATTGCTTTTGATTCCAGTCATCTCTCCTCAGAGGCCTGGTTTCCAATACCAGCATATGGGAGATTCCTTAGGCACTCATCAAAACAATTCTCTTTTCTACATAGGAATCATACTCTTTAGAGCTCCATCAAAACCTCCGGTTATGAACATCCCTCAAGGCCCCGGTTCAAGCACCCCATTCCAAGGTCTACATGGACACAAATGCACATTATGACCCATCCTCAACTCACCCATTTCAACACACCCGCCTCGGTTGCTCCCCTAGATCCAGCAGATCGAACTTGCCTTGGCGCTATGAGACACCTGGAATGGGAGGCAGGCTGCCCAGGCATCCATCCTTAGAACCCTGCTCTGGATAACTTCCTTATGGGATGTCCTGGAGCCATCCAACAGGTCTCGACTGTCCCACAGAAGGAATCATTGCGGTTTGGAGCATCTCACAATTCCTATCGTCGGAAAACCTCCATGTCCTCGTGACACCCTCCCCTTCATGAAGGGGCCGTCATGTACAGAAACTTCGACCTAAGCCAACGTCTGATCCTAGCTCTGTCTTCAGGTATACAGGATCTCGAATCATCTCTGCAGAGGGTGCCTGCCGTCCCCTCACCCCGAAATCTAAGTCTGGCTTGTGTTCTCAGAATTTTTTCCTCACACTCCTGGCCCACAAGCCTTCCAGTTTGGGAATTCTGGAGCCACTATATGGCACTGTGTCTTCCCTCCAGAAGAAGAACGTTGCCCTCTGGGGCTACCCAGTAACCACAAATGAGTACCATCCTGCACGAAACTCGACTGCACCCCAATGATACAGTCTAGCCTGGGCACTAATTCCCTGTCTGCCACAGCCTGAGCCTGCACCTCCCAACCCACACTCAACAGCTGGCCGAACACTGAGCACATCAGACACACCATGGCCTTAGGTCTTCATCTCTTCCCAACCTCAGATTTCAGGCTTCAGAACCTAGACCTTAAATCCAATCACAGTCCAGGAGTGAAAGTGTTGCAGAAATTAGAACTCCATCTTCCCCATGGCCAGAAAACTTGTGGTTGCCATATTGTGCAACGTTCAGTGTAGGAGAAACCAGCATGGTACATTAGGCCACGCCCTGACTTGAGGGGCTCCTTGGGCACAAAAACACATTGTGAAACTCAGTGTGAGACCTATCCTCAAGGAAGGCCTCTCAGTGTCTGGACCAAGAGCCCACATATGGGGATTGCCATGTTCTTAGGTCCCAATGTTAACCAGAGGTCTGGTTGTCCAGTTGCCCCAACGCACGATTCTGCTCTGGAATCCCTATTTTGGTGGTCCACCTGAGGTAAAAAAAAATAAATAAATAAACAAAAAATAAACAAAAAAACCAGAAAGGCCTCCTCCCTTCCTACAGAATGACCCCAAACTCTTGGGATCAGGTCAAATCCCCAGAAAGGGAGCCTCATCGATGGCCCATGAGGACACCCCGACATTCCATGGCAATCGGTGACAGATTTCCAGAAAAAAAAAAAAAAAAGCATGAGCAAGCACCTCACATTCGCCCTTTGTTCATATCCCGAAGAGTTCTCCTCACGGTCTATAGATCGGGCCGGCGATACCTACATCCCCCAACCTAAGTGGAGTATGTGTTTTCAGACTTTTGTCCAAATAGCCCTGGACCACACACGCTCCACACTTGGGTCCCTGGAGCCACACCTCAGGACTGTGCTTCCCTTTCAAGGAAATTCTTCCCATTCCATTGGCCGCAACCTTGCAAATGAGGAAAAACCTCCAAAGTCACCGAGGCCATCCCAATAGTGTAGGCCGCCCAGGACAAACAGGGGTGATCTCAAACCAGATGAGCAACGACCTCCACTCAGACAACAGATGTCCCCAGAAAAGAATATTGAACCGGACAGGCCCCTAGGCCCTAATCAGATCCATTGCTTTGGTTTCCAGGCATCTCTCCTCAGAGGCCTCGTTTCCAATACCAGCATATGGTGGTTTCCTGAGGCACCATTAATAACAAATCTCGTCTCCCCATGGCAATCTTGCTCATTGGAGCTTTGTCATAACCTCTGGTTAGGAGAATCCTTCAGGGCCCTGGTGCCACTGCCCCATACCAAGGTCTCCATGGACTCAAACCAACATTAAGACCATCCTCAGGAAAGTCCATTTCAACTCAGCCCCCTCTGTTGCTACCCCAAGCCAGCAGATCAAACGTTTCTTGTTGCTAGGAGACAATTGGAATGTGAGGCTGGCTGCCCAGGCATCCATACTTAGAACCCTGTTCTGGAAAAATACCTTATAAGACGTCCTGGAGCCATCCAACAAATCTTAATTGTCCCACAGAAGGAATCCTTGCGGTTTGGAGCATCTCACAACTCCAATAGTGGCAAAACCCCCATGGCCTCATAATCCCCCCTCTTCTTGAAGGGGCCAACATGGACAGAAACTCAACCCTGAGGTAAGTCTGAACCCCGACTGACTTCAGACGCATGAGATCTCAATTCAGCTCTGCAGAGTGTGCCTGCCATGCTTTTGCCCCGAAACCTAAGCCCAGCTTGTGTTCTCAGCTTCCGTCCTCACTCTCCTGGCCCACAAGCCCTCCAGTTTGGGAATTCCAAAGCCACAATGCAGCACTCTGCCTGCCCTCCAGAAGAAAAACTTTGCCCTATGCTGCTAATAAGAAACCCCAAATGATTTTCTAATGCATGCCACTCGATGGTAAAGCAATTATACAGCCCACCCTGTATTCTAATGCCCTGTCTGGCACAGCCTGAGACAAGACATCCAAAACGACACCCAGACAGCTGGCCCCAACATGGACACATTGGACCTGCTATGGCTGTAGGTCGTCATCTCTTCCCAACCTCGGTTTTCAGGCTTCAGAACCTAGACCTTATCTCCAATCACTGCCCAGGGGTGAACGTGATGCAGAAATTAGAATTCCTCCTTCCCCATGGCCAGAAACCTTGTGGTTGGCATGTTGTCCAACGTTCAATGTGGGAAAACCTGCATTGTCCGAAAGGCCACGCCAGTGCTTGAGGGCCGCCTAGGGCACAGACATGCATTGTGACCTGCAGCGTGAGTCCCGTATTAAAGTAACGCCTCTCAGTGGCTGGACGAAGATCTTGCATATGGGCCTTGTCATATCCATAGGCCCCCAGGCTTAACCAGAGGGCGAGTATTCCAATTGTCAGTACCCACTGCTATGCTCTAGAATCCCTCTAATGGGGGGACACATGAAGCAGAAAACAGGACACTTCCCTTCCCACAGAATGACGCCAAACACTTGGGGGCTGGACAAACTACCAGAGAGGGAGACTTCTACGACCCATGAGGCAACTCCTACATTAAACGGCCATTGTGGACAAAACATCCAGAGACAAAAGCCTGAGCGACTGCCTCCCTCTCACCCTTCTTTCATATCCAGAGGAACTCCCCTCATGGACTGTAGATCAGGCCTGCCGTAACCTCGGCCCCAAACCTGAGCTGAGTTAGGGTTTTTGGATGTCTGTCTGCACAGCCATGGCCCACACAGCCTCCAGGCTGGGGTCTCTGGAGCCACACCACAGAACTGTGCCTGCTCTCTCCTAAGAAACTGCCCATTCCATTGGCCACAACTCTACAAAATAGTAGAAACCTCAAGGTCCCCAAGGACATCCCACTACCGCAAGCCGCACTGGACAAATAGGGGCATTATGACACAAGCTGAGCAACTACTACCTCCATGCAGACACACAGACAGATATCCGCAGAGACAGAAGATTGAACCAGACAGGCCCCTAGGCCCTATTATGAACTCTTGCTTTGGTGTCCAGGTATCACTCCTCAGAGGCCTGGGTTCGAAGACCAGCATACGGGGCTTTCCTGAGGCACCAGACAGTAGACCTCTCATCTCCACATGGGAAGCTTCCTTGTTGGAGTTGTGTCAAGCCCTTCGGGTTGGAGAATCCTGCAGAGTCCCTTAGCTACTGCCACATTCCAAGGTCTCCATGGCCACCAACCCACATTATGACTCATCCTCAGGAGAGTCCATTTAAACTCAGCCTTCTGGGTAGCTCACCCAAGAGCGCGCAGATTGAGCGTGCCTTGTCTCGACCAGGCAATGGGAAGGTGAATTGGCGTGTCTCAGCATCCATGCTTAGGCCCCTGCACTCGAGTCTTTCTGTATGGGGCATCCTGGAACCATCCAATAGTACTCGACTGTCCTGAAGAAGGAAACTTTGAAGTTTGGAGCAGCTCACAACTCCCAGCGTAGGGAAACCTCCCTGGCCTCATGACGCCCCCACCCCCTTCAGGAAGAAGCCGTCATGGACACAAACTCCAGCTTGAGGCAACATCTGATACTCGCCCTGACCTCACGTGCAGGAGATCTCGATTCAGCCTCTGCAGAGTGGGCCTGCCATGCTCTTGGCCCCAAAACTCGTGCTAGCTTGTGTTTTCAGACTTCCTTCCTCACAATCCTGGCCACACCCCTCCAGTTTGGCAATTCTGGAGACACAATGCAGCACTCTGCCTGCCCTCCAGAAGAAAAATGTTGCCCTATAGGGCTAACCGGAAACACCAAATGAGTAACAACCTGCATGCCACTCGACCACACCCCAATTATACAGTCTAGCCTGTGCACTAAAGCCCTGTCTGACACAGCCTGAGGGCAGACCTCCAGTCCAACACCCAGACAGCTGGCCATACACAGAGCATATCACACCCACAATGGCTTTAGGCCATCATCTCTACCCAACCTCAGTTTTCACCTTCAGAACCTAGACCTTATCTCCACTCACTGCTCAGGAGTGAACGTGATGCAAGAATCAGAACTTCTCCTTCGCCTTGGCAAGAAACCTAGTGGTTGGCATGTTGCCCAATGTTCATTGTAGGAGAAAGCAGCATGGACTATGAGGCCCCACCTATCCCTGAGGGCCACAATTTGCACAAACACACATTGTGACCCTCAGCGTGAGCCCTATCCTCATGTAAAGCCACTTAGTGACTGGAACAACAGCCCACATATGGGGCTTGCCAAGCCCCTAGTCCCCCAATCTCAACCAGAGTTCGAGATGTCTAGTCACACCTACTCAGGGCTCTACTCTGGAATCCCTCTTTGGTGGGAGAACTGAGGTAAAAAAAAAATACATAAAGGACTCTTCCCATCCACAGAATGATCCCAACCACTTGGGATCAGGCCAAATCACCAGAGAAAGAATTGTCCATGGCCCTTGAGGACACTGCGACATTCCACGGCCACCGTTGACACAAAATCCAGAGACAAAAGCCTGAGCAAGCGCCACATACTCGCCCTTTGTTCATAGCCCGGAAAATTCTCACGGTCTGTAGATCGAGCCTTCATACATACATCCCCAAAACTAAGCTGAGTTTGTGTTTTCAGACTTCTGTCCCCACAGGCCTGTCCCACACACCATCCAAGCTGGGGCCCCTGGAGCCACACCTCAGGACTGTGGCTTCCCTCTCCAGGGGAATTCTGCATTTCCATTGGCCACAACCCTATAGATTAGGAGAATCCGCCAAACTCCCCCAGGCCATCCGAATAATGTTGGCTGCCCAGGACACACAGGGATGATCTTTCACAAGTTAGGAAACTACCTCCACTCAGACCCAGAGACAGATATCCCCATAGAATAAGATTGAACTGGACAGGCACTTAGGCCCTAATCAGATCCATTGCTTTTGATTCCAGTCATCTCTCCTCAGAGGCCTGGTTTCCAATACCAGCATATGGGAGATTCCTTAGGCACTCATCAAAACAATTCTCTTTTCTACATAGGAATCATACTCTTTAGAGCTCCATCAAAACCTCCGGTTATGAACATCCCTCAAGGCCCCGGTTCAAGCACCCCATTCCAAGGTCTACATGGACACAAATGCACATTATAACCCATCCTCAACTCACCCATTTCAACACACCCGCCTCGGTTGCTCCCCTAGATCCAGCAGATCGAACCTACCTTGGCGCTATGAGACACCTGGAATGGGAGGCAGGCTGCCCAGGCATCCATCCTTAGAACCCTGCTCTGGATAACTTCCTTATGGGATGTCCTGGAGCCATCCAACAGGTCTCGACTGTCCCACAGAAGGAATCATTGCGGTTTGGAGCATCTCACAATTACTATCGTGGGAAAACCTCCATGTCCTCGTGACACCCTCCCCTTCATGAAGGGGCCGTCATGTACAGAAACTTCGACCTAAGCCAACGTCTGATCCTAGCTCTGTCTTCAGGTATACAGGATCTCGAATCATCTCTGCAGAGGGTGCCTGCCGTCCCCTCACCCCGAAATCTAAGTCTGGCTTGTGTTCTCAGAATTTTTTCCTCACACTCCTGGCCCACAAGCCTTCCAGTTTGGGAATTCTGGAGCCACTATATGGCACTGTGTCTTCCCTCCAGAAGAAGAACGTTGCCCTCTGGGGCTACCCAGTAACCACAAATGAGTACCATCCTGCACGAAACTCGACTGCACCCCAATGATACAGTCTAGCCTGGGCATTAATTCCCTGTCTGCCACAGCCTGAGCCTGCACCTCCCAACCCACACTCAACAGCTGGCCGAACACTGAGCACATCAGACACACCATGGCCTTAGGTCTTCATCTCTTCCCAACCTCAGATTTCAGGCTTCAGAACCTAGACCTTAAATCCAATCACAGTCCAGGAGTGAAAGTGTTGCAGAAATTAGAACTCCATCTTCCCCATGGCCAGAAAACTTGTGGTTGCCATATTGTGCAACGTTCAGTGTAGGAGAAACCAGCATGGTACATTAGGCCACGCCCTGACTTGAGGGGCTCCTTGGGCACAAAAACACATTGTGAAACTCAGTGTGAGACCTATCCTCAAGGAAGGCCTCTCAGTGTCTGGACCAAGAGCCCACATATGGGGATTGCCATGTTCTTAGGTCCCAATGTTAACCAGAGGTCTGGTTGTCCAGTTGCCCCAACCCACGACTCTGCTCTGGAATCCCTCTTTTGGTGGTCTACCTGAGGTAAAAAAATAAATAAATAAATAAACAAAAAATAAACAAAAAAACCAGAAAGGCCTCCTCCCTTCCTACAGAATGACCCCAAACTCTTGGGATCAGGTCAAATCCCCAGAAAGGGAGCCTCATCGATGGCCCATGAGGACACCCCGACATTCCATGGCAATCGGTGACAGATTTCCAGAAAAAAAAAAAAAAAGCATGAGCAAGCACCTCACATTCGCCCTTTGTTCATATCCCGAAGAGTTCTCCTCACGGTCTATAGATCGGGCCGGCGATACCTACATCCCCCAACCTAAGTGGAGTTTGTGTTTTCAGACTTTTGTCCAAATAGCCCTGGACCACACACGCTCCACACTTGGGTCCCTGGAGCCACACCTCAGGACTGTGCTTCCCTTTCAAGGAAATTCTTCCCATTCCAACGGCCCCAACCTTGCAAATGAGGAAAAACCTCCAAAGTCACCGAGGCCATCCCAATAGTGTAGGCCGCCCAGGACAAACAGGGGTGATCTCAAACCAGATGAGCAACGACCTCCACTCAGACAACAGATGTCCCCAGAAAAGAATATTGAACCGGACAGGCCCCTAGGCCCTAATCAGATCCATTGCTTTGGTTTCCAGGCATCTCTCCTCAGAGGCCTCGTTTCCAATACCAGCATATGGTGGTTTCCTGAGGCACCATTAATAACAAATCTCGTCTCCCCATGGCAATCTTGCTCATTGGAGCTTTGTCATAACCTCTGGTTAGGAGAATCCTTCAGGGCCCTGGTGCCACTGCCCCATACCAAGGTCTCCATGGACTCAAACCAACATTAAGACCATCCTCAGGAAAGTCCATTTCAACTCAGCCCCCTCTGTTTCTACCCCAAGCCAGCAGATCAAACGTTTCTTGTTGCTAGGAGACAATTGGAATGTGAGGCTGGCTGCCCAGGCATCCATACTTAGAACCCTGTTCTGGAAAAATACCTTATAAGACGTCCTGGAGCCATCCAACAAATCTTAATTGTCCCACAGAAGGAATCCTTGCATTTGGAGCATCTCACAACTCCAATAGTGGCAAAACCCCCATGGCCTCATAATGCCCCCCCTTCCTGAAGGGGCCCACATGGACAGAAACTCAACCCTGAGCCAAAGTCTGAACCTCGACCTGACTTCAGACGCACGAGATCTCAATTCAGCTCTGCAGAGTGTGCCTGCCATGCTTTTGCCCCGAAACCTAAGCCCAGCTTGTGTTCTCAGCTTCCGTCCTCACTCTCCTGGCCCACAAGCCCTCCAGTTTGGGAATTCCAAAGCCACAATGCAGCACTCTGCCTGCCCTCCAGAAGAAAAACTTTGCCCTATGCTGCTAATAAGAAACCCCAAATGATTTTCTAATGCATGCCACTCGATGGTAAAGCAATTATACAGCCCACCCTGTATTCTAATGCCCTGTCTGGCACAGCCTGAGACAAGACATCCCAAACGACACCCAGACAGCTGGCCCCAACATGGACACATTGGACCCGCTATGGCTGTAGGTCGTCATCTCTTCCCAACCTTGGTTTTCAGGCTTCAGAACCTAGACCTTATCTCCAATCACTGCCCAGGGGTGAACGTGATGCAGAAATTAGAATTCCTCCTTCCCCATGGCCAGAAACCTTGTGGTTGGCATGTTGTCCAACGTTCAATGTGGGAAAACCTGCATTGTCCGAAAGGCCACGCCAGTGCTTGAGGGCCGCCTAGGGCACAGACATGCATTGTGACCTGCAGCGTGAGTCCCGTATTAAAGTAACGCCTCTCAGTGGCTGGACCAAGATCCTGCATATGGGGCTTGTCATATCCATAGGCCCCCAGGCTTAACCAGAGGGCGAGTATTCCAATTGTCAGTACCCACTGCTATGCTCAAGAATCCCTCTACTGGGGGGACACATGAGGCAGAAAACAGGACACTTCCCTTCCCACAGAATGACCCCAAACACTTGGGGCCTGGACAAACTACCAGAGAGGGAGACTTCTACGACCCATGAGGCAACTCCTACATTAAACGGCCATTGTGGACAAAACATCCAGAGACAAAAGCCTGAGCGACTGCCTCCCTCTCACCCTTCTTTCATATCCAGAGGAGCTTCCCTCATGGACTGTAGATGAGGCCTGCCGTATCCTCGGCCCCAAACCTGAGCTGAGTTAGGGTTTTTGGATGTCTGTCTGCACAACCATGGCCCACACGGCCTCCAGGCTGGGGTCTCTGGAGCCACACCACAGAACTGTGCCTGCTCTCTCCTAAGAAACTGACCATTCCATTGGCCACAACTCTACAAAATAGTAGAAACCTCAAGGTCCCCAGGGACATCCCACTACCACATGCCGCACTGGACAAATAGGGGCATTATGACACAAGCTGAGCAACTACTACCTCCATGCAGACACACAGACAGATATCCGCAGAGACAGAAGATTGAACCAGACAGGCCCCTAGGCCCTATTATGAACTCTTGCTTTGGTGTCCAGGTATCACTCCTCAGAGGCCTGGGTTCGAAGACCAGCATACGGGGCTTTCCTGAGGCACCAGACAGAAGACCTCTCATCTCCACATGGGAAGCTTCCTTGTTGGAGTTGTGTCAAGCCCTTCGGGTTGGAGAATCCTGCAGAGTCCCTTAGCTACTGCCTCATTCCAAGGTCTCCATGGCCACCAAACCACATTATGACTCATCCTCAGGAAAGTCCATTTAAACTCAGCCTTCTGGGTAGCTCACCCAAGAGCGCGCAGATTGAGCGTGCCTTGTCTCGACCAGGCAATGGGAAGGTGAGTTGGCGTTTCTCGGCATCGATGCTGAGGCCCCTGCTCTCGAGTCTTTCTGTATGGGGCATCGTGGAACCATCCAATAGTACTCGACTGTCCTGAAGAAGGAATCTATGAAGTTTGGAGCAGCTCACAACTCCCAACGTAGGGAAACCTCCCTGACCTCATGACGCCCCCCTCCCCTTCAGGAAGGGGCCGTCATGGACACAAACTCCAGCTTGAGGCAACATCTGATACTCGCCCTGACCTCACGTGCAGGAGATCTCGATTCAGCCTCTGCAGAGTGGGCCTGCCATGCTCTTGGCCCCAAAACTCGTGCTAGCTTGTGTTTTCAGACTTCCTTCCTCACAATCCTGGCCACACCCCTCCAGTTTGGCAATTCTGGAGACACAATGCAGCACTCTGCCTGCCCTCCAGAAGAAAAATGTTGCCCTATAGGGCTAACCGGAAACGCCAAATGAGTAACAACCTGCATGCCACTCGACCATACCCTTATTATACAGTCTAGCCTGTGCACTAAAGCCCCGTCTGACACAGCCTGAGGGCAGACCTCCAGTTCAACACCCAGACAGCTGGCCGTACACAGAGCAAATCACACCCACAATGGCTTTAGGCCATCATCTCTACCCAACCTCAGTTTTCACCTTCAGAACCTAGGCCTTATCTCCACTCACTGCTCAGGAGTGAACGTGATGCAAGAATCAGAACTTCTCCTTCGCCTTGGCAAGAAACCTAGTGGTTGGCATGTTGTCCAATGTTCATTGTAGGAGAAAGCAGCATGGACTATGAGGCCCCACCTATCCCTGAGGGCCACAATGTGCACAAACACACATTGTGACCCTCAGCGTGAGCCCTATCTCATGTAAAGCTTCTTAGTCACTGGAACAACAGCCCACATATGGGGCTTGCCAAGCCCCTAGTCCCCCAATCTCAACCAGAGTTCGAGATGTCTAGTCACCCCTACTCAGGGCTCTACTCTGGAATCCCTCTTTGGTGGAACACCTGAGGTAAAAAAAAAAAAATACAAAAAGGACTCTTCCCATCCACAGAATGATCCCAACCACTTGGGATCAGGCCAAATCACCAGAGAAATAATTGTCCATGGCCCTTGATGACACCCCGACATTCCACGGCCACCGTTGACACAAAATCCAGAGACAAAAGCTTGAACAAGCGCCACATACTCGCCCTTTGTTCATAGCCCGGGAAATTCTTACTGTCTGTAGATCGAGCCTTCATACATACCAAACCTAAGCTGAGTTTGTGTTTTCAGACTTCTGTCCCCACAGTCCTGGCCCACACACCATCCAAGCTGGGGCCCCTGGAAACACACCTCAGGACTGTGGCTTCCCTCTCCAGGGGAATTCTGCCATTTCCATCGGCCACAACCCTATAGATTAGGAGAATCCTCCAAACTCCCCGAGGCCATCCCAATAGTGTTGGCTGCCCAGGACAAACAGGGATGATCTTTCACAAGTTAGGAAACTACCTCCACTCAGACCCAGAGACAGATATCCCCATAGAATAAGATTGAACTGGACAGGCACTTAGGCTCTAATCGGATCCATTGCTTTTGTTTCCAGGCATCTCTCCTCAGAGGCCTGGTTTCCAATACCAGAATACGGGGGATTACTGAGGCACTCATCAGAAAATCTCATCTCCACATAGGAAATGTACTCTTTGGAGCTCTATAAAAACCTCTGTTTAGGAGAATCTTTCAGGGCCCCGGATCAAGCGCCCCATCCCAAGGTCTCCATGGACTTAAACCCACATTATGATCTATTGTCGGGAGAGTCCATGTCAACTCAACCCCTTTGGTTTCTCCCCCAGGGCCTGCAGATCAAACCTGCCTTGTTGCTAGGAGACAACTAGAATGGGAGGCGGGCTGCCCAGGCATCCATCCTTAGAACCCTACTCTGGAGTCGTTCCACATGGGACATCCTAGAGCCATCCAACAGGTCTCAAGTGTCCCACAGAAGGAATCTTTGCAGTCTGGAGCATCTCACAGCTCCCATTGTGGGAAAATCTACATGGCCTCTTGAGACGCTCCACTTTATAAAGGGGCCATCATGGACAGAAACTCCAACCTGAGCAAACGTCTGATATTCGCCCTGACTTCAGGTGCATGAGATCTTGATTCAGCTCTGCAGAGTGTGCCTTCTGTGCACTCACCCCCAAAACTAAGCCTAGCTTGTGTTCTCAGACTACCGTCCTCACACCCCTGCCCCAAAAGCCCTACAGATTGGCAATACTGGGGCCATAATGCAGCACACTGCCTGCCCTCCAGAAGAAAAACGTTGCCTTATGGAGCTACCTAGAAACCCGAATAAGGATCAACTGAACACCACTCGACTGCACCCCAAATATGCAGTCTACCCTGTCTAATGCCTTGTCTGACACAGCATGAGCCCACACCTCCAGACCTACGCTCAAGAGCTGGCCGCACACTGAGCTCATTGGACCCATCAGGTCCTTAGGTCTTCATCTCTTCCCAACCTCAGTTTTCGGGTTTCAGAACCTAGACCTAAACTACAATCACTGTCCAGGGGTGAACGTGATGCAGAAATCACAACTCTTCCTTCGCCATGGCTGGAAACCTTGTGGTTGGCATATTCTCCAACGTTCAGTGTAGGAGAATCCAGCGTGGCCCATGAGGCACTTCCCATGCTTGAGGGCCTTGTTGGGCAAAAATAGGCATTGTGACCCTCAGCATGAGCTTTGTCCTCAAGGAAGGCCTCTCAGTGTCTGAATCAAGAGCCCGCCTATTGGACTTGCCATGCCCCTAGGCCCCCAAACTTAAACAGAGGTGGAGATATCCAGTTGTCCCTCCCAAGGACTCTGCTCTGGAATCCCTCTTTTATTGGGACACTTGAGGTACATAAAATAAAATATAAAATAAAATAAAATAAAAAACAGAAAAGACTCCCCCCATCCCACAGAATGTACCCAAACTCTTGGGATCGGGTCAAATCCTCAGAGAAGGAAAGCCATCTACAACCCATGAGGCCACGCCAGCATTCCACCCACATTGTTGACACAAATCCAGAGACAAAACCTGAGCAAGCACCTCAAACTCACCCTTTTTTATATCCCTAAGTGTTATCATGGTCTGTAGATTGGGCGTGCCATACCTATGTCCCCAATCCTAAGCGGAGTTTGTGTTTTCAGACTTTTGTCCCCACAGGCCTGGCCCACACAGCCTCAAGGCTGGGCCCCTAGAGCCAAACTCAGAACTGTGCTTGCCCTCTCCAGGGGATTTCTGCCCATTCCATTGGCCACAACCCTATAGATTAGGAGAAACTCCAAAGTCCTGAAGCCATCCCAATATTATAGGCTGCCCAGGACAAACAGGGGCGATCTGACACAAGCTGAGCAACTACATCCCCTCAGATCCTTAGACACGTATCCTCAGGAAAGAGATTGAACCGGACAGGCACCTAGGGCCTAATCATCTCGATTGCTTTTGTTTCCAGTCATCTCTCCTCAGAGGCCTGGTTTCCAATACCAGCATATGGGAGATTCCTTAGGCACTCATCAAAACAATTCTCTTCTCTACATAGGAAACGTACTCTTTAGAGCCCATCAAAACCTCCGGTTATGAACATCCCTCAAGGCCCCGGATCAAGCACCCCATTCCAAGGTCTACATCCACACAAATGCACATTATGACCCATCCTCAACTCACCCATTTCAACACACCCGCCTTGGTTGCTCCCCTAGATCCAGCAGGCGAACTTGCCTTGGTGCTATGAGACACCTGGAATGGGAGGCAGGCTGCCCAGGCATCCATCCTTAGAACCCTGCTCTGGATAACTTCCTTATGGGATGTCCTGGAGCCATCCCACAGGTCTCGACTGTCCCACAGAAGGAATCATTGCGGTTTGGAGCATCTCACAATTCCCATCGTGGGAAAACCTCCATGTCCTCGCGACACCGTCCCCTTCATGAAGGGGCCGTCATGGACAGAAACTCCGACGTAAGCCAACGTCTGATTCTAGCTCTGTCTTCAGGCATACGGGATCTCGAATCATCTCTGCAGAGGGTGCCTGCCGTCCCCTCACCCCGAAATCAAAGTCTGGCTTGTGTTCTCAGAATTTGTTTCTCACACTCCTGGCCCACAAGCCTTCCAGTTTGGGAATTCTGCAGCCACTATGTGGCACTGTGTCTTCCCTCCAGAAGAAAAACGTTGCCCTCTGGGGCTACCCAGTAACCAAAAATTAGTACCATCCTGCACGAAACTCGACTGCACCCCAATGATACAGTCTAGCCTGGGCACTAATTCCCTGTCTGCCACAGCCTGAGCCTGCACCTCCCAATCCACACTCAACAGCTGGCTGAACACTGAGCACATCAGCCACACCATGGCCTTAGGTCTTCATCTCTTCCCAACCTCAGTTTTCAGGCTTCAGAACCTAGACCTTAAATCCAATCACAGTCCAGGAGTGAAAGTGTTGCAGAAATTAGAACTCCTTCTTCCCCATGGCCAGAAAACTTGTGGTTGCCATATTGTCCAACGTTCCGTGTAGGAGAAACCAGCATGGTACATTAGGCCACGCCCTGACTTGAGGGGCTCCTTGGGCACAAAAACACATTGTGAAACTCAGTGTGAGTCCTATCCTCAAGGAAGGCCTCTCAGTGTCTGGACCAAGAGCCCACATAAGGGGCTTGCCATGTTCTTAGGTCCAAATGTTAACCAGAGGTCTGGTTGTCCAGTCGCCCCTCCCCAGGACTCTGCTCTGGAATCCCTCTTTTGGTGGTCCACCTTAGGTAAAAAAATAAAAATAATAATAAAAAAGTAAACAAAAAAACAAGAAAGGCCTCCTCCCTTCCCACAGAATGACCCCAAACTCTTGGGATCAGGTCAAATCCCCAGAAAAGGAGCCTCATCGATGGCCCATGAGGACACCCCGACATTCCATGGCAATCGGTGACAGATTTCCAGAAAAAAAAAAAAAAGCATGAGCCAGCACCTCACATTCGCCCTTTGTTCATATCCCGATGAGTTCTCCTCACGGTCTATAGATCAGGCGGGCCATACCTACATTCCCCAACCTAAGTGGAGTTTGTGTTTTCAGACTTTTGTCCAAATAGCCCTGGACCACACGCTCCACACTTGTGTCCCTGGAGCCACACCTCAGGACTGTGCTTCCCTTTCAAGGGAATTCTTCCCATTCCATTGGCCACAACCTTGCAAATGAGGAAAAACCTCCAAAGTCACCAAGGCCATCCCATTAGTGTAGGCCGCCAGGACAAACAGGGGTGATCTCAAATCAGCTGAGCAACTACCTCCACTCAGACAACAGATGTCCCCAGAGAAGAATATTGAACCGGACAGGCCCCTAGGCCCTAGTCAGATCCATTGCTTTGGTTTTTAGGCATCTCTCCTCAGAGGCCTCGTTTCCAATACCAGCATATGGTGGTTTCCTGAGGAACCAATAGGAACAAATCTCGTCTCCCCATGGAAAACTTGCTCATTGGAGCTTTGTCATAACCTCTGGTTAGGAGAATCCTTCAGGGCCCTGGTGCCACTGCCCCATACCAAGGTCTCCATGGACTCAAACCAACATTAAGACCATCCTCAGGAAAGTCCATTTCAACTCAGCCCCCTCTGTTGCTACCCCAAGCCAGCAGATCAAACGTTTCTTGTTGCTAGGAGACAATTGGAATGTGAGGCTGGCTGCCCAGGCATCCATACTTAGAACCCTGTTCTGGAAAAATACCTTATAAGACGTCCTGGAGCCATCCAACAAATCTTAATTGTCCCACAGAAGGAATCCTTGTGGTTTGGAGCATCTCACAACTCCAATAGTGGCAAAACCCCCATGGGCTCATAATGTCCCCCCTTCCTGAAGGGGCCAACATGGACAGAAACTCAACCCTGAGCCAAAGTCTGATCCTCGACCTGACTTCAGACGCATGAGATATCAATTCAGCTCTGCAGAGTGTTCATGGCATGTCCTTGCCCCGAAACCTAAGCCTAGCTTGTGTTCTCAGACTTCCGTCGTCACTCTCCTGGCCCACAAGCCCTCCAGTTTGGGAATTCCTAAGCCACAATGCAGCACTCTGCGTGCCCTCCAGAAGAAAAACATTGCCCTATGCTGCTAATAAGAAAACCCAAATGATTTTCTAATGCATGCCACTCGATTGTAAAGCAATTATACAGCCTACCCTGTATATTAATGCCCTGTCTGGCACAGCCTGAGACAAGACATCCCAAACGATACCCAGACAGCTGGCCCCAACATGGTCACATAGGACCCACTATGGCTGTAGGTCGTCATCTCTTCCCAACCTCGGTTTTCAGGCTTCAGAATCTAGACCTTATCTCCAATCACTGCCCAGGGGTGAACGTGATGCAGAAATTAGAATTCCTCCTTCCCCATGGCCAGAAACCTTGTGGTTGGCATGTTGTCCAACGTTCAATGTGGGAAAACCTGCATTGTCCGAAAGGCCACGCCAGTGCTTGAGGGCCGCCTAGGGCACAGACATGCATTGTGACCTGCAGCGTGAGTCCCGTATTAAAGTAACGCCTCTCAGTGGCTGGACCAAGATCCTGCATATGGGGCTTGTCATATCCATAGGCCCCCAGGCTTAACCAGAGGGCGAGTATTCCAGTTGTCAGTACCCACTGCTATGCTCTAGATTCCCTCTACAGGGGGGACACATGAAGCAGAAAACAGGACACTTCCCTTCCCACAGAATGACCCCAAACTCTTGGGGGATGAACAAACTACAGAGAGGGAGACTTCTACGACCCATGAGGCAACTCCTACATTAAACGGCCATTGTGGACAAAACATCCAGAGACAAAAGCCTGAGCGACTGCCTCCCTCTCACCCTTCTTTCATATCCAGAGGAGCTCCCCTCATGGACTGTAGATCAGGCCTGCCGTAACCTCGGCCCCAAACCTGAGCTGAGTTAGGGATTTTGGATGTCTGTCTGCACAGCCATGGCCCACACGGCCTCCAGGATGGGGTCTCTGGAGCCACACCACAGAACTGTGCCTGCTCTCTCCTAAGAAACTGCCCATTCCATTGGCCACAACTCTACAAAATAGTAGAAACCTCAAGGTCCCCAAGGACATCCCACTACCGCAAGCCGCACTGGACAAATAGGGGCATTATGACACAAGCTGAGCAACTACTACCTCCATGCAGACACACAGACAGATATCCTCAGAGACAGAAGATTGAACCAGACAGGCCCCTAGGCCCTATTATGAACTCTTGCTTTGGTGTCCAGGTATCACTCCTCAGAGGCCTGGGTTCGAAGACCAGCATACGGGGCTTTCCTGAGGCACCAGACAGAAGATCTCTCATCTCCACCTGGGAAGCTTCCTTGTTGGGGTTGTGTCAAGCCCTTCGGGTTGGAGAATCCTGCAGAGTCCCTTAGCTACTGCCACATTCCAAGGTCTCCTTGGCCACCAACCCACATTATGATTCATCCTCAGGAGAGTCCATTTAACTCAGCCTTCTGGGTATCTCACCCAAGAGCCCGCAGATTGAGCGTGCCTTGTCTCGACCAGGCAATGGGAAGGTGAGTTGGCGTGTCTCGGCATCCATGCTTAGGCCCCTGCTCTCGAGTCTTTCTGTATGGGGCATCAAGGGACCATCCAATAGTACTC
The DNA here is from genome assembly GCF_964662115.1 of Mustela nivalis. Classification (NCBI taxonomy): domain Eukaryota; kingdom Metazoa; phylum Chordata; class Mammalia; order Carnivora; family Mustelidae; genus Mustela; species Mustela nivalis. The sequence goes on from NW_028136364.1 coordinate 1,004,100, forward strand.
GACTGTTCTGAAGAAGGAAACTTTGAAGTTTGGAGCAGCTCACAACTCCCAGTGTAGGGAAACCTCCCTGGCCTCATGACGCCCCCACCCCCTTCATGTAAGGGCCGTCATAGACACAAACTCCAGCTTGAGGCAACATCTGATACTCGCCCTGACCTCACTGCAGGAGATCTCGATTAAGCCTCTGCAGAGTGGACCTGCCATGCTCTTGGTCCCAAAACTCGTGCTAGCTTGTGTTTTCAGACTTCCTTCCTCACAATCCTGGCCACACCCCTCCAGTTTGGCAATTCTGGAGACACAATGCAGCACTCTGCCTGCCCTCCAGAAGAAAAATGTTGCCCTATAGGGCTAACCAGAAACGCCAAATGAGTAACAACCTGCATGCCACTCGACCATACCCCAATTATACAGTCTAGCCTGTGCACTAAAGCCCCGTCTGACACAGCCTGAGGGCAGACCTCCAGTCCAACACCCAGACAGCTGGCCGTACACAGAGCATATCACACCCACAATGGCTTTAGGCCATCATCTCTACCCAACATCAGTTTTCACCTTCAGAACCTAGACATTATCTCCACTCACTGCTCAGGAGTGAACGTGATGCAAGAATCAGAACTTCTCCTTCGCCTTGGCAAGAAACCTAGTGGTTGGCATGTTGCCCAATGTTCATTGTAGGAGAAAGCAGCATGGACTATGAGGCCCCACCTATCGCTGAGGGCCACAATTTGCACAAACACACATTGTGACCCTCAGCGTGAACCCTATCCTCATGTAAAGCCTCTTAGTGACTGGAACAACAGCCCACATATGGGGCTTGCCAAGCCCCTAGTCCCTCAATCTCAACCAGAGTTCGAGATGTCTAGTCACACCTACTCAGGGCTCTACTCTGGAATCCCTCTTTGGTGGAACACCTGAGGTAAAAAAAAAAAAAAATACAGAAAGGACTCTTCCCATCCACAGAATGATCCCAACCTCTTGGGATCAGGCCAAATCACCAGAGAAAGAATTGTCCATGGCCCTTGAGGACACCCCGACATTCCACGGCCACCGTTGACACAAAATCCAGAGACAAAACCCTGAGCAAGCGCCACATACTCGCCCTTTGTTTATAGCCCGGAAAATTCTCACAGTCTGTAGATCGAGCCTTCATACATACATCCCCAAACCTAAGCTGAGTTTGTGTTTTCAGTCTTCTGTCCCCACAGTCCTGGCCCACACACCATCCAAGCTGGGGCCCCTGGAGACACACCTCAGGACTGTGGCTTCCCTCTCCAGGGGAATTCTGCCATTTCCATTGGCCACAACCCTATAGATTAGGAGAATCCTCCAAACTCCCCGAGGCCATCCCAATAGTGTTGGCTGCCCAGGACAAACAGGGATGATCTTTCACAAGTTAGGAAACTACCTCCACTCAGACCCAGAGACAGATATCCCCATAGAATAAGATTGAACTGGACAGGCACTTAGGCTCTAATCGGATCCATTGCTTTTGTTTCCAGGCATCTCTCCTCAGAGGCCTGGTTTCCAATACCAGAATACGGGGGATTACTGAGGCACTCATCAGAAAAATCTCATCTCTACATAGGAAATGTACTCTTTGGAGCTCTATAAAAACCTCTGTTTAGGAGAATCTTTCAGGGCCCCGGATCAAGCGCCCCATTCCAAGGTCTCCATGGACTTAAACCCACATTATGATCTATTGTCGGGAGAGTCCAAGTCAACTCAACCCCCTTGGTTTCTCCCCCAGGGCCTGCAGATCAAACCTGCCTTGTTGCTAGGAGACAACTAGAATGGGAGGCGGGCTGCCCAGGCATCCATCCTTAGAACCCTACTCTGGAGTCGTTCCACATGGGACATCCTAGAGCCATCCAACAGGTCTCAAGTGTCCCACAGAAGGAATCTTTGCAGTCTGGAGCATCTCACAACTCCCATTGTGGGAAAATCTACATGGGCTCTTGAGACGCTCCACTTTATAAAGGGGCCATCATGGACAGAAACTCCAACCTGAGCAAACGTCTGATATTCGCCCTGACTTCAGGTGCATGAGATCTTGATTCAGCTCTGCAGAGTGTGCCTTCTGTGCACTCACCCCCAAAACTAAGCCTAGCTTGTGTTCTCAGACTACCGTCCTCACACCCCTGCCCAAAAGCCCTACAGATTGGCAATACTGGGGCCATAATGCAGCACACTGCCTGCCCTCCAGAAGAAAAACGTTGCCTTATGGAGGTACCTAGAAACCCGAATAAGGATCAACTGAACGCCACTCGACTGCACCCCAAATATGCAGTCTACCCTGTCTAATGCCTTGTCTGACACAGCATGAGCCCACACCTCCAGACCTACGCTCAACAGCTGGCTGCACACTGAGCTCATTGGACCCATCAGGTCCTTAGGTCTTCATCTCTTCCAACCTCAGTTTTCGGGTTTCAGAACCTAGACCTAAACTCCAAACACTGTCCAGGGGTGAACGTGATGCAGAAATCACAACTCTTCCTTCGCCATGGCTGGAAACCTTGTGGTTGGCATATTCTCCAACGTTCAGTGTAGAATAATCTAGCGTGGCCCATGAGGCACTTCCCATGCTTGAGGGCCTTGTTGGGCACACATAGGCATTGTGAACCTCAGCATGAACCCTGTCCTCAAGGAAGGCCTCTCAGTGTCTGAATCAAGAGCCCGCCTATTGGACTTGCCATGCCCCTAGGCCCCCAAACTTAAACAGAGGTGGGGATATCCAGTTGTCCCTCCCAAGGACTCTGCTCTGGAATCCCTCTTTTATTGGGACACTTGAGGTACATAAAATAAAATATAAAATAAAATAAAATAAAAAACAGAAAAGACTCCTCCCATCCCACAGAATGTACCCAAACTCTTGGGATCGGGTCAAATCCTCAGAGAAGGAAAGCCATCCACAACCCATGAGGCCACGCCAGCATTCCACCCACATTGTTGACACAAATCCAGAGACAAAACCTGAGCAAGCACCTCAAACTCACCCTTTTTCATATCCCTAAGTGTTATCACAGTCTGTAGATTGGGCGTGCCATACCTATGTCCCCAATCCTAAGCGGAGTTTGTGTTTTCAGACTTTTGTCCCCACAGGCCTGGCCCACACAGCCTCAAGGCTGGGCCCCTAGAGCCAAACTCAGAACTGTGCCTGCCCTCTCCAGGGGATTTCTGCCCATTCCATTGGCCACAACCCTATAGAGTAGGAGAAACTCCAAATTCCCGAAGCCATCCCAATATTATAGGCTGCCCAAAACAAACAGGGGCGATCTGACACAAGCTGAGCAACTACATCCCCTCAGATACTTAGACACGTATCCTCAGGAAAGAGATTGAACCGGACAGGCACCTAGCCCCTAATCATCTCGATTGCTTTTGTTTCCAGCATCTCTCCTCAGAGGCCTGGTTTCCCATACCAGCATATGGGAGATTCCTTAGGCACTCATCAAAACAATTCTGTTCTCTACATAGGAAACGTACTCTTTAGAGCCCATCAAAACCTCCGGTTATGAACGTCCCTCAAGTCCCCGGTTCAAGCACCCCATTCCAAGGTCTCCATGGACACAAATGCACATTATGACCCATCCTCAACTCACCCATTTCAACACACCCGCCTCGGTTGCTCCCCTAGATCCAGCAGATCGAACTTACCTTGGCGCTATGAGACACCTGGAATGGGAGGCAGGCTGCCCAGGCATCCATCCTTAGAACCCTGCTCTGGATAACTTCCTTATGGGATGTCCTGGAGCCATCCAACAGGTCTAGACTGTCCCACAGAAGGAATCATTGCGGTTTGGAGCATCTCACAATTCCTATCGTGGGAAAACCTCCATGTCCTCGTGACACCCTCCCCTTCACGAAGGGGCCGTCATGTACAGAAACTTCGACCTAAGCCAACGTCTGATCCTAGCTCTGTCTTCAGGTATACAGGATCTCGAATCATCTCTGCAGAGGGTGCCTGCCGTCCCCTCATCCCGAAATCTAAGTCTGGCTTGTGTTCTCAGAATTTTTTCCTCACACTCCTGGCCCACAAGCCTTCCAGTTTGGGAATTCTGGAGCCACTATGTGGCACTGTGTCTTCCCTCCAGAAGAAAAACGTTGCCCTCTGGGGCTACCCAGTAACCACAAATGAGTACCATCCTGCACGAAACTCGACTGCACCCCAATGATACAGTCTAGTCTGGGTACTAATTCCCTGTCTGCCACAGCCTGAGCCTGCACCTCCCAACCCACACTCAACAGCTGGCCGAACACTGAGCACATCAGCCACACCATGGCCTTAGGTCTTCATCTCTTCCCAACTCAGATTTCAGGCTTCAGAACCTAGACCTTAAATCCAATCACAGTCCAGGACTGAAAGTGTTGCAGAAATTAGGCATCTCTCCTCAGAGGCCTCGTTTCCAATACCAGCATATGGTGGTTTCCTGAGGCACCAATAAGAACAAATCTCGTCTCCCCATGGAAAACTTGCTCATTGGAGCTTTGTCATAACCTCTGGTTAGGAGAATCCTTCAGGGCCCTGGTGCCACTGCCCCATACCAAGGTCTCCATGGACTCAAACCAACATTAAGACCATCCTCAGGAAAGTCCATTTCAACTCAGCCCCCTCTGTTGCTACCCCAAGCCAGCAGATCAAACGTTTCTTGTTGCTAGGAGACAATTGGAATGTGAGGCTGGCTGCCTAGGCATCCATACTTAGAACGCTGTTCTGGAAAAATACCTTATAAGACGTCCTGGAGCAATCCAACAAATCTTAATTGTCCCACAGAAGGAATCCTTGTGGTTTGGAGCATCTCACAACTCCAATAGTGGAAAAACCCCCATGGGCTCATAATGTCCCCCCTTCCTGAAGGGGCCAACATGGACAGAAACTCAAACCTGAGCCAAAGTCTGATCCTCGACCTGACTTCAGAGGCATGAGATGTCAATTCAGCTCTGCAGAGTGTGCCTGCCATGTCCTTGTCCCGAAACCTAAGCCTAGCTTGTGTTCTCAGACTTCCGTCCTCACTCTCCTGGCCCACAAGCCCTCCAGTTTGGGAATTCCGAAGCCACAATGCAGCACTCTGCCTGCCCTCCAGAAGAAAAACTTTGCCCTATGCTGCTAATAAGAAACCCCAAATGATTTTCTAATGCATGCCACTTGATTGTAAAGCAATTATACAGCCCACCCTGTATACTAATGCCCTGTCTGGCACAGCCTGAGACAAGACATCCAAAACGATACCCAGACAGCTGGCCCCAACCTGGACACATAGGACCCGCTATGGCTGTAGGTCGTCATCTCTTCCCAACCTCGGTTTTCAGGCTTCAGAATCTAGACCTTATCTCCAATCACTGCCCAGGGGTGAACGTGATGCAGAAATTAGAATTCCTCCTTCCCCATGGCCAGAAACCTTGTGGTTGGCATGTTGTCCAACGTTCAATGTGGGAAAACCTGCATTGTCCGAAAGGCCACGCCAGTGCTTGAGGGCCGCCTAGGGCACAGACATACATTGTGACCTGCAGCGTGAGTCCCGTATTAAAGTAACGCCTCTCAGTGGCTGGACCAAGATCCTGCATATGGGGCTTGTCATATCCATAGGCCCCCAGGCTTAACCAGAGGGCGAGTATTCCAGTTGTCAGTACCCACTGCTATGCTCTAGAATCCCTCTACTGGGGGGACACATGAAGCAGAAAACAGGACACTTCCCTTCCCACAGAATGACCCCAAACTCTTGGGGGCTGGACAAACTACCAGAGAGGGAGACTTCTACGACCCATGAGGCAACTCCTACATTAAACGGCCATTGTGGACAAAACATCCAGAGACAAAAGCCTGAGCGACTGCCTCCCTCTCACCCTTCTTTCATATCCAGAGGAGCTCCCCTCATGGACTGTAGATCAGGCCTGCCGTAACCTCGGCCCCAAACCTGAGCTGAGTTAGGGTTTTTGGATGTCTGTCTGCACAGCCATGGCCCACACAGCCTCCAGGCTGGGGTCTCTGGAGCCACACCACAGAACTGTGCCTGCTCTCTCCTAAGAAACTGCCCATTCCAAAAATAGTAGAAACCTCAAGGTCCCCAAGGACATCCCACTACCACAAGCCGCACTGGACAAATACTGGCATTATGACACAAGATGAGCAACTACTACCTCCATGCAGACACACAGACAGATATCCGCAGAGAAAGAAGATTGAACCAGACAGGCCCCTAGGCCCTATTATGAACTCTTGCTTTGGTGTCCAGGTATCACTCCTCAGAGGCCTGGGTTCGAAGACCAGCATACGGGGCTTTCCTGAGGCACCAGACAGAAGACCTCTCATCTCCACATGGGAAGCTTCCTTGTTGGAGTTGTGTCAAGCCCTTCGGGTTGGAGAATCCTGCAGAGTCCCTTAGCTACTGCCACATTCCAAGGTCTCCTTGGCCACCAACCCACATTATGACTCATCCTCAGGAGAGTCCATTTAAACTCAGCCTTCTGGGTAGCTCACCCAAAAGCCCGCAGATTGAGCGTGCCTTGTCTCGACCAGGCAATGGGAAGGTGAGTTGGCGTTTCTCGGCATCCATGCTTAGGGCCCTGCTCTCGAGTCTTTCTGTATGGGGCATCCTGGAACCATCCAATAGTACTCGACTGTTCTGAAGAAGGAAACTTTGATGTTTGGAGCAGCTCACAACTCCCAGTGTAGGGAAACCTCCCTGGCCTCATGACGCCCCCACCCCCTTCAGGAAGGGGCCGTCATGGACACAAACTCCAGCTTGAGGCAACATCTGATACTCGCCCTGACCTCACCTGCAGGAAATCTCGATTCAGCCTCTGCAGAGTGGGCCTGCCATGCTCCTGGCCCCAAAACTCGTGCTAGCTTGTGTTTTCAGACTTCCTTCCTCACAATCCTGGCCACACCCCTCCAGTTTGGCAATTCTGGAGACACAATGCAGCACTCTGCCTGCCCTCCAGAAGAAAAATGTTGCCCTATAGGCCTAACCAGAAACGCCAAATGAGTAACAACCTGCATGCCACTCGACCATACCCCAATTATACAGTCTAGCATGTGACCTAAGGCCCTGTCTGAAACAGCCTGAGGGCAGACCTCCAGTCCAACACCCAGACAGCTGGCCATAAACAGAGCATATCACACCCACAATGGCTTTAGGCCATCAACTCTACACAACCTCAGTTTTCACCTTCAGAACCTAGACCTTATCTCCACTCACTGCTCAGGAGTGAACGTGATACAAGAATCAGAACTTCTCCTTCGCCTTGGCAAGAAACCTAGTGGTTGGCATGTTTTTCCAACGTTCAGTGTAGTTGAAACCAGTGTGGCCCATGATGCCCCGCCCATGTTTATGGGCCACATTGGTCACAAACACACATTGTGTCCCTCAGCCTGATCCCAGGCCTCAGGTAAGGCCTCTCAGTGGCTGGATGAAGAGTCAGCATATTCGGCTTGTCATGCCCCTAGGCCCCAAATTTTACCCATAGTTCGGTTTCTCCCTTCACTATTCCCCAGGGCTCATCTTTGGAATTCCTCTTTTGGCGGGACACCTGAGGTAACAAACCTGAAAGGAGTCCTCCCATTCCACAGATTAATGAAAAGCAATTGGGATCGGACCAAATCCCCAGAGAGAAAGATTCGTCCATGGCCCATGAGGCTTCCCCGACATTCCACGGCCATCTCTGATACAAAATCCAGAGACAAAAGCCTGAGCAAGTGCCTCAGACTCGCTCTTTCTTTATATCCGGAAGAGTTCTTCTCATGGTTTATAGATCGGGCCTGCCATACCTACGTCCCCAAAGCTAAGCTGAGTTTGTGTTTTCAGACTTCTGTCCCCAAAGTCCTGGGCCACACACCTTCCAGGCTGGGGCCCCAGGTGTCACACATTAGGACTGTGTCTACCCAATCCATGGGAATTCTGCCCATTCCATGGTCCAAAACCGTAAATTTAGGAGAACCCTCCAAATCCCTGAGGCCATCCCAATAGTGCAGGTCGCCCGGGACAAACAAGGGCGGTCTGATACCAGCTGAGCATCTACCTCTACTCATACCATAGATGGATGTCCCCTGAGAAGCAGATTGAACCAGACAGGACCCTAGGCCATAATCGGATACATTGCTTTGGTTTACAGGCATGTCTCCTCAAAAGCCTGGATTCCAATACCAGCATAGGGGTTTTTCTGAGGCACCCATCAAAACAAATCTCATCTCCACAAGGAACCTTGTGCATCGAGCTATGTCAAAAGCTTAGGAGAATACTTCAGGGCCCCGGTGCCACCGCCCCATTTTAAGGCCCTCATGGACACAAACACACATTAGGACCCATCCTCAGGAAATTCCATTTCAAGTCAGTCACTCCTGTTGCTCACGCAGAGCCATCAGATCTAAACTCTCTTGTTGCTAGGAGAAAATTGGAATGCGAGGCCTGCTTCCCAGTCATCCATTCTCGAATGGTGCCCTGGAGTCATTCCATATGGGATGTCCTGAAGCTGCCCAACAGGTCTCAATTGTCCCGCAGAAGGTATCCTTGAAGGGGGCATCCCACAACACCTAACGTGGGAAAACCTACATGGCCTCGAGATTTCGCTCTCTTCATGAAGGGGCCGTCATGCACATAAACTCCAACGTGAGACAACGTCTGATCCTCGCCCTGACTTCAGATGCATGAGATATTGGTTCAGATCTACAGTGGTCCCTGCCGTGTCCTCGCCCTGATACACAATTCTAGCTTGTGTTCTCAGACTTCCGTCCTCACACTCCTGGACACGAAGCCCTCAAGTTTGGCAATTCCGGACCGACAATGAAGCACTCTGCCTGCCCTCTAGAAAACAAATTTTGCCTAATGAGCTGCCAGACAACTTATATGAGGATAAATCTACATGGCACTCGACTTTACCCAAATTATATAGTCTACGGGGGCACTAATGCACTGTCTGACACAACCTGAGCCCGGACCTCCTGACCAACACCCAGACAGCTGACCGCACACTGAGCACATCAGACCCGCCATGGCCTTAGGTTATCATCTCTTCCCTACCTCTGTTTTTAGGCTTCAGAATCTAGACCTTATCTCCAATCACTGCCCAAGGGTGACTGTGATGCAGAAATCAGAACTCTTCCTTACCCATGGCAAGAAATCTTGTCATTGGCAGGTTGTCCAACGTTCAGTGTAGGAGAAACCAGGATTCACCATGAGGCCCCGCCCATTCTTGTTTGCGAAGTGGGCATAAACACGCATTGTGACCCTCAGTGTGAGTCCTGTCCTCTAGTAAGTCCTCTCAGTCGCTCGACCATTAGATGTCATAATGGGCTTGACATGTCCCTAGGCCCAAATTAGTAACCAGATTTCTGGTTGTCCAGTCGGCCCTCCCCAGGGCTCTACTCTGGAATACCTCATTTGGTGGGACACCTGAGGTTAAAAAACAAAACAAGGCAAATCACAACAACAACAAAACGGACTTCTTCCATCCCACAGAATGACCCAAAAATCTTGCGATGGGGACAAACCACCAGAGAGTAAGTCTCGTCCATTTCCCATGAAGTCAACCGGAAATTTCATGACCATGAGTGACACGATATCCAGAGACAAAAACTTGAGCAAGAGCCTGACACTCGCCCTTTTTTCATATCCCGAAGAGTTCTCCTCATGGTCTGTAGATCAATACTGCCATACCTATTACCAGAAACATAAGCCGCGTTTGGGTTTTCAGACAACTGTCCAAACAGCTCTGCCTACACACCCTACAGGCTCAGGCCCCTGGAGCCAAACCTGAGGACTGTACTTGCCCTCTCCAAGGGAATTGTATGTGCCCATTCCAATGGCCACAACCTACTAATAGGATAAACCTCCAAACTCCCTGAGGCCATCCCAATAGTGGTGGCTTCCCAGGACAAACAGGAGCAATCTGAGCCCATCTGACACCTACATGCACTCAGATGCATAGACTGATGTCCCAAGAGGTAAAAAGGTACGAACAGGCCCCTAGGCACTATTTGGATTCATTGTTGTGCTATCCAGTCATCTCTCCTCAGAGGCCTGGATTTCAATACCAGCGTATTGCTGTTTCCTGACTCATCCCTCAGAACAAATCTCATTTACATATGGGAAACTTGCACGTTGGAGCTGTGTCAAAGCCTCTGTTTGAAAAAACCCTTCAGGGCCCCAGTGCCACCGCTTCATTCCAAGATCTCCATAGACACAAAAACATATTAGGATCCATCCACAGGAGAGTCCATTTCAACTCAGCCTCCTGGGTTGCTCCCCCAGATCCAGCAGATCTAACCTGTCTTGTTGCTAGGACACAATTGGAATGCGAAGTGGGCTACCCAGCCATCCATCCTTAGAACCCTGCTCGGAATCGTTGCCCTGGAGCCAACCAACAGGTCTCAATTGTCCTGCAGAAGAATCTTTGCAGTTTGGAGCTTCTCACAACTAACATCGTGGGAAAACCCCCACGGCCTCATACCCCCCCGCCCCTTCATGAAGGGCCATCAGGGACAGAAACACCAACCTGAGCGATCTTCTGATCCTCGCCCTGACATCATAAGCACGAGATCTCGATTCAGGTCTGTAGATTGTTCCTGCCTTGTCCTCACCCAGAAACCTAAGCCTAGCTTGTTCTCAGATTTCCTTCCTCAGACTACTGGCCCACAAGCCTCCAGTTTGAAAACCAGAACTATATTGCAGCACTCTTCCTGTCCTCAGGAAGAAAAACATTGCCCTCTGGGGCTACACAGAAACTCCAAAAGAGGATCAACCTGCACGCCATACGACTGTACCCCAAATATATAGGCTGACCTGGGCACTATGCCCTTTTTGACACAGCCTGAGCCTGGATTACCTGGCCCCACACAGAATGCTGGCCGCTCACTGAGCACATCGGACCCGCCATGGTCTTAGGTCGTCATCTCTTCCCAACCTCGGTTGTCAAGTTTCAGAACCTAGACCTTATCTCCAATCACTGCCCAGGCTTGAAAGTGATGCAGAAAACACAACTCCTTCCCCGTGGCAAGAAACCATGTGGTTGGCATGTTGTCCAACGTTCAGTGTAGTTGAAACCAGGGTGGCCCATGAGGCCCCGCTCATGTTTGTGGGCCACATTGGTCAAAACCACACATTGTGACCCTCACCCTGATCCCAGTCCTCAATAAGGCCTCTCAGTGGCTGGATGAAGAGATAGCATATTGGGCTTGCCATGCCCCTAGGCCCCAAATTTTACCCATAGTTCGGGTTCTCCCTTCACTTTTCCCCAGGGCTCTTCTTTGGAATTCCTCTTTTGGCGGGACACCTGAGGTAACAAACCTGAAAGGAGTCCTCCCATTCCACAGATTGACGAAAAACAATTGGGATCGGGCCAAATCCACAGAGAGGAAGATTTGTCCATGGCCCATGAGGCCTCCCCGACATTCCACGGCCATCTCTGATACAAAATCCAGAGACAAAAGCCTGAGCAAGCGCCTCAGACTCGCTCTTTCTTCATATCCGGAAGAGTTCTTCTCATGGTTTATAGATCGGGCCTGCCATACCTACGTCCCCAAACCTAAGCTGAGTTTGTGTTTTCAGACTTCTGTCCTCAAAGTCCTGGGCCACACACCCTCCAGGCTGGGGCCCCTGGAGTCACACATTAGGACTGTGCCTACCCAATCCATGGGAATTCTGCCGATGCCATTGTCCAAAACAGTAAAATTTGGAGAACCCTCCAAATCCCTGAGGCCATCCCAATAGTGCAGGTCGCCCGGGACAAACAAGGGCGGTCTGATACCAGCTGAGCATCTACCTCCACTCATACCATAGATGGATGTCCCCTGAGAAGAAGATTGAACCAGACAGGACCTTAGGCCATAATCGGATACATTGCTTTGGATTACAGGCATGTCTCCTCAAAAGCCTGGATACCAATACCAGCATAGAGGTTTTCCTGAGGCACCCATCAAAACAAATCTCGTCTTTATAAGGAACCTTGTGCATCGAGCTATGTCAAAAGCTTAGGAGAATACTTCAGGGTCTCGGTGCCACCGCCCCATTTTAAGGCCCTCATGGACACAAACACACATTAGGACCCATCCTCAGGAAAGTCCATTTCAAGTCAGCCACCCCGGTTTCTCCCGCTAAGCCATCAGATCTAAACTGTCTTGTTGCTCGGAGACAATTGGAATGCGAGGCGGGCTTCCCAGGCATCCATCCTCGAATGGTGACCTGGAGTCATTCCATATGGGATGTCCTGGAGCTGCCCAACAAGTCTCAATTGTCCCGCAGAAGGAATCCTTGAAGGGGGCATCCCACAACTCCCAACGTGGGAAAACCTCCATGGCCTCGAGATTCCGCTCCCTTCATGAAGGGGCCATCATGCACAGAAACTCCAACCTGAGCCAACTTCTGATCCTCGCCCTGACTTCAGATGCATGAGATATAGGTTCAGATCTACAGGGGTACCTGCCGTGCCCTGGCCCTGAAACCCAAGTCTAGCTTGTGTTCTCAGACTTCCGTCCTCACACTCCAGGCCCCGAAGCCCGGAAGTTTCGCAATTCCAGACCCACAATGCAGCACTCTGCCTGCCCTCTAGAAAAAAAATTTGGCCTAATGAGCTGCCCAGGTACCTTATATGAGGATAAATCTACATGGCATTCGACTATACCCTAAGTATATAGTCTAACCTGGGCACTAATGCACTGTCTGACACAACCTGAGCTCGGACCTCCTGACCAACACCCAGACAGCTGACCGCACACTGAGCACATCAGAACCGCCATGGCCTTAGGTTATCATCTCTTCCCTACTGCGGTTTTTCAGGCTTCAGAACCTAGACCTTATCTCCAACCACTGCCCAGGGGTGCCTGTGATGCAGAAATCAGACCTTGTCCTTACCAATGGCAAGAAACCTTGTGGTTGGCATGTTGTCCAACGTTCAGTGTAGGAGAAACCAGCATTCACCCGGAGGCCCCGCCAATTCTTGAGTGCGAAGAGGGCATAAACACGCATTGTGACCCTCAGCGTGAGTCCTGTGCTCTAGTAAGTCCTCTCAGTGGCTCGACCATTAGATGTCATAATGGGCTTGACATGTCCCTAGGCCACAATTTTTAACCAGATTTCTTGTTGTCCGGTCGGCCCTCCCCAGGGCTCTACTCTGGAATACCTCATTTGGTGAGACACCTGAGGTTAAAAAACAAAACAAAGCAAATCAACAACAACAACAACAAAACGGACTTCTTCCATCCCCAGAATGACCCAAAACTCTTGGGACGGGGCAAAACCCCAGAGAGTAAGACTCGTCCATTTCCCATGAAGTCACCCGGAAATTTCACGACCATGAGTGACACGATATCCAGAGACAAAAACTTGAGCACGAGCCTCACACTCGCCCTTTTTTCATATCCTGAAGAGTTCTCCTCATGGTCTGTAGATCAGTCCTGCCATACCTATGACCCGAAACATAAGCCGCGTTTGTGTTTTCAGACAACTGTCCAAACAGCTCTGGCCTACACACCCTACAGGCTCAGGCCCCTGGAGCCAAACCTGAGGACTGTACTTGCCCTCTCCAAGGGAATTGTATGTGCCCATTCCAATGGCCACAACCCTACTAATAGGATAAACCTCCAAACTGCCTGAGGCCATCCCAATAGTGGTGGCTTCCCAGGACAAACAGGGGCAATCTGAGCTCATCTGAGCACCTACCTGCACTGAGACGCATAGACTGATGTCCCCAGAAGTAAAAAGGAATGAACAGGCCCTTAGGCACTATTCGGATCCATTGCTGTGGTATCCAGTCATCTCTCCTCAGAGGCCTGGATTTCAATACCAGCGTATGGCTGTTTCTTGACTCACCCATCAGAAAACATCTCATCTACATATGGGAAACTTGCACGTTGGAGCTGTGTCAAAGCCTCTTTTTGGAAAAACCCTTCAGGACCCCAGTGCCACCGCTACATTCCAAGGTCTCCATAGACACAAAAAGACATTAGGACCCATCCACAGGAGAGTTTATTTCAACTCAGCCTCCTGGGTTGCTCCCCCAGATCCAGCAGATCTAACCTGTCTTGTTGCTAGGACACAATTGGAATGCGAGGTGGGCTACCCAGCCATCCATCCTTAGAACCGTGCTCGGAATCGTTGCCCTGGAGCCAACCAACAGGTCTCAATTGTCCTGCAGAAGAATCTTTGCAGTTTGGAGCTTCTCACAAATAACATCGTGGGAAAACACCCACGGCCTCATGACCCCCCCACCCCTTCATGAAGGGCCATCAGGGACAGAAACTCCAAACTGAGCGATCTTCTGATCCTCGCCCTGACATCATAAGCACGAGATCTCGATTCAGGTCTGTAGATTGTTCCTGCCTTGTCCTCACCCAAAAACCTAAGCCTAGCTTGTTCTCAGATTTCCTTCCTCAGACTACTGGCCCACAAGCCTCCAGTTTGAAAACCAGAACTATATTGCAGCACTCTTCCTGCCCTCAGGAAGAAAAACATTGCCCTCTGGGGCTACCCAGAAACTCCAAAAGAGGATCAACCTGCACGCCATACGACTGTACCCCAAATATATAGGCTGACCTGGGCACTATTGCCCTTTTTGACACAGCCTGAGCCTGGATTACCTGGCCCCACACAGAAAGCTGGCCACTCACTGAGCACATCGGACCCGCCATGGTCTTAGGTCGTCATCTCTTCCCAACCTCGGTTGTCAAGTTTCAGAACCTAGACCTTATCTCCAATCACTGCCCAGGCTTGAAAGTGATGCAGAAAACACAACTCCTTCCCCGTGGCAAGAAACCATGTGGTTGGCATGTTGTCCAACGTTCAGTGTAGTTGAAACCAGGGTGGCCCATGAGGCCCCGCTCATGTTTGCGGGCCACATTGGTCAAAACCACACATTGTGACCCTCACCCTGATCCCAGTCCTCAATAAGGCCTCTCAGTGGCTGGATGAAGAGATAGCATATTGGGCATGCCATGCCCCTAGGCCCCAAATTTTACCCATAGTTCGGGTTCTCCCTTCACTTTTCCCCAGGGCTCTTCTTTGGAATTCCTCTTTTGGCGGGACACCTGAGGTAACAAACCTGAAAGGAGTCCTCCCATTCCACAGATTGACGAAAAACAATTGGGATCGGGCCAAATCCACAGAGAGGAAGATTCGTCCATGGCCCATGAGGCCTCCCCAACATTCCACGGCCATCTCTGATACAAAATCCAGAGACAAAAGCCTGAGCAAGCCCCTCAGACTCACTCTTTCGTCATATCCGGAAGAGTTCTTCTCATGGTTTATAGATCAGGCCTGCCATACCTACGTCCCCAAACCTAAGCTGAGTTTGTGTTTTCAGACTTCTGTCCTCAAAGTCCTGGGCCACACACCCTCCAGGCTGGGGCCCCTGGAGTCACACAGTAGGACTGTGCCTACCCAATCCATGGGAATTCTGCCGATGCCATTGTCCAAAACAGTAAAATTTGGAGAACCCTACAAATCGCTGAGGCCATCCCAATAGTGCAGGTCGCCCGGGACAAACAAGGGCGGTCTGATACCAGCTGAGCATCTACCTCCACTCATACCATAGATGGATGTCCCCTGAGAAGAAGATTGAACCAGACAGGACCCTAGGCCATAATCGGATACATTGCTTTGGATTACAGGCATGTCTCCTCAAAAGCCTGGATTCCAATACCAGCATAGAGGTTTTCCTGAGGCACCCATCAAAACAAATCTCGTCTTTATAAGGAACCTTGTGCATCGAGCTATGTCAAAAGCTTAGGAGAATACTTCAGGGTCTCGGTGCCACCGCCCCATTTTAAGGCCCTCATGGACACAAACACACATTAGGACCCATCTTCAGGAAAGTCCATTTCAAGTCAGCCACCCCGGTTTCTCCCGCAGAGCCATCACATCTAAACTGTCTTGTTGCTGGGAGACAATTGGAATGCGAGGCCGGCTTCCCAGGCATCCAACCTCGAACAGTGCCCTGGAGTCATTCCATATGGGATGTCCTGAAGCTGCCCAACAGGTCTCAATTGTCCCGCAGAAGGAATCCTTGAAGGGGGCATCCCACAACTCCCAACGTGGGAAAACCTCCATGGCCTTGAGATTCCGCTCCCTTCATGAACGGTCCGTCATGCACAGAAACTCCAACCTGAGCCAACGTCTGATCCTCGCCCTGACTTCAGATGCATAAGATATAGGTTCAGATCTACAGTGGTACCTGCCGTGTCCTCGCCCTGAAACCCAAGTCTAGCTTGTGTTCTCAGACTTCCGTCCTCACACTCCTGGACACGAATCCCTCAAGTTTAAAATTCCGGACCGACAATTAAGCACTCTGCCTGCCCTCTAGAAAACAAATTTTGCCTAATGAGCTGCCCAGACAACTTATATGAGGATAAATCTACATGGCACTCGACTGTACCCAAAGTATATAGTCTAAACTGGGCACTAATGCACTCTCTGACACAACCTGAGCCCGGATCTCCTGACCAACACCCAGACAGCTGACCGCACACTGAGCACCTCAGACCCGCCATGGCCTTAGGTCATCATCTCTTCCCTACCTCAGTTTTTAGGCTTCAGAACCTAGACCTTATCTCCAATCACTGCCCAGGGGTGCCTGTGATGCAGAAATCAGAACTCTTCCTTACCCATGGCAAGAAACCTTGTGGTTGGCATGTTGTCCAACGTTCAGTGTACGAGAAACCAGGATTCACCATGAGGCCCTGCCCATTCTTGTTTGCGAAGTGGGCATAAACATGCATTGTGAGCCTCAGCGTGAGTCCTGTGCTCTAGTAAGTTCTCTCAGTGGCTCGACCATTAGATGTCATAATGGGCTTGACATGTCCCTAGGCCACAATTTTTAACCACATTTCTTGTTGTCCGGTCGGCCCTCCCCAGGGCTCTACTCTGGAATACCTCATTTGGTGAGACACCTGAGGTTAAAAAACAAAACAAAGCAAATCAACAACAACAACAACAAAACGGACTTCTTCCATCCCCAGAATGACCCAAAACTCTTGGGACGGGGCAAAACCCCAGAGAGTAAGACTCGTCCATTTCCCATGAAGTCACCCGGAAATTTCACGACCATGAGTGACACGATATCCAGAGACAAAAACTTGAGCACGAGCCTCACACTCGCCCTTTTTTCATATCCTGAAGAGTTCTCCTCATGGTCTGTAGATCAGTCCTGCCATACCTATGACCCGAAACATAAGCCGCGTTTGTGTTTTCAGACAACTGTCCAAACAGCTCTGGCCTACACACCCTACAGGCTCAGGCCCCTGGAGCCAAACCTGAGGACTGTACTTGCCCTCTCCAAGGGAATTGTATGTGCCCATTCCAATGGCCACAACCTACTAATAGGATAAACCTGCAAACTCCCTGAGGCCATCCCAATAGTGGTGGCTTCCCAGGACAAACAGGGGCAATCTGAGCTCATCTGAGCACCTACATGCTCTCAGACGCATAGACTGATGTCCCCAGAGGTAAAAATGTACGAACAGTCCCCTAGGCACTATTCGGATCCATTGCTGTGGTATCCAGTCATCTCTCCTCAGAGGCCTGGATTTCAATACCAGCATATGGCTGTTTCCTGACTCATCCGTCAGAAAAAATCTCATCTACATATGGGAAACTTGCACGTTGGAGCTGTGTCAAAGCCTCTGTTTGAAAAAACCCTTCAGGACCCCAGTGCCACCCCTTCATTCCAAGGTCTCCATAGACACAAAAACATATTAGCTTCCATCCACAGGAGAGTCCATTTCAACCCAGATCCAGATTGCTCGCCCAGATCCAGCAGATATAACCTGTCTTGTTGCTAGGACACAATTGGAATGCAAGGTGGGCTACCCAGGCATCCATCCTTAGAACCCTGCTGGAATCGTTGCCCTGGAGCCAACCAACATGTCTCAATTGTCCTGCACAAGAATCTTTGCAGTTTGGACCTTCTCACAACTAACATCGTGGGAAAACCCCCACGAACTCAGGACCCCGCCCCTTCATGAAGGGGCCATCAGGGACAGAAACACCAACCTGAGCGATCTTCTGATCCTCACCCTGACTTCAGAAGCACGAGATCTCGATTCAGGTCTGTAGATTGTTCCTGCCTTGTCCTCACCCAGAAACCTAAGCCTAGCTTGTGTTATCAGATTTCCGTCTTCAGACTACTGGCCCACAAGCCCTCCAGTTTGCAAACCAGAACTATAATGCAGCACTCTGCCAGCCTTCAGGAAGAAAAACATAGCCCTGTGGGGCTACCCAGAAACTCCAAATGAGGATCAACCTGCATGCCATTCGACTGTACCCCAAATATATAGGCTGACCTAGGCACTATTGCCCTTTCTGACACAGCCTGAGCCTGGACTTCCTGGCCCCACCCAGAAAGCTGGTCGAACAATGAGCACGCCGGACGAGCCATGTCCTTAGGTCGTCATCTCTTCCCAACCTCGGTTGTCAAGTTTCAGAACCTAGACCTTATCTCCAATCACTGCCCAGGCTTGTAAGTGATGCAGAAATCACAACTCCTTCCCCGTGGCTAGAAACCATGTGGTTGGCATGTTTTTCAATATTCAGTGTAATTGAAACCAGTGTGGCCCATGAGGCCCCGCCCATGTTTATGGGCCACATTGGTCACAAACACACATTGTGACCCACAGCCTGATCCCAGTCCTCAGGTAAGGCCTCTCAGTGGCTGGATGAAGAGACAGCATATTGGGCTTGCCATGCCCCTAGGCCCCAAATTTTACCCATAATTCGGGTTGTCCCTTCGCTTTTCCCCAGGGCTCTTCTTTGGAATTCCTCTTTTGGCGGGACACCTAAGGTAACCAACCTGAAAGGAGACCTCCCAAACCACAGATTGACGAAAAAGAATTGGGATCGGGCCAATTCCACAGAGAGGAAGATTCGTCCATGGCCCATGAGGTTTCCCAGACAATCCACGGCCATCGCTGATACCGAATCTAGAGACAAAAGACTGAACAAGCACCTCAGACTCGCTCTTTCTTCATATCCTGAAGAGTTCTTCTCATGGTTTATAGATCGGGCCTGCCATACCTACGTCTCCAAACCTAAGCTGAGTTTATGTTTTCAGACTTCTGTCCTCAAAGTCCTGGGCCACACACCCTCCAGGCTGCGGTCCCTGGAGCCACACATAAGGACTGTGCCTACCCAATCCATGGGAACTCTGCCCATTCCATTGTCCAAAACCGTAAAATTAGGAGAACCCTCCAAATCCCTGAGGCCATCCCAATAGGGCATGTCGCCCGTGACATACAAGCGCGGTCTGATAGCAGCTGAGCATCAACCTCCACTCATACCATAGATGGATGTCCCCAGAGAAGAAGATTGAACCAGACAGGACCCTGGCCAATCGGATCCATTGCTTTGGTGAGAGGCATGTCTCCTCAAAAGCCTGGATTCCAATACCAGCATAGGTGTTTTCCTGAGGTAGCAATCAGAACAAATCTCGTCTCCACAAGGAAACATGTGCATCGAGCTCTGTCAAAAGCTTAGGAGAATACTTCAGGGTCCCGGTGCCACGGCCCCATTCCAAGGCCCCATGGACACAAAGACACATTAGGACCCATCCTGAGGAAAGTCCATTTCAAGTCAGTCACCCCGGTTGCTCCCGCAGAGCCATCAGATCTAAACTGGCTTGTTGCTAGGAGACAATTGGAATGCGAGGCTGGCTTCCCAGGCATCCTCCCTCGAACGGTGCTATGGAGTCACTCCATATGGGATGTCCTGGAGCTGCCCAAAGGTCTCAATTGTCCCGCAGAAGGAATTCTTGAAGGGGCCACCCACAACTCCCACGTGGGAAAAACTCCATGGACACGAGATTCCGCTCCCTTCATGAAGGAGCCGTCAGGCACAGAAACTCCAACCTAAGCCAAAGTCTAATTCTCTCCCTGACTTGAAATGGATGAGATATTGGTTCAGATCTGCAGGGGGTACCTGCCGTGCCCTTGCCCTTAGCCCAAGTATAACTTTTGTTCTCAGAATTCCGACCTCACTCTCCTGGCCTCAAAGCCCTCATGATTGGTAAATCCGGTCCCACAATTAAGCACATGGCCTGCTTTCTGGAAAAAAAATATTGCCTAAAGTGCTGCCAAGGCACCTTATATGAAGATAAACCTACACGGTACTCGACTTTGCCCGAATTATATAGTCTAACCTGGGCACTAATGCACTGTCTGACACAACCTGAGCCCGGACTTCCTGACCAACACCCAGACAGCTGACCGCACACTGAGCACATCAGACCCGCCATGGCCTTAGGTCCTCATCTCTTCCCTACCTCAGTTTTCAGGCCTCAGAAACTAGACTTTATCTCTGCCTGGGGGTGAGTGTGATGCAGAAATCAGAACTTCTCCTTACACAAGGCAAGAAACCTTGTGGTTGGCATGTTGTCCAACGTTCATTGTAGGAGAAACTAGCATTCACCCTGAGGCCCGCCTATTCTTGAGTGCGACGAGGGCATAAATATGCATTGTGACCCTCAGGGTGAGTCCTGTCCTCTAGTAAGTCCTCTCAGAGCCTGGATCACTAGATGTCATAATGGGCTTGACATAGCCCTAGGCCCCAATTTTTAACCAGATTTCTGGTTGTTCAGTCACCCCTCCCCAGAGCTCTACTCTGGAATTCCTCATGTGGTGGGATAATGGAGGTTAAAAAATGAAACAAAACAAAGCAACAACAACAACAAAAAAAAACGACTTCTTCCATCCCACAGAATGACCCCAACCTCTTTGGAAGGGGCCAAATCCCCAGAGAGTAAGACTCGTCCATTTCCCATGAAGTCACCCGGAAATTTCACGACCATGAGTGACATGATATGCAGAGACAAAAACATGAGCAATAGCCTCACACTCGCCCTTTTTTCATATACCGAAATGTTCTCCTCATGGTCTGTAGATCAGTCCTGCCCTACCTATGACCCGAAACAGAAGTCGAGTTTGTGTTTTCAGACAACTGTCCAAACAGCCCTGGCCTACACACCCTATAGGCTCAGGCCCCTGAAGCCAAACCTGAGGACTGTTCTTGCCCTCGCAAGGGAATTGAGTGAGCCCATTCCAATGGCGACAACACAACTAAAAGTATAAACCTTTAAATTCCCTGAGGCCATCCCATAGTGTTGGCTTCCAAGGACAAACACGGGCAATCTGAGTTCATCTGAGCACCTACCTGCACTCTGACCCATAGATAGATGTCGCCCGACGTAAAAAGAAACTAACAGGCCCCTAGGCACTAATCGGATCCATTGCTTTGGTTTCCAGGCATCTCTCCTCAGAGGCCTGGATTTCAATACCAGAATATGGCTGTTTCTTGACTCACCCATCAGAACAAATCTCCTCTACACATGGGAAACTTGCATGGTGGACCTGTGTCAAACCTCTGTTTAGGAGAAGCCTTCAGGGCCCTAGTGCCACCGCTTAATGCCACAGTCTCCATAGACACAAAAACATATTAGGACCCATCCACAGGAGAGTCCATTTAAACTCAGCCTCCTCGGTTGCTCCCCGAGATCCAACAGATCTAGCCTGTCTTGTAGCTAGGAGAATATTGGAATGCGAGGTGGGCTACCCAGCCATCCATCCGTAGAACCCTGCTCAGAATCGTTGGCCTGGAGCCAACCAACTGGTCTCAATTGTCCCACAGTAGAATCTTTGCAGTTTGGAGCTTCTCACAACTCCCATGGTGGGAAAACCCCCACGGCCTCGTGATTCCCCCCCTTTATGAAGGGGCCATCAGGGACAGAAAGTCAAACCTGAGGCATCGTCTGATACTCAACCTGACTTCAGGTGCAAGAGATCTCGATTCAGGTCTGTAGATTGTGCCTGCCATGTCCTCACACATAAAACCTAAGCCTTGCTTGTGTTCTCGGAGTTCCGTCCTCAGACTACCGGCCCATAAGCCCTCCAGTTTGGCAATCCAGAAGTACAATGCGGCACTCTGCCTGCTCCCTGGAAGAAGAACATTGCCCTCTGGGGCTACCCAGAAACCCCAAATGAGGATCAACCTGCACGCCATTTGGCTGTACACCAAATATATAGGCTGAAGTGGGCACAATTGCCCATTCTGACACAGCCTGAGCCTGGAACTCCTGGCCCCACCCAGACAGCTGGCCACACACTGAGCACATCGGACCCGCCATGGCCATAGGTCGTCATCTCTACCCAACCTCGGTTTTCAGGCTTCAGAACCTTGACCTTATCTCCAATCACTGCCCAGGTTTGAAAATGTTGCAGAAATCCGAACTCGTTCCCTTGGCAAGAAACCTCGTGGTTGGCATGTTGTCCAACTTTCAGTGTAGTTGAAACCAGTGTGGCACATGAGACCCAGCCCACGCATGAGGGCCACATTGGTCTCAAACACACATTGTGACCCTCAGCCTGAGCCCGGTCCTCAGGCAAGGCCTCTCAGTGGCTGCATGAAGAAAGAGCATATTGGGCTTGCCATGCCCCTAGACCCCAATTTTTAACCAAGTTCGGGTTGTCCCTTCACTCTTGCCCAGGGCTCTGCTTTGGAATTCCTCTTTTGGTGGGACACCTCAGGTAACAAACCTTAAAGGAGTCCTCCCATTCCACAGATTCACGAAAAAGAATTGGGATAGGGCCAAATCCACAGAGAGGAAGATTCGTCCATGGCTCATGAGGCCTCCCCG